>NC_041404.2:80268699-80582449 GCF_900747795.2 Erpetoichthys calabaricus
ATTAATTATATGATGCGTTTATCTGAGGTGGAGAAAGGAAGAAACTGCTGGGCAGCTTCACAAAGTTGCACTTGAGGTACAGGGGAAGTCATGCAGGTTCAGGTAGGCCTACCAAAATGCATGCACCATGAGTGCAAAAGTGCTGACATCCCAGCATTCCTCAGTTCCTGCAGGATGTCTGTCTGTTTAGTCCACTTACATGGGGTTGATACCAGCAACGAATGAGAGCACATATGCCAGTAGTGCACAGAGCAGTAAGTAAGTTAAGGGCCCAGGAGAAGTTAAGGAAAAAGTTACCTGAGTGAAGTGCCATAGTAAGCATGCTCATGGCATGCTGAAGAATGAGACACAAAAATATAAAACGCATCCACCTGCATTGGAAGGTTATGTGAAGTTGGACGTCTTTGATGGTTGGCTATGACAAACAGACATATAGTATGTTGCGATTGGCCTGCTGAAACTCGGCCTGCTTATAAAACCAAAGATCTACCACTAGTGGTCGTCTTTTGACAGTCTGGCAAAAGGATCAGAGCTTCTGAGTTTGTTGCAGGATTTACAGCTGTACATTCCTGTAAATAGATCTGCCGTTTATATAATTTGTTTGTGGAGGTTGCCAGATTTTGGGTGTTGTATTATTTTGGGGACTGATTTTTTTCACTGTTTGATTTTTGATTACTTTTCTTTTGTCTGCTTGAACTGTGCTAATAGAAGGAAGAAGAAAATTCTTATTTCTTTGTTTTTCTGTTCCTATACCATGTGAATTTGAACCACAGTAAATATTGTACAAACTCACTTAATCTTGTTTTTGCCTGTTTCTGCATGATATCACATCATTCCAGTGAGCTGGACTTTAATGACTGTATGACTCTGAAGTATTATTGTATTGGCACTTGTTGAAATAAAAGGGAAGTGCCGTTTCTACAGACATTTTGGTGTTGGTCTCTCAGTTTTTCCAACTACCAATCTGCTAGGTTGATGTCCAGAGTCTGTGTGTGTGCAAGGCTGTCAGCACACAAGGCATCTCAAGCATTTCAATGTACACTGTGTAGCATGGGACGCCTGCTCCGGGACGCTAGATGGCAACCCCCTTGGGTTGCAGCAGTGCCTCGGACTCCCACAGGGCTTCATAGGAGTTGGAGTTTGGTGCAGCCCTGTTGGGATCCACAGGAACTGCCAGGGGGTGCTGCAGCAGGAGCTGCTGAGCCCTTATGGGCAGTTTTTCCGGCACTTCTGGGTGCCTTATAAAAGGAGCCAGCAGCCACTACTTGGGGAGCCAGAGTCGGGAGGAGGAGGACGAAGCTTGACCTGAGTAGTGGAAAGGAGAAGATAAAGAGAAGGAAGAGACTTGTTGTATTGTTTGTGCATTGTGCTGTGCTTGGACTGTGTTGCGGGAGTCAGAGAAGATATTTCCCACAAGGGAAAAGAAAGAAATAAAACATGTGTGCCTTGAACTTGTCTCCCACGCTTGTCTGTGTCGGGTTCAGGTGGCAGTGCCAGCCTGGGTGGTCCATCCATCCATCCATCCATCCATTTTCCAACCCGCTGAATCCGAACACAGGGTCACGGGGGTCTGCTGGAGCCTATCCCAGCCAACACAGGGCACAAGGCAGGAAACAATCCTGGGCAGGGTGCCAACCCACCGCAGAGCCTGGGTGGTCCACAAAATTAAAATGTTGGACTCATCCGGGGTCGAACCCATGAAGTTTTGATTACCAGTCAATAGTTGATACCGTTGCACCACCGAAGCGGTCGTAGAAAATGTGTCAATGTCACACCCTAACGCGGGTTCTTTTTCTGCAGTTATATTCTTGAATAGAAACGCACTTGTTCTGTTATATTTGTACCTTTTGTGAAAGTGTTTATTTGATATTTGGAATTCAGGCTTAACACATTATACACTTCATGTCTACATTTTGTCAATTATTACTAAAACATGAAAAACGTTTCTGTTTTAACGATGTGTTTACTGTACCTAGATTGTTGTAGACACGGAACACACATGAAATGCATGTGTTCCAAATAACAATATATTATTTATAAAAGGTGTGATTTTGCTTGACTTCTCACTCTATACAACTCCAAGCAACTGACACGCAGGTAAACAGACTTGAGCTGAGAAAACTGTGCGGTGGTGGGGGATGTGATAGTAGGCTGCTTGCTGCTTATTGACACATTTACAGGACAAAAGACACTAACAGAGAGGTGCAAAGCGATTTAAGGTGGGACGGATCTTAGAGTTTTTTTGAAGGCTCTAGTAATTCTAGTGTTAAAAGTGATGACTGCATTTTATTAACACAAGCAGTATAACATATATTGTATAAGTTTCAAAGGCTCAAGCAGAATTGTGTGAGGTAAACATGATTCATATTCATTTATTATACTTTCTGTGTAATCCTACAATTAGTTGTCAAGTTGTATTGGAAAACAAGAAATGGATGCTTCTGTGTATCATTAATCTTCTCCACAACAGCACAAAATCCATGGCATCCAGAAAAAATTTACTAAAAGTCTTTTAAAATTCTTTCCAACTATACAGAGGTTTGAGGGTCTCTTGGACTACGATGCAACAGAAGAGGCAGTTCTTTATGCAAAATATGATACTACACTGTATATGCAATACAGCATAGTTAAGTATACTAAACACAACTGTGTATAGTGAAAATGGGCATAGCATAATTTGAGTATAAAAATGTATTAATTTAAGATTACGATACAATAGGAGAATGATTATAACATTAGAAAAACTTAGACAAGAACAGGACATTCAGACAAGCAACATTCAACAATCCTATCCACTTAAATCTCCCAAAATAATATCAAGTCAAGTTTTTAAAGTCCCTAAGGTCCTATTGTCTACCACACTACTTGGTAGCTTTTTCCAAGTGTCTATAGCTGCCTATGTGAAGAAAAACTTTTAATGTTTCTGCAAAATTTACACTTACAACATTTCCAACTGTGTCCCCATGTTTTTGATGGAGCTCATTTTAAAATGATTTGCAATGGAATTCTTGAATCACAATTGTCTGAAAATGTTCACTCTCCACCTGGAGATCCTGAAGGTCATCTCCTTGGAGCAGCCTGATGTAGTCCGACATTACAACATTATTGTTCAGTTGTGTGATTGTCACCTGCCAATACAGCCGAATTGCTCTGTGTGTTATGTAGGAAATGGCACATCCTAAGTTTTTCTGAGAGTGTCTTGCAGACAGACAATTGAACATTAGAACAATCTGGACAAGAACAGGGCATTCAGCCCAACAAAGCTCACCGTTCTTAACTATTTCATTCTTCTAAAGGTCCCTAAAGTCCTACTGTCTACCACACTACTTGGTAACTTATTCCATGTGTCTGTGGTTTTCTGCGTAAAGAAAAACTTCCTAAAGCTTGTATAAAATTTACCCTCAACTGCATCGCTGTGTTCTTGATGAAATTATTTTGAAATAACAGTCTCAATCCACTGTACTAATTATCTTCATAATTTCAAACACTTTAATCATGTCTCCTCTTATCATTCTTGTGCTTAAACTGAAAATGCTCAGCTTTTTCAATCTTTCCTCATAATTCATCCCCTGTAGTCCTGGAGTGAGCCTAGTCACTCTTCTCTGGGCCTTTTCTAGTGCTGCTACATCCTTTTTGTAGCCTGGAGACCAAAACTGCACACAATACTAGATGGGAATACAATAGATGAGGCCTCGCCAGTGCATTATAAAGATTGAACAGAACATCCTTGGAATTGTACTCCCTACATCAGGGCGCTATATAACCTGACATTCTGTTAGCTTTCTTAATGGCTTCTGAGCACTGTCTGGAAGTTGATAGTTACTATGACTCCTAAATTCTTCTCATAAGGTGAACGTTTGATTTTCAGACCTCCCATTTTGTATTTAAATCTAACATTTTTAATTCTTAAGTGTAATACTTTAAATTTACTTACATTCAATTTCATCTGCCACAAATTAAATGATATGTAATATGCAGACTGGACTTCCTAAGTATACTCAGGTGTTTTCATTTGTGCACTAAGCTGCTGTAAATGTTCTTCCAGTGTGGTGCTCTATGCTGAGGTCTCCTAGGGAGGCAACCTGAGCTCAAAGGAAGCACAAAGGCTGAACAAATGTATCAGGAAAGCAGCCTGCACAATCACAGGGCTAACCTTGTAAACACTAAGTTATTATGGAAAAGAAGATGGTGGTAAACTTGAATGCCATCATGAAAGATCCCCCGTCCCGTCTTGAAGCCCTTGTAGATACAGGCTCATTCCACCACGGTGTGCAGGGTGTTTTCTGCCTGCTGCTATCAGGTAATTAAATGCTTCCTCCCGATGTACTTGTTAAGTTAACTTTGAAATATATGCACAATTAGGGGGCTTTGCCCCTGGCTTGTTTCGCTTGCCAACCCCCGAGCCCACGGTACACACTAGCTTCTTTACAGCTCACCTATGGAGATGCGGATGTACAATTTAAACAGATTTTTATTTTCATGGGAATTGATACATATGCACAATAAAACTATTTTACATTACAGTGAGTAATTAACCATATTAAAAAATAGTAAAATGTAATCATCCATCCACCCATCCATTTTCTAACCCGCTGAATCCGAACACAGGGTCACGGGGGTCTGCTGGAGCCAATCCCAGCCAACACAGGGTATAAGGCAGGAAACAATCCTGGGCAGGGTGCCAACCCACCGCAGAAATGTAATCATTTGGGAGTAAATTATTTTTCATGTTGCGTTAGAGTTATTTGTTGTATTATACGATTTCTGTCTGTTTGGCTTTGAAATTAACATGCAAATATTTTTGAAACTTGCACTTTTACTGTTAAACTTCACTAAAAACAATTTTTTGAATTACATTTTCTTCAATATGGCATTGAATTTTGATTCTGTGTTTGGACTTTCATCGTGGCAATACAATGTATAACTGTCCGTGAGTGAATGTAGTTTTTTTCTCTCTATTAAATAAAATGACTTTTGGCTCTGAGATTTGTTCATTGTCTTTGCAAAAGCTCTTCTAACGGGAAACTGTTAACATTTTAATACAAATTGCATATCAAGATTCCCGTTGTTGCGTGATGTTATCCGTGAAAGATGTACTACATTACCTTTCTTGGATACATCCTTCCTTCTACAGTAATTTGTGCTGTGGTAGACTGGACGGTGTTAACGGTTGTAGATATTCTTCGGGATATTGTAAGTTGATGTTTTCATCTTCTGCACGATCACCACCAACTGTTTCAGCATAGTCTATTGATAAGCATATAACCAATTTGCCATGTAACTGATCGGACAATTTTCTCGTAAATTCGTTTGACTTCATCGTTTCTCAGTGCTAGGTTTGCCCATGTACTCATTTTTTCTGTTGATAACGCTCCATGATAAAATTCTTCAATAAGATTTGGATATAAAACATCTTCTTTAATTGGGAACTTACAGTGAAGAAAACGTTAAAATTCATAAGAGCTGAGAGAGCAGGAACTGTGTCTGACAAAAGCATTCACACGAATGAGAGGTGAGAGGGACGTGTGTGTGGTTGAATATGGTTGAGAGGAGGGTGTGACTTGAAAAAATCTCATGGCAAGTCTCGCCTCATCCCAGGATTTTTTCATATAATAGAGAGATATACATTAATTGATTGATTGATTGATTGATTGATTGATTGATTGATTGATTGATTGATTGATTGATTGATTGTATTATCTGTCCTGTGAGCCTATATTCTTGTTTTTTATGTTTCTGCTGCTGTATGTATGTGAATTTCCCCTTGGGATTAATAAATTTAATTTAATTTAATATATACTGTATATAATGTATATATGATATAAATATAATATAGATGACAACAGTCTCTGAGTCAGATTTTGCCTCTGTTTAATAGAAAGCAATCTGACGACTTTGTTTCAATGTCAGTTAATTCTGTTGATGTAACACCTAAGAGATTTATGTCAGTATAACCAGACACAGCTACATAATACCAGATAACATGATTATTTTTAGTGAAGTTAAATTACATATATGAAATAAACATCCCATTAATTCACATTTTCAAGTAATAGATAAAGAACCATTTATAAAATCCTTACCATGAAAACCTGAAAATGAAAAAGTTGCATTTGTCAGAAGGTTGGCAGGGTGGCGCAGCAATTTGCACATCAACCCTCTGCCTTGTGAACAGATTGTAGAGTTGGGCGACGCGAATCCAAGTGTAGGTATGTGCACTCTTGTGTGTCCATGCACTGTGATGGGCTGCTGCCTTCTCCAGGGGGCTTCTTGTCCTGCACTCTCTGCTTCCACAGCTTCACAGTGTGACCCTGAATTGGATTAAGAGGGTTTTAAAAATTCATGTTGGTTACATAAGCATGCATCTTACATGTACAAATATCATTCTGAAAAGCCAACCGGGTTTTATACAGTGAACTTAAGGCTGCAGATACATTATGGCACCAAAACACTTCAAAATGTGTTACATTTCAATAAACCAAATACGAGCTGCATTAGGTCTTCTATATTGTCACATCTGTATTGTCTCCCCAGACTTGAAGTCATTTATGCTGAGTACAGCCTACAGATGTAATACTAAAAAATTAGTCAGTCCAAATACATATCACTACATTTCATTTGTATAAAATATAAATGTGACATTATTAAAGTGTTCTTGGTAATTTTACCACTAATTTGGATGTGGAGGAAAACTGGAGTCCCTGGAGAAAAGCCCACTCAGATGTAAAGAGAATGTGCAAAGTCCATATGGAAAGTCATTTATCCAAAAAGAATCAGTTGAATAAAAACTCCCCCTCAAATTTTTTGTACCGTACTGTTTTATATAAAAGCAGTAAAAAAATGACAAAAAATAAATCAATGTTCTTTGTATTGGCTATTAAACTTTACTTGTTTTGTTCGTCGGTTATTACTTGGTCCCTCTTTAAACGTGCATTGTTATTGTGTTTTATTGTGTTTAAAAGAAAGAAAAGCTAAATAAAGATGCCTGGCCCCCTCAGACAGTAAAACAAAGTTATCAAAGATGTCTGATGGCTCGCTGCCACACTGACTTAAACGCGTCTAGCAAATGTGTTGGCGCTGTTCTTTCCTCTTTTGTCAGATGCGTTTCCAGAGCGTAAAAAATAACACATAAATCCATTAAAATGCATACGCAGTGGGGCAGTTTGCGTTTGGGATGCAACCCGATATCGTAGGAATTCGCAGGCGCAGGAGGGTAAAGTGAAGCCGTAGCGCCACCTGCTGTCCGCGGTGTCACTGTGACCGCACGAGAAGCCCTCGCGAGGCTCATTTTGTTAGAGTGGCACTAATTCCGCTAAATCTTGACAGCTCGTCTTACAAATCCTATTAATGTGGAAAAAACAAATGTGCGTGGCATTTATTTGAATTAAAGGGTGACGAAATATAAGCCTTTGAGCAATTTGAATGCAGGGATGCTAATCGTGGATGTATCTTAAACTGAAAGCCTGGCAAGGATTTCTTTTTAAATTGTTGATGTTTAACCGTGTCGACAATGTGAATGACTGTGACCTTAACACCAGTGGTCGGCGAACCTCGTGATAAGATGTACAAGGAGAAATACAACGCGGAGTCTCCGTCCGTCTGATTAATATTAGAGGATCTTTACAGTCGGCCGCTTTTCGGGAAAGCTTTAAATAAATAAAATAGTGTCTAAAGAGGCACGAGAGCCCTCTAATGGTAAGACTCGAGAACGTCCAGTAAATTGGACATCGTGTGCGCGCGCGAGCTACAATTTTTACTGGCTTTTAATCAGAATGGTGACGCAGTGGTTAGCTCACAGTTTCAGAAGACTGTCTTAGGTTTCCAGTCTGATCGATATCTGGCTGAAGTATGTATGCTCTCTTTCTGTTTCAAGGGGCTTTTCGGTTTTTGGTACCTATTCGCTCACTAAGGTCCTCTGATTCTGGCAATCTTGTTGTGCACTCTACATGGTCTTCAGCTCTATAGCACCCAGACTTTGGAAAGACAACTGTAAATTAATTAGATCAACTGACTCCATTCATTCTTTAAAAAACAACTTAAAACTCGTTTGTTGAGGAAGGCATTTAACTTAACCTAACATTCTGCCCCTTTCTTTCAGTTTACCATACTGTCCAGATGCTCAGGATAATTTGTGTGCGTGTGTGTGTGTCACAAATTATGTTATTTGTTCAGGCTTTTCTTCTTGTATTGAATTTTCAATTTACTCTGGTTTATTATTAGTATTTTACTCTGGTTGACTGTCTTTTATCATATTTAATACTTTGATATCCTGTAATTATCTGTTTTTAATGCTCTATGCAGATAGTATTTGTATTCAATATTATATACACCCTGCTGTTCTTTTTTAGACTTTGTGAAGCACCTTGAGCATGGGAAAGGTGCTATATAAATAAGATATTATTATTATTATTATTTATATTATTTTGCAGGTTAGACTGATTAGTGGCTCTAAAGCATAAGTGAGCACACTCTGTGATGAGCTGGTGCCCTATTTAGGGTGGGTTCCAAAAAGTTCTCACTTACACACAGTTATACAGGTATTTATTTATTTATTAATATTCTTTCAGTTTTTCATTATAAGAAGTTCTTCAGTGACAATTTCTTACATTATTGAGTGGCAAGTGTCTGTATCTGTAAAATATGCAAGATGACCCAAATAGACTTTCAATATTTTTTTTTTTTGTTCTTTATTTCACCTTATACAATTTCTTGTATTAGGAATTTGTTAGTTTTCGCATACCCCTTGGGGTCAGAGCGCAGGGTTAGCCATTGTACAGCACCCCTGGAGCGATTACAGGTTAAGGGTCTTGCTCAAGGGCCCAGTAGAGTAGGATCTCTTTTGGCAGTGACAGGGATTCGAACCGGCAACCTTCTGGATACCAGCACAGATCCTTAGCCTCAGAGCCACCACTCCGCCCTAAAAAATAAAAAAATAACAAAAAAATGTTCACACTTCTAAAGATGAGCTAGAACACACAGACAGCGAAATAGAAAATGCTTTTAACTTGAACTTTATTGAAGTTTACATGAATGCGTGAAGGAGTTGGTGACCCCCCTAAAGTAACAAGGACTATTTGATATTTTGTTTTATTAAGTATACCTGCTCAGCACAAGAACTGCATCTGGAACATCTGCGGTGATCTAAAAGGAGTTCCCCTGCTGCTAGGATATACCAGGCACTCTTATTTCATTTGTACATCATGGCACAGCTCACAACTGTAAAAACAGATCATAGATTAAACAAAAAATATACACACAGTGGCGCTAATAAAAATAACTTAATTCCTGTTCCATATATCAATAACGCACATAGTATTCATCTCTGCTCCTCCGAAACATTGAATATGGCACTATTAAATATTAGAGCTTTAACTAACAAGATGTTTTTTATCAACGATCTTATTAGTGATAAAAAAATAGATTTTATTGCACTAAGTGAAACGTGGCTTAGCTCAGATGGCGCAGCTGTTTTAATCGAATCTGCGCCTCCGGATTACAGTTTTACTCGTGCTGATTGCCAAGGAAAGAGAGGTGGCGGACTAGCAAACATTTACTCAAGCAGGTTAAAATGTAAAAATATCAGTTTTGGTAAATTCAAGTCTTTTGAGTATCTCGCCATTGTTATTCAGGGAGATTCTCATGTTCTAGTATTATCCGTGTATAGACCTCCAAAATTCAACGCGTCTTTCTTTCAGGAATTCTCTGACTTGATGTCAATCTTAATTACGAACTATGACACACTCTTAATAGTCGGCGACTTTAATTTTCATATAGATAATCAATGTGACCAAAAAGTAAAAGAATTTATGAACCTCCTGGACTCTTTTGATTTGAGACAGCTCGTTAATCAGCCTACACATAAAGCAGGTCATACGTTAGACTTAGTAATTACTAAAGGACTAAAAGTTGATATAAAGCAGGCACGGCCGGATTTTCCTATAGGCTAACTAGGCTTCAGCCTAGGGCCTCAAGATCAAGAGGGGCCTACATTCAAATTGTTAGCAAAATTAAAATTACACTATTCTAAAAACAGTGAACACTAAAACACTGAACCGAAAATAAGGAGAAATTCTACGCATATGACTAATAAACAAACATAAAAATGTATTGGTTAAGATCAACGCTTATTATGTATTTTATTATCTCTCATGTAATTTACAAACTTAATAATGGAAGGTGAAAGGGCCTCATAAGTGGAATAGCCTAGGGCCTCTTTTCATATAAATCCGGCCCTGAAAGCAGGTCATTGATACAGGTCTATCAGACCATTTTCTTCTACTTTTTAATATAGAAATAATGATAGAAAACACTCGTGAGAAGCATATTGTTAAAAAACGCTTCTTTGACTCATCAGCAGCTTTAAAACTTACAAACATTTTAACCAATCAGTCCGTTTATAGTGCCAACTATAATAGCGAGGAGAATGTAAATAGTAAGGTGGAAAGATTTAATACTAAAGTGAGGGCTGCTGTTGACGTAGTTGCACCTGAAAAGACAGTTAAAAAATCTTCTAGCATTGTTATACCATGGAAGACCCAAAGAGTGTCTGATTTAAAGAGAACATGCCGTAGAGCTGAGCGTAAATGGAGGAAAACTAAACTAACTATTGACTATGAAATATTAAAAGTTAAAATAACAGAATACAATAACACAGTCCGTCTTGAGAGGCGCTGCTATTTCTCTAAGATTATAAATAACAATGCTAGTAATCCCAGAGTCTTATTTTCGACGATTGATCATCGGTTAAACCCAAGTAACTCAAAGGAATGCCTCCTAAGTACTTCCAGTAAAACCTGTGAGGCTATCGCTGTATTTTTCGATCAAAAAATTAATGATATTAGAAATAACATAGTATATCTCCCCAACACTAAGGATCCTCCTAAACCCCTGTACTCCATAATAAACAAATTAAAGTCTTTCACTAGGATAGATTTACCTGATTTACATAAAATAATTTCTCAAATGAAACCCTCCACCTGTGCCCTTGACCCAATACCAACAAATTTTTTCAAAGAAGTATCGGGCGTGCTAATTGATAATGTTCTTGACATAGTAAATTCGTCATTAGATACGGGGGTCTTCCCAGACTGTCTTAAGACTGCGGTAGTTAAACCCCTACTTAAGAAAAATAATCTCGATCCCTCTGCTCTTGAAAATTGTAGACCCATCTCTAACCTGTCTTTCTTAAGTAAAATTCTAGAGAAGGCAGTCATTATACAGTTAAATGAGCACCTCAATAAACATGCTATTCTTGATAAATTTCAGTCAGGTTTTAGAACAAATCACAGCACAGAAACTGCACTCGTTAAAGTAGTAAATGACTTGCGGGTAAATGCAGACAGAGGCCATTTATCTGTTCTCATCCTCTTAGATCTGAGTGCCGCATTTGACACCATTGATCATAATATTCTTAAGAATCGCCTTAGTCAATGGATGGGCCTCTCTGGCAGTGTCTTAAATTGGTTTGAATCCTACCTGGCAGGGAGAAAATTCTTTGTTAGTTGTGGTAATTATAACTCAAAGACACATGATATCCTATATGGTGTTCCACAAGGCTCTATCCTGGGTCCACTGCTCTTCTCAATCTACATGCGGAGTACAAATGAAAATCAGCAGCAAAACATTTGTAGCTCAGTTGAACTAAAGCAATGTGTCGGCATTATTGAGTGATAAAACACACTAAATTCAATAAAAGTTCATTTCCTGTTTCTACAAATTGCTTTGTGATACAGTCAATCTGAAATATACTTCTGCTTGAAGTTACCCATCATAATCAGCTACATACAGTGCATCCAGAAAGTATTCACAGCACATCACTTTTTCCACATTTTGTTATGTTACAGCCTTATTCCAAAATGGATTAAATTCATTTTTTTCCTCAGAATTCTGCACACAACACCCCATAATGACAACGTGAAAAAAATTTACTTGAGGTTCTTGCAAATTTATTAAAAATAAAAAAAATGAGAAATCACATGTACATAAGTATTCACAGCCTTTGCTCAATACTTTGTCGATGCACCTTTGGCAGCAATTACAGCCTCAAGTCTTGTTGAATATGATGCCACAAGCTTGGCACACCTATCCTTGGCCAGTTTCGCCCATTCCTCTTTGCAGCACCTCTCAAGCTCCATCAGGTTGGATGGGAAGCGTCGGTGCACAGCCATTTTAAGATCTCTCCAGAGATGTTCAATCGGATTCAAGTCTGGGCTCTGGCTGGGCCACTCAAGGACATTCACAGAGTTGTCCTGAAGCCACTCCTTTGATATCTTGGCTGTGTGCTTAGGGTCGTTGTCCTGCTGAAAGATGAACCGTCGCCCCAGTCTGAGGTCAAGAGCGCTCTGGAGCAGGTTTTCATCCAGGATGTCTCTGTACATTGCTGCAGTCATCTTTCCCTTTATCCTGACTAGTCTCCCAGTTCCTGCCGCTGAAAAACATCCCCACAGCAAACTCCAGGCGTGACTCAAACTAAGGAGTGACTTCCGTCTGGCCATTCTACCATACAGGCCTGATTGGTGGATTGCTACAGAGATGGTTGTCCTTCTGGAAGATTCTCCTCTCTCCACAGAGGACCTCTGGAGCTCTGACAGAGTGACCATCGGGTTCTTGGTCACCTCCCTGACTAAGGCCCTTCTCCCCCGATCGCTCAGTTTAGATGGCCGGCCAGCTCTAGGAAGAGTCCTGGTGGTTTCGAACTTCTTCCACTTATGGATGATGGAGGCTACCATGCTCATTGGGACCTTCAAAGCAGCAGAACTTTTTTCGTAACCTTCCCCAGATATGTGCCTCGAGACAATCCCTTTGAGTTCATGCTTGGTTTGTGCTCTGACATGAACTGTCAACTGTGGGACCTTATATAGACAGGTGTGTGCCTTTCCAAATCATGTCCAGTCAACTGAATTTACCACAGGTGGACTCCAATTAAGCTGCAGAAACATCTCAAGGATGATCAGGGGAAACAGGATGCACCTGAGCTCAATTTTGAGCTTCACGGCAAAGGCGGTGAATACTTATGTACATGTGCTTTCTCAATTTTTTTATTTTTAATAAATTTGCATAAACCTCAAGTAAACTTTTTTCACGTTGTCATTATGGGGTGTTGTGTGAAGAATTCTGAGGAAAAAAATGAATTTAATCCATTTTGGATTAAGGCTGTAACATAACAAAATGTGGAAAAAGTGATGCACTGTGAATACTTTCCGGATGCACTGTATCTTCAGGAAGCAAGGCTTGTTGTCCAGTGATGGTGGCAGTGGATCATCTCCCATTTGTTTAAACTCTACCTTTGGTATTCCCAGCCCTGCACCTTGTTAAATTTGCTTCTTCTTTCATAATACTAGATAAACTTTTAAATGATCTCCATCTCCAATTGTTTATTTTACAAGTATTTGAAGTGTTATGCCAGTGGAAAATAAAAAAGAAATGGACTTTGTGCTCTGGCACAATGAAAGAAAACTCAGCATCACGCAGCCACACATGTCAGCTGCCATTCTGTTGGGGAACTCTTTGTGTTTGGATTGGCATTTATCATGTCAGGCAAATACCATTGGTCTAAAAATCGTGAAATTCCCACTTTCAGGTATTAGCACTTTGTCCGTGTTAGAGAGAGCCGTATTTCATTTTATGTTGTCTCTCTTAAAATGTAGGCCGTGATTTGTTGGAGCTTGAGAATAATGATAATACGCTTTATTTGCCATATACAATTTCTTGAAATCCAAAATATTGGACAGGTGTTGTTGCAGTTCCTGCCAATGCTATTTGAGTTTAGTAATAAAATTTACACTTTCATGAGGTGACTTTTTCATAATCATAGACCTGAGTGTGTCGTATACCTTAATAATCAGCTTGGGCACACACTATAACGAGTGACATAATTTCATTATTTACGGTGAAGAGGTTTGTCAAAATCATATATCAGAAGTCTACAATTTTATGCTACTGATAGAATATGCTGTAATAATTTATTGTGACAATACTAGGCCATCCCACTTATAAAACTCTATTATCATTTATAATTGAGACCGCATTGGCTAGAAGTGATCATAGATGTGAGTTATTCAAATAAACCTTTAGGCATATTGAGTTTGTGAGTGAATGTGAATGGCTTTGTATGCTTGTGGACATCAATTACTGTGACAAAACATATGGATTATGTCAATTTGTGAAATGAATAAAACAAAGCTAAGAACTAAAAGTATTAAGAGAAACGTACCAACAGAACTGTTCTTCGGAGCATCCTTCCAGTCTAGCAAAGAGAATAATATTTGTTTTATTGTTTTAAACAGCTGTTGGCCCAGTCATCCATTTTCTGAACCATCTTATTCTATTCTAGAGTAATGAGGTGAGGTATCTCTGCGGAGGGCGGCACGGTGCCGCAGTGGTAGCGCTGCTGCCTCGCAGTTAGGAGACCCGGGTTCACTTCCCGGGTCCTCCCTGCATGGAGCTTGCATGTTCTCCCCGTGTCTGCGTGGGTTTCCTCCGGGCGCTCCGGTTTCCTCCCACAGTCCAAAGACATGCAGGTTAGATGGATTGACGATTCTAAATTGGCTTGGTGTGTGGGTGGGTTTGTGTATGTCCTGCGGTGGGTTGGTGCCCGGGATTGGTTCCTGCCTTGTACCCTGTGTTGGCTGGGATTGGCTCCAGCAGACCCCTGTGACCCTGTGTTCGGATTCAGCGGGTTGGAAAATGGATGGATGGATCTCTGTGGATTTTTGCACAAGAGAGGAACCAGAGAGTCAACCACAGATATGAGAATTTATAACACAGCATGTGCAGATATACACACATCTGCATTAAGTGACATGTCGCCAATCAACCCAATAACCACGTCTTTAGGTATGAAGTAAAAGTACCCAAAGAAAAGCTATGTGGAAAAGAGAAGAATGTGCAAAATTAACATAGACAGCATTTCATCCCGGGTCCCCGTAGCTATGAGACACAAGACCATTCCACCCTTAAAAGGATTAGTGATTACAAAAAAGTAATTGAAAAAAATCTTCCGTTCATCGTCTGTTATAATTTTAGAATTGTATCCACCTTCTTACACCCATATGTGCCCATTTTTGTGGTTGACTACTTGAAAAGTCAATGTTAAGGTAAGAATGCAAGAAAGCGTAAAGTAAAAGAGGCAAAAAAAAGAAATAAGATCATTCCCTCAAAAAGATTAAAAGTTAAGCTTTAACCAATATTCTCCTTGCCAATTCCAATTCAAACATCATCATCAGTACAATTCTGATTGGGTGGTACAGAGGTCAGAACTCTTGCCACTTGGGTCCGGAATTCAGGGTTCAAAACCTGCACTGAGTTGTTCACCATGTGCAGCCTGTATGCTGTGTATGGATTGCCATTGGTGTACTCAGTTTTAGCGGCCACATCCCCAAGACATGCAGGTCACATTATTCTGACTCTCCACATTTTGAGTGTGGGTGTGTGCCAGAGTAGCCCTGTCCAGAGCTGTTGTGTGCCAAGTGCTGCTGAGGTAAGCCCCTGCCTGAGCATGATTAAAAGGGTTTAAGAAAGTTATATAATAATAATAATAATATTGCACCAATACAGCACGTTGCCACACCCACCACACAACAAACCACCTCAGGATCTCTAATTAGAACCCAAGCGCAGTAAGGGCCTTGCTCAAGGGCTCCAATGGAGTGGAACTGTCTTTATTAATACGACCAATTCTTTATACAGGGGGTCCTCGGGTTACGACACAGTTCCGTTCCTACAACAGTGATGTAACCCAAATTTTGGTGTAAGTCAAAACACACCCTAGCCTAAGTCACTTACCTATCCTAACACATTTGCAAAATCATAATCTAGAACATAAAAACACAACTAAGCCACAGAAAAAGGAAAAGGACATAAATATACTATACTGTACAGTGTACACTGTACTGTAGAAATAGAAAAAATGACCTTTAAATAAATTACCTTTATTCCTTCTCATGTCTCAGTTTTTTAAAGTTTTTATGGGAGCGAGTGTTGTAAACTCGAAACGTCATATGTCGAGACGTTGTAACCCGAGGACCCCCTGTAATTATTCTGCCCTGAATGAATTTCAATTCTTCAGTGCTTTGGCGACCTCTGCTGGACTTTTTTTTGATTGCAATGATAAGCCCAGCATCTCCTTGGCCTTGTCTACTTTAGACTTTGAGGTTTGGTTTGGCGCCTGCATGAATCTTTTTCAGCTCAGTGACAGATTGCCAACTAATATGAATTAATGTGTTATTGCTGGCTTTTAAAGAATGACATGTAAGTATTAATTTGGTTCATGCTTCTTGTAAATAACATTTATGTATCAAGTTGAATACTTACATAAAGAATATAATTAAAAAGGCATGCTTGCTCTGCAGGATATAAGTCCATTTGGTAAACTGACTATAATTTTTATTTCTAGTATCAGAGGTGCTTATACCTTTTATGCTGTTAATGATCTGTTTGTTCATTTAGTGCATAATAAAATGTCTAATCTGAAGTTAAGCAATTTTCAGAATTCAGAATACTTGTGGGAAAGTGATTGGTTTAAAGGTTAAATATGAAATATATCCTTTATATACAATACTTTATTATGCGATTTGCTTGTCGGCATCCTAATTTATTTTTTTTATGAAACTTGTGTTGTAATATTTTTTGCTGGACTTCCATTTAATTCATTCTGTATTTTCACACCTTCTGTGAATCCTGGCAACAGAAAGCAGGCCAGATTTATTGGAGCGGGTGCCTAGCGGATTGATAACTGAGATTGTATTCAGAAACTATATTGCACAGGACTTAATGTGAATAACATCTCAAGTTTTATAGCATTAACTAGCAGCAAGGCTCAACAGAGCCAAATTATTGTTTTTTTAATTGGTTATTCTAAATACTTACTGAAACAGAAGCCCAGAGATAACCCAGACCTTCTCAGTAAGGAAGGCTTCTTCTTCATGCTCAGTCAGCTGCATGCCATCAACAGGGTTGCACTTTCTCTCTGCAGGCCACACTCATTTTATCCATTTTTAAAATTCTGAAACATTGCTCAGTCCATTTAAGGTAGCTACAGTAATTTGATAAAAGAATTCAAATCATCTATCAGGAATGCCTCGAGCACAAGACATTACACTGGTCAGAATGGAGCTAACACCATACTGTAGGAGCCAGAATCTCACCCTGAAGACAGACAGGGCTGTATGAGTGACTAACAATGAAATGCCACACAGGTACACTGCGCTCAGCATTTCACAAACCCCTGGAACATTCCTGTTACATTTTACAAGTCCTGGAAGGTTCAAGAAGGTAGGCAGAGACTCCCAGAGCATTGGATAAACAGAGCCCCGCACAAGGGGGGAATCTTCAAGAGACAACTCTGGGAGAGTGAACACAACTTCAGAAAAAGTCCTGGAATAGCCATGGCCTGTTTCAGTAAATGTTCATTTTCAAGGCATTTCCTGTGGCCAAAACAGCAGGCAGGTGATTCTTCTAAAAGTACATCTATGGATCAGTCATTGCTAAATAAACCCACCGGTTATCGGGTTATCTGTCGTTTGGTCTACGCCTCAGTCTTTCCATCTTGGTGGTCATTACAATATAATAGATTCAGTTTTAGCTCACTTCTTTGCCCCGTTACAAAAATTTTCCTTCTCCCATGGAATTCAGTGTCCTTTTGAATTAGCTCAAGCGCTTTAATCTCTTCATGCTCACACCCCTGCTCAGTTTCTTTTTCCTGATCAAACACATGTCAATTCTTCATGTCATCACACAGAGGACTGTGGACGTTTTCATAGTAAGCTTGAATTCTGTCATGTGTTTCTTGATATCCAACGACTTTGCTAAAAGATGAAGGGGTAAAGAGAAACCTTTAAAAACAATTATGCTCATCTATTTTCACGCTTTATGGGGACCCATGCTCATAGAAAAGCATTTGACTCACATAAAGAGTACAGCGGCTATTCTGCATTAAAGACTCAGTGTTTATAACAACACTCAGCTTTGCCTGTTTTTAGTAATTTTTCAAACCTTTCCATCATACAGTATGGCTCAATGTAAATTCTCACTTCAGCTCATCTTATTTACTGAAATCATTTTTCCTAGTGATAGTTGTAGTGGCAGCAGGCACAGACTTCCCTGTCCCCACCTATAGATTTCATGTCATTTCTAATCTAGAAAAATCTTACTTTTTGTGAAATCATCTTCATCCACAAGCCTGTTTCCAGATAAGGGTCTAGGTCTATTGGCCCTGCAGTGTTCAGGGTTTATCCTTGGGTGTGAAAATCGACCTTTACATTTTAGTGATGAGGTTTGAATGTTATAGCCTCTAATTGTCAGCACTAAAATGAGGAATAGCCTTTTTTTTTTTGTTTTTTTGGTTTTTTTTTCAATAAAGTGTTTGCAGTTCAGCAGTCAAGGCAATGCAGCACAATTCATGAAGAAGGTACGACAAGTTCAGTGTTATTTGCTCTGTTACAGGTGGCCATCATAATTTATCAATTATTAGGAATGCAGCGATCACAAGACTTTATGCTGAACAGAATGAGGCTAAGCACTATCTTGATCTTCACACCTTATGAAGGAGGACCACCTGACAACACTAAATTTGAAGCCCTATTCAGACAGGATTAGTGGGGTAAAGTCAGTGCTTGAAGTTGGTCAATGTGCACCAGTACCAGAATCTCTCCGTTCTTTGCCTTATGAGCACCGGTAGTTAGTACATAGCTGCTGGGAGCAGGCTCCCCTATTACAGAGAGGTTCCACCTGACCAGGAAGTGTTTCCAGTTGGCAATCCTGTTTCCCCAGAAGTTCTCTAGGGTTCATGTTGAAAATCAGCCCCTCCACCTCATCCAGCAGTCAGAGTCGAGAGGAGGTGGACAAGGAAAGGGAACAAAAGCAAGTAACTGAAAAGGAATTGTGACTGATTTATCGGGTTATAAAAAACTTGTCGAAGGCATTTTGTTTGAATAAAAACTTCCTTCCTTGAACCTGTGAATGTGTGATTTGGTTGTGTCTGGGTGTTTCAGGTGCAGATGTGCCCCCTACAGGTCACACCTTATAACACAGAGGGTTAAGCTAAGATATGAACACAAAACCTTATGAACAAAAATCAATTCAAGCCAAAATTATTACTGTATATACTTGCAGAAAAGTTCTCCCGTGGATAAGTCGGGAGTTGATTTTAACGTATAATTTCTGGTATTTTATATTGTATTGTCGTATAAGTCGAATGCGGAAAACTCACGCTATTGGTCGAAGAGATTATTATATGCTAATGCCCACCTGAGAGAGTAACCACGGAGCAAACTGCCTTTTTTTTCTATGTGGGTGTGGCAATGTGCTGTATTAGTGCATTCTCCTAACCTCTCTGTCTCTCTCTTTGTGGTGCCTATGTGACCACACGGTAATACCCAAACTATTCCGAAGCAACATTTGCACTGATTTGTGTTTTTGTATCTCACACCTTCATACACCTTTATCGTAAGAGCATCCCTTATGTATAATGGAGCGTTCGATCAGAAGAAAATATGAAGCTGGTTTTAAATTAAACGTCATTGAAGTAGCGAAAGAAATTGGTAACTGTGCTGCTGCAACAAAATTCGATGCGTCTGAGAAACTGATTGGAGGAGGCAAGAAAATGTAAAAAAAAATGTAAGTGTTGAATTTTTGAACGGACGTACAAGTCTGGGTCTGATTTTATGATCGATTTTTTGGGTTTCAAGACCTGACGTATACACGAGTATATATGGTAATCTGTTTTTACTCTTATAAGCTAGGAGAATTATGATGGGTTCAATATGTACAGGTATGCTACTTCTTGAATGGACAAGTATTTTTTTCATTATTTGAGGAAAACATAACTCTAAAATTTGGACATCACTTTGCAAAAAATAGAAGAAAAAACATCTATGCTACTGAGGCTCAAAATTTTTTTTCCAATACTACATAAACCACAAAGCACTTATTGCAGGATAAAGATCATTCTGTGAAGACTTTGTTAATATAAGCAATCAATCTACTAGTAAAATGCTTTTGGTTGTACTCACTAGCTTATTCTTCCCTCTCCTGTTATTGCAAAACAATTATTCTTCCTAACTGGGACCATAATGATGGGTTACCTGGACTTCCATAGAAATGAATCTGTCTGCATATTACCAGCATGGTGGAACAGTGGTCCACATTGCCTCCTCACCACTCCATGACCAGGGTTCAAAGTGCAGACCACTGCCTTTGTGGTGTGTGCACATTCTCCCCATGTCAGTACAGGCTTTCTTTATACACTTTGTAACCACCAGAGGGCACCCCTGAGCCCAAACCACACTCAGGGTTATGCCCAACACATTGCTGGGATAAAATAAAACATATTTATTTATCCAAACCACTGTCACAAAATCACCCTTCTCAAAGATTAGGGCAGAATAACAGTAAACCAAACCAAATGTTCCTCTTTCCTTTCTCCAATTAAGCGTTGCCCGTTGCCTCCCGACTCTGACGCATCCAAGTATGACAGCGGGCTTTTCTTTTAAAGTTGATCCTGGCTCAGTTCTCTGGGGCATTTCCAGGTCATACATGAACCAGGGCAGTCTTCCCCCAATAGCACCTTCTGGCGGTTCCCAAAGACACGGACAGGGCTGCGTCTCCAAAATGCAATTCCCATGCCACCCTGCGGGTGTCCTAAAGTGATCCAGCCCTGAGGAACACTGCCACCTGTTGTATGGGGGAGTGAACTGCTTACAGCTGCTTCATATGCCTGCTCCTTCCATTATGGCCTTCTGGCAAAGTATGAATCTTTTGTTTATCCTAACCAGGATGTCTGCCTTTCCGTGGCACCAACAACTTCAATGTCTTCCTACACTGTGCAGATGCCCTTGTTAAATTAACAGATGGCTTTAAATTAACCCGGTGTGAGTAAGTGTGAGAATGTTTGAGAGTATTGGTAAACAATGTGTTGGTGCTTCATGTGGAGGTTGGCTTGTGCTAAGGCTGCTAGAAAATATACCACCTCCATATGAACCTACACTGGACCAAGCAGGTTAAAGTGAATGAGTTAATACATCTATCCATTTTCTTAACCTGCTTATCCAGGGCAGGTTCATATGGAGATGGTGTATAATCTTGCAGCCTTAGCACTTGAAACCTTGAGCCTATCCCAGCAATCATTGGGTACAAGGCGGGAGCAACCCCTGGAGATAGTGCCATTGTAGGGTTTAGAACAGATATCACCAAGTATATTATCCATTATACCATAAAATATCATGCAATCTAATAAAATAATTGAAAGGACCTCTATAGTTAATATTAAGAGTCTTTCAGCACTTTAACTAGTTGTTTCATACAACAATGAACTGGTTCCAGTTAGCATGTTGAATTTCTTAGTTTTTCTCCTTATTTAAACCTCTTACTTCATGAAATCCTTTTTATTATATAAACTAATAGACCCATTTTTGGAAAAGGTGGTTCATTTTATATCTAGTTATTCTATTCAGTAACGTTTAAGTGAGTTCAAATTTCTCATACTGTATTTCAGCCTTTAAAGTTAATATCTTGGTAATGTATTGTGAACGGATAGAAGAAGCACAAGAACCAGCCATGTGCCAGTCGGGTTGCCCCTTTCAATACTGTGGCAACAAACAACAAAACAAGTGCACGAGGACGCAAAATAGAACATAAAATAGGCTTCGCAGCTTTCAAAGTAATGACTTTATAGTTCTGGTGTCTGTCTCGGAGCTCCATCCTTTAACTTTGTCCGAGTCTAAGTGTGATGTACTCCTCTAGGGGTGTTGGGCTTTTACAGTTGTCTGAGTGTAAGGGTTGGGGTTAATTGCTCTCAACAGGTATCATCTTGCTGCTGAGGAATAGAAAAAGGACAACACTGTTAGCTGAAGCCTCTCCTCTTATCCCATTGGGGTATTGAATACCTTGGCTGAACTCTGAAGGTGTCCATCAGATGCTCATGTGTGACAGTATGAAATATCAGCTTCTGAAATAAGACATTTTTACAGAAATGTCACCTGTATAATAGCTAACTGCTGCTTGTGTATCTATATGGCCAGTCCCTGCCAAGTCCCTGGCATGTTAAGTAGCTTCTGCCTTGGGCTACCCTTTGGCCAGATCCCGCCAAATACATGCATTTCCTGGTCCTGGTGTATGCTCCACTATTTTCTCCTGTCCCATGACTCTCACTATTGGTTACATGAGGATAAATACAAGTTTGTTTCAGTGAATCTATAAACTGCTTCTACAGCTACCAGGGAAACAATATGACAACAGAACCTTTAAGGGCACAGAATGACTGTATTTAACACAAGATATGAATCATAAAATATAAACTTTGCAAATATGTAATCGCGTTGTATAAAACTAAAGTTGCATCTGCCAGTCCTGGCAGTGCAGAATGAGGTTCACCCACTGGCCTTGTACTGACCGGTGATCCGGCATCTGTTCTGCTCTAAAATGGTAGACAATATCTGTCTTGGTAATATGTATGAGTTACAAATTAAATTTAATCTAACTTTATAACTTCTCAATAATTTTCCACCCATTCATTTCCTAAACTTACTTAATCCACATCAAGATCAAGGCATTGGATTCTACGTCAGCATCTTCGCTTACTGGACTGCGACCACACAGGCTGGACCAGATGCCAGTCTACACAGGTCACAATGTCAATAATGGCTGTGATCGTCCATCTGTTGTAGACCTGTATGCATCTAGTGTCATAAGCCAAGTCCAATGGACCTCCACTGGCTCACCTCACCCAGGTCATCACTTTTTCTAAAAACTCCCCTCTGGTAAACGCTTTAGGTCAATTAAAGCTAAAACTAACTGACCCCTGAACAGCTTCATACCAAGAGCTATAGCTCTCACAAAAACCAATAATTTAGCCTGACATCCTCACTTATTTGCATGTTCTTTCATATATGAAGGTGTGAGTGTGATCTTATATAACTGAAGGTTCTAAAAAACAAACAGAACATGCAGTAACTAGGGGTCTTCGCCCCCTGCTCGCTTCGCTCGCCAACCCCTGGTGTTGGGAAACCCGAAATACATTGACGTATGTATGAGATATATTGGAGTATAAAGGTGTAGATGACGAACAAAGGAAGTAAAGAACCCATAGCATGGCACAATAGAAAGATTTATTGGAATATTTCTTTATACACAACATTTGTAGTAACTCCTTCGTTTGCATTACCCAGACCATGCTGTGTAGTGTGGATGTTTAGTTCAGAAGCGCGTTGTAGGCACCTGCGCCTTTCGTACTTTCTCACGCCTTCCGTACTATCTTTGTGGACCTTTGCGGACTCCGTAGTGTCTTCCGTTTGACTCTGGGGTGCAGTGCAGAATCCTCTTTTCTGTGTGGCGTTAGTTGAGCTATTTCGTTTTTGAGCCGTGACTCCTTCGTTAGTTGAGCTCTTTCGTTTTTGAGCCGTGACTCCTTCGTTCACGGTGGATCAGACTTCACTTGCGGTTTATGAGATGCGCGCTGTAGGCGCCTGCAAATTATGTCTCCTGCGTCCATCGCTGTGTACCTGGGTCCGTGCCTTCCGGTTTACCATTCTCGGTTAGTAATATGGATTGTGGAGACGTCTGCTCAGAACAGAACTGGAAACAAGACAGCCATTTCCCAGGTTATATGGTCACAAGGTAGGAAGGGGCGGGTCCAGGCAGACCGACAGCAGAAGTGACATCAGAGAGGGAGTGGCTGTCAATCTTCCGTTCTGCAGTAGGAGGAGATGAGAAGGCATTAGAACATAGTGCCAACCTCTGGTTTTGGTGGGTAACTACTGTCACCAAAGCCCTTAGGCTGCCTCCTATGCACACATGCTTGACAGTGTGTATATACCTTTAAACACACGTACACTTACATTGCAACATTTCCTTCTAAACTACATCATTCTGCAACCGTTTACCATATATGTTGTTTAACTTATGTTATTTAAGTTATTTGTATGTAATGGTGTTTTATGTTATATGCATCTCCAAAGTTACCAAGTTAAATTCCTGTACATTAAGTACTTGCAAATAAAAGTGATTCTCATTCTGATTCTCATGCAAACCAGAAAATTCACATCAGCCATTTTACAGTTTCTAATGTAGGAGGAGAACGGGCATCCTGGATGAGACAGGGAAGAAGCAAGTACCCAGACCGGAGGCCAGTGCAACGATGCAGACGGATTGGCCGCCAGAACAAATAAATAACTTTGTGCTCGGCTGCTGCAAATTAAGGCAGGGACCAGCAAAAGAAGAGACTCAGGAGTGATTCCATCCCCCATACACCAAGTAGCAGTGGTCTTCATATGGGAACCCAGTTGGAATACCCACAAGGGTGCTTGGGACATGGAATCTGGAAGTGCAGCACTGTCGGGGTCACTGGAGATCAAGAGAGGTCACTGTCAGGGGAGGACCTCCATACTCTCCTTATGGCCTGGAAATGCTCCCCAGAAGACATGTCGTGGCAACGAAAGCATTCCTGGGTCCGACATAAAAAGGAGCCTGCTGCCTTACGTAGTTAAGTCAGAGTCAGGAGGCAGAGGGCAACACTCACCAGAGATATAGAAGGAGGAAGAATTGGCAGTTTATTGTATTAATTTATTGTGTAATTGTGGCACATTGCTGGGAAGAGAACTGTGAAGATGCATTAAGGAATAAATACCTTTTATTTTAGTCTATTACCATGTGGTGTATTACTGGGTCTGTGGTTTGGGGCTCTCTGGCACCCCCTTGTGGTTACACCATTTAACCAATAGGCATATGTCCTTGAGTTCTATGAAAAAAAAACTTACATAAACATGAAGAAAATGTACAAACTTCCTTCAGACACTTTCACTTGGAAGTGTTATTTTCATGTTTGAAGCAACAAATACTGTGCTTCTTCCTATACAACCTAGTAAATTCACATGCACAGGCCCTTTACTCACTCATACTCGGCCATTTTAGAATCAACAATTAACCAAAGATGTGTGTATATGGAATCTATATATACAGTATGAAATGCTAAAGGTTGTGTCTGTTTGTCACGTGATTACTCACGAACCACTGGGGCTAACACCACGATCTTAGTCTCAATTAAAAGCATATGGCATGATATGCATTGATGAAGAAAAACATTTGGTTAGCAGCCATTGGGTCTTTCTTATGACTAAATGCTTGGCAGGGTGATGTGACAGAAAGGAAAAGTACAGCAGTAACACCTGCTGACCATGAAGCATATTGCAGAGGATGATCATAGGAAGATGTTCATTTGTTGGGTCAAGTGCCCTGTTCCCAGCCATCTGCTGAGCATCAAGCAGAGGACATACAGAATGCAAGCGTGACAAGGTTGGACAAATGTCTGCGCAAAGTGACCTCTGCTTGGGTGATTTTTTTGATCACAAAAGAAACAGATACACACCATTATGGCATGAAGAAGAATGAGTGCTGAGCATTAAACCGAACACAGGAGGAGGTACACTTACGAAGAACTACACTGATGTGTGTACCAAAGTGAGAGGTAAGCTTAAATAAAGACTTTGAGTAGTGGATTTAATACTATGGCTCATCAGCATGCAAGACACTCTCTATGTTACAGACTGCAACAATGACAATGACAGAGAAGTATATGCCACCAATCAAACAGATCCTCAAATGCTCAGCTTGCACTCGTTCTTTTTACATCCTTAGATCAATGTTTGTTTAAGGAACACTACATAGGAAATCTAGATACGCAATGTGCTCACTGTGGAGTGCTATTTTTTATAATTAAAAAAAATGTCTTTCAAAAATGGAAACCTTTGGCCTGCTCTACATGACGCACCATAAATGATAAAAGACATTGTAACTTCCACAAGAAATGCAAGAAGAAACTACTGAGAACACATAAGATGTATCAACAGCTCCTTGTCATTTGCATTGATGGGAGCCTCAATTGATAATCTCCCCAGACTCGCTACATATGACGTCCTATTTCATAATCATGTGTAAGTTCTATGTTTGTTGATTGTGGCCTGCATAGGGAGTTCCTGCCACCCAAACCCGACACAGTCCATCGCAGAAAACAAGTTCAATACACACACTTTCACACTTTTATTTTTTCTTTGTGGGAAACACTTTCCTTTGTTTCCCAACTGCACAGCACAATTAACACAAGAACACAGCACACTTTTCTTCTTTCTCTTGTCTTTGTCTCTCTGCTGTTGCCTCCACTCCTAATCCAGCAAGCTGTGTTCACCTCCTCCTGATTCTGGTTCCCGGAGTAGAGGTGTCTAGCTTCTTTTATAGGGCACCCAGTTAGGCTCCAGGTGCTTGCCGACCTTCTTCTGGCAGCACTTCCAGGTATGGCAGAGGTGCTGCCACACAAGACTCAACAGTACCTGTAGCACCCCCTGGCCTGGCAGCACCCACGGAAACCAACAGGGCTGCACCAAACTCCAACTCGCATGGAGCCATGTGGGAGTCCAAGGAAACACTGTAACCCTGGGGGGCTGCCATCTATCACTCCGGGGGAGGTAATGCTCTGAATATGTTCACTCCCCTAGTCCTTCCAGTATAGAGGCATCCTGGCCTGGGTAAGGGCCCCAACCGTCTGCCACATGATCTTCAACCATGATGAAGAACTCCAAAACAGGAAGAAGGAGAAAGAATAGTGAAGACATCTGTGAAGCTGTCTTGCCAAAATAGAAAAATTCCGCTTGTGCTCCATGAACCACCTTTATTTGAGGACCAGAAGTCTACAGATTTCCTAGTGTTAAAGAAATCTGATGTACCCACAGAAAATTCATCTGAAGATGAGGAGAATATGCAAACTCTGCGCAGACGGTGACAGCAACACCTACCACTGAGCCAGCAAAGTAATAATGTTAGCCAGAAAAGAAACAGAAGTAGCACCTCTAACTCATTGGTCCTGGCCTGGGTACTGCCTGTGTGAAATTTGCATGCTCACCCCATGACAATTTGGGTTTTTCTTAAGGTATTCCAGTTTTCTTTTCACACTCCAAAGATGTGTGTTATGTTACTTGGTGACTCTAAATGAAAAGCATGCCAGTGTGTGCCTGAATGAGGCCTGCAGTGGATTGGTGTCTCATCCAGGGTTGAGTCCCTCCTCGTGCCTAATGCTGACTGGACTGGCCTTGGCTCACTATGACTTTGAATTGGATAAGTGGTTACAGAAAATGAGTGGACGAGTTTCATAGTAAACGAAATGTAAAACAGAAAAGTATATAAACTGTTTAGAATGACTGTCGTATTTTAACAGTCATGCAGTTCACAAATGTCAAGATTAGTTTTTAAAATATATATAGATCTTTGGCAGTTTTTATACAGAGGGTGTACTACGTGATGACTTCTTTGTGCAGGTGAAAAAATAAAGACCCTCTGGTTTCGAATTCCCTTTTTTAAAAGTATGTGCAACTGTTTCAGACATGTCTCCACACAGCTTTAGAGTCAAATGAGAAGATAAATCCTGCAACCTCATGGATTCCATTCAAACTTCTTATCTAGGGAGTCATGCTGCTTTTTTTTAGTTTAAGAGTAGACCTGGGTTCGCTTCCTGGGTCCTCCCTGCGTGGAGTTTGCATGTTCTCCCTGTGTCCGGTTGTGCTCCGGTTTCCTCCCACAGTCCAAAGACATGCAGGTTAGCTGCATTGGCGATCCTAAATTGTGCTTGGTCTGTGGGTGTGTGTGTGTGTGTGTGTGTGTGTGCGCCCTGCAGTGGGCTGGTGCCCTGCCACTGAATTTGTTCCCTGCCTTGCGCCCTGTGTTGGCTGGGATTGGCTCCAGCAGACCACAGTGACCCTGTAGTTAGGATATAGCGGGTTGGATAATGGATGGACAGATGGATGGATGGATAGTTTAAGAGTTCTAATGTATTTACCACATTTTAACCCAAATATGAAATCAGTGAAGCTCCTGCTTCCAGTGTTCATTTTGATGTAAAGAATTTTTTCCTTTAATATTTTTTTACTAAAACATTAATCTCTTTAACTGCTTTGACTATTAAGCATTTTCTGCTGTATTTCTCTCAGGCTGTGGACAGTTTTATTATTATTAGTTAATGATGGTCACAACAAGAAGATGACCATTGACCACCTTCGTCAACGCCTGTATTGCCCTCCACTTTCTTAATCCAAAGAAATAATCACCCCAAGTGTTGTCACCTAATTAAAAACTGTTCAGGAACAGAGACACACTAGTAGTGTTTGTCAGATTTACTACACTGAGGGTCCTGTAGTCCAAATTATATTTCCACATTTATATTCATATTAACACAATATTCTTATGCAGAACAAAGCGCTACACTAAAGCTTTGAAACAAATTAAATAAAACCATTTCATTTGCGTGAATACATGAATAAAATAACAAACAATGCAAATTATACAGTAGCTCTTCCACGCATATGTGCATTGTCCATTTTAGGACATCATCATTTTTCACGTCTCCAAGTGATGAATGAATGTCATTCTAGTGTGTATTTTAACATAATGTGTGGGCGTGTTTATTTATTTATTTATTTTCTTGTTTGTTTGTTTGTTTGTTTATTTAATGAGATTCTGTGAAAAGCCGCATTTCCTGTTCAAATCTGTTTACAATTTAGAACCTCGCTGTTTGTCTGCTTTTTAAATATTATACCTTCTAGGCATAACAATCAGACACACTGTGGTCCCCAGAAGGCACTACAACTCCCCATACTCTCACCACAAAGGCTCAGACACAAGTTTGCTATGAACACAAAGGTTTTATTGTGTGAAAGTCTTACACAAGCAATTGTTTCCCAGACTACAACGACAACTCTAATTATATGACATTCTCTGTCATTTCTCCTTCACTCCTCCAGGCAAGCTTTGTCTTTCTCTTCCCGAATCTGGCTCCCAGTTTTGAGACAGGCAGCTCCTTTTATGTAAGACCTGGGAGCACTTCCAGTGTCTCAAAACTGTGCCTCAGAAGTATTTCCTGGTGAACCTGGATCCCAACAAAGTAAGGCTTGCTAGTCCCTTTAGTGCTCCCTGACAGCACCCAATGAACCCAATACGGCTGAGCCAACAAACTACAGTTGCCATGTGCCATGTGGGAATCTTTAGTGGTGCCATAACCCAGGGAGGCTACCATCTAGCGTCTTGGGGAAGACAATGGCCTAATCAAACTGTCTTTCCTTGTCCTCCCACACCATTCAATCCCAGCACAGCTCCAGCTGCATTACCAGTACCCACATGGCACATTTCACAGCTCGTTTTGAACATTTTTGGCAGACGTTAACAAATAGCACCTGAATGTTTTTTTCATTTGCTAACAATGTATATACAGGGTGAGTCAAAATTATGTTAATACAAATGGATTATTTTTATCTCGACCACACCTTTCCAGGTAGATGGGTAGGTCATGGTGGACAATTACCATGGCCTCCACACTCCCCTGATTTGATACCCTGGGATTTCAGGTTATGGGGTATGGTGAAGGAGTGATTGTATAGCAGGAAAGTTCGTGATATCAATGACCCGAAGGACAGAATACGGATTGTGGTATCATCTACTCCCCATGAAATGTGTGTGCGAGCTTGAAATGATACTGTTGTTTGTTGGTTTTTGTGTGTTGAACATAATGGCGAACAGGTTGAGACATTCCTGTAAATCATCTTGCACATACGAAGTATGTTTTGTGTATAAATTGTTTCCGCCATTCAAATGTTAACATCATTTTGACTCACCCTGTATATCATTGACAACCTGTTGTGCATTTCTACCAATCTTCAGGGACTGATATTAAATTTTTATTCCCATTCAACTTTCATACATATTCACTTTTCAAAAACATCTCTAGGCCCTTTCCAGCATTTATTATTTTGTCCTTCGTCCACCACAATTATTTGGCATTGTACTTTATTATTTTGTTTTATAAGGTCTTGTTGTGTACTTTTAAGACTGAAGGTGTGCTCGGTTAAAGATGTAATTTAAAATACAGGTAGATTCTTTTAGTGATTAGTTGCTGGCTGCCACTGTGTACAGCAAGTTAAGTTCCACAGTCTATGACCATCGGCACAGAGACAAACTTGATGAAAAGCCTTCAACAAAACTCACTTCCCTTGTTTCTTCTAGTGGAGTACTTGGCTAAGAGGACAAGCTCAGAATTTTAATATATTCTAATTGATGAGGCTAAGCCAGGGGTGGGCAAAGTCGTTCCTGGAGGGCCGCAGTGGCTGCAGGTTTTTGTTCTAACCCAATTGAATTAATAAGAAGCACTTATTCCTCAAGTAACACTTAAGTTTCATTTTCTTTGTCTCACTTGTTAAGATTTTGAACCCTTATTGCTTATTTTATTCTTAAATAAAATATTCTTGGTTTTGAATTGCTCCTTATCAGCAATAACATGCAAATGTCAAGAGAAACCAGCATTTCTCTATTTAGCTTGTTTCTATTTACACCTGTGTGTATTTATCACGCACAATTTGGTTTAATTAAATACTTGGAAGGAAAGTGAAGAGAAAAAAGTGAAGGACTGAGAATTACTCATTCATTTTAGACTTCAAATCATTTGGACGATATCCTTAGAAAGGAAAGGAAAATCTAGGATATGAGAAGAACTTGACATGGCAGAGTTAAAGCATTAGCAAGCCATGAAATTAAATTATTGGCAAGAATTGCTTTCTAATTAAGTAACTGGGTTGGAACAAAAACCTGCAACTACTGCCGCCCTCCAGCACTGACTTTGCCCACCCCTGGGGTAAGCCATCTTGTCCACTCACCTGCGCTAGAGAGAATTATGTTTGCCATTTAACAATCATCAGTTAATTGTTTGATTGATTAATTGTTCATTGCTGCCATCTAAGTAGCACAGCGACACTTAAAGACACTCCCTCTGCATTAGAGCCTTTGGCACAGAGGAATAAATGTGTCTGCAGTGGGTTGGCACCGTGCCCGGGATTGATTCCTGCCTTGTGCCCTGTGTTGGCTAGGATTGGCTCCAGCAGACCCCCGTGACCCTGTGTTCGGATTCAGTGGGTTGGATAATGGATGGATGGAATAAATGTGTTGTATTACATTTTAGGGAGATGTTGATGCCATTCACTGGTATGCTAATGAAGCCTACCTGTAGCATTTCAAGCTTACAGAACACTCCTTTAGTTTAAGTCTCTAAGACACATGAGAGGGATTAAAAAAGGCAACCATAATTCAGTCCTTGTGCATTGGACACCAACTGTATGCCTAGAAATATACCGTGATTTCAAGAAATATTAAAACCTTTGGTAAAATAAACAAAAGAACCATCTTTCAAAACTAATGTTTATATAAACACAGGGAACTCCAGTTTCTGTATTACATCTTGCCTGAAGAAGGGTGCTTGAGTTGCTTGCACATTGTAATGTTTTTAGTTATCCAATAAAAGGTGTCATTTTGCTTGACTTCTCAAAACTAATACAATTAAGTAAGAATGTTTTTTTAATTAATAGTAGTATATTATTTATAGAAAGGTAAAATTTTGAAACTCCTGGTATCATGGCCCAGGCTTCAGAACAGGTCATCATCCTGAAGATAACCATGTTTGGGCCCATCTAGGAAAAGCTTTAGGACAGCAGGGGGCACTTACCTGTGGTCTGCGAGTGGATCCCAATCCCCAGAGGTCCCCAGTTTTGAGACCCTGACTCTCTGTTGTAATAAAAAAATTACTCTGGGCATCTTGTCCCACTATAGCCTGATCATTTTGCCCCTTAATAACCCCCTTTGTCCCTTATTGGCTACCTGCATCTCATCCCTTCACCACTTAATAGCTAATGTGTGGTACTGGAGCAAGAATGGCTGCTGTCACATCATCCAGGTGGGTGCTATGCATTTGTGATAATTCAAGTGGTTCCCTACTATGTATGTAAAGTGCTTTGAGTAGGTTAGAAAAGTGTTACATAAATGTAATTAATTAATTCATTGCACTGTTTCCTGTGGCACATTTGAAACAACAGGTGGAGTGGTGGCTCTGAGGCTAGGGATCTGCCCTGGCAATCGGAAGGTTGCCGGTTCGAATCCTGTAAATGCCAATAGGGACTCTGCTCTGTTGGGCCCTTCAGCAAGGTCTTTAACTTGCAATTGCTGAGCGCTTTGAGTAGTGAGAAAAGCGCTATATAAATGCAAAGAATTATTATTATTAACTTATATTCTTCATTCCCCAGGTCAGGCTGTGTAGGGATCGAGAGAGGAGGAATTTACTAGTTGGGTGTGCCTAACAAACTGTCCACTCGGTGTATGTGTATTTTTACCTTTTTACAAGAATATTCAATGTGTAGGTGTCATCTTTAGTGCCTACCATGGCTCATGTCCCACCTGGGGTTGTTCATTAGTAACTTAAACAAGCGTTATAAAAAAAGATCATGGCAGCTTTTGTTATCTTTCTGAGGCAGTAGTATTACTGATATGTTACAATATGTCTGTGTGCCCAGGATTGCAGTTGACCTAACTAGGGCCTGAAAGAGCTGCCCAGCACACATACGAAGACAGGAGTGCAAACATCTAGTTGTTATGGCCACAGGTTATAAGAGAAAAAAAAACCATGACACAGACAAATAAGCTAAAAGCTCAAAGTTGGGTAGGTTATACCAGTTGTAAGTGGCTGACAGACAAAATGGCACACTTGGCCATCTCCTTCTCCCTGTAGCTGTAAACCTGCTTCGACTCACATGTGTTTGCATCCATCACATGTCTGTTCAGGCACTTACACCATAATGTTAAAACCTCTCCAAAGAGCAGCAGTTGCTTCAGTGCTGTCATTTACGCTTAGAAGATTTGCACATTCAGCAAATGACCCTATCATAGAATATATATCACTGTTATAGAATATGTTATGAGTGATTCATATAAGTAAGGAACTGTAGGGGAGCTGAGCAACATCAGCATGGAAAACACACTGTTCATGATGCACTCGCGACACATAACCGTTGCTTTAAAGTAATTGGAACTGACCTTCAAACAGCAGCACAAATCCCCAAAGATTTCTTTTTCGTTTCAGTAAGCCTGTCATGGAGGGCACTCAGCAGCTTTCTCAGTGACCTGTTTTGCATGCATTTTAGGTATCTGCTATAACTGCAGCTTCAAAGAAGGAATCCAGAGTGAAGGTCAAACTCGCTTCTAAATCTATTGCTGCCATTATTGCTAATTTAAGAGGCCTTTTCTTGCATGCAATCAGAAAGACAGATGGTTCCTTGACAGTTTTATTTTTTGATCCAGTCCTATCAGATGAATTTGGCACTTGAATTGACAAGACAGTATGGAATATTATGCCTGTGCTCCCAGAAGTGTTTTGTCTAAACATACATAGGCGTTTGTGCATACTTAGTGACTCTTAGTCCACTCCTTGCGTTTCATAAATTATTGGCCAAGTTGTAATAGTAGTACCTTAGCCAAGTGTATCTTAAAGAATAGTGGGGTTCAAGATACAACTCAAGTCAAGAAGAGAAACATTCTTTTTATATTTTTTAAAGTTCAGTGCAAAATATTGTACTGTAAGGTCAGGTCAAGTTTGATTGGGGAGCATGCACTGGTACAGCATGTTGCCACACCCACCAAATGATGAAACATCTCAGGATCCCAGTTGGCAACCCTCCCGGCACACACGTAACCCAGTCCCACCCTCCGGAAATGACCACCTATCTGTGGCAGCCAGGTGTTACGTGGGCGTCCCCTTAGCCTGGTCCTGCCACTCGGGTCCTCAACAATGAGGATTCTGCGAGTCAGATCACCCTCGGGGAATCACGCCACATGGCCGTAGTGCCATAATTGATGCTCCCTCACAATGCAAGTAATGTGCCTCATTCGGGGCTCCATGAGCAACCACTAATTAGACACAAAATCAAACCAAGGATTCTCCAAAGAGACACAGTACCGAAGGAGTCAAGTCTTCATCTCTGGTCAATGGCTAGTATCCACGTCTCACAAGGACTCTAAAGACTTGGACCTTTGTACTTTTGCAGAGATATCAGGAGTGCCACACAACCTTTTCCAGTGACCTCATGACCTCCCATTCTCTTCCAATCCATCTACTGACTTCTTAGGAAGAGTCACCAGAGACATGAATGTCACTGTCTAAGTAAGTAACCCACTCTCTCCGCAGACAGACACACTGCTGATGGCTGTGCCCAAGAGGTCATTAAAGGCCTGGATCTTAGTTTTTATCCAGGACACTCGCAAGCCCAGACACTCAGATACCTTGCTCAGTCTCTCGGCAATACAATCAGAGCTTCCATTGACTCTGTGAACATCACAGCATCATCAGCAAAGTCAAGATCAATGAATCTCTCTTCACCAACAGATACCCCACTGCCGCTGGACCCCACAATCTTGCCCAACACCCAGTCCATACAAGCATTGAACAGAGTAGGAGCAAGAACACAACCCTGACGAACCTCGGAATTAACTGGAAAAAAACGTAGAGGTTCTGCCTCCACTTTGCACAGCACTCACAGTACCATTGCATTATGAAAGTAGGAAAAAAGGTAAAATGAACAGAAGTGCCAGGTCAGTCAAGCTCATTTAGTTAACATATAATGAAGTGGTTACAGTGTTCTAAGAAGCCAAAGAAAGAGGAAGAATTTTGATGCAGAAGAATAATACACAGCCAAGTTAATAAATGCAACTGTAAAGCAAATTATAAGAAACGTGTTGATTTATTTATTTATTCAATTTAGCACAGGATGGGCAGGTGTCCCCTCTTAAAGAAGGAAAATATATTCCATATATCAGTATTAATAAAGGTCTCATAAAGAAATACATTAAATTAATTTGAACACTGGGTCATTTAGAATTAGTTCAGGGAGGCAATCCAATAGGCCTAGGTGACTGAGAGGACCAGTGATTTTGAAAAGACATTTCTTAGAATTCAAATTAGAGCAAAGAGACTAAGAGTTTTTTTTCTGAAATCATACAACATGCAAGAGAAAAGGAAGATTATCTAGCTTGGTTTGCGTTAAAGGAATTTTTCAGCCTTGTAAATGTGTATATAGCTCATTTTGTCCATCTGTTCGTTTTCTTTATCAATTTGCTCATCATGCTGTTGTAGGAACTCAAAGCTGGAAGCAGGCTTGGATTTGAAGCTGGTCCATTGCCAGGTGCAGTCACACTGGGACAGTTTACAGTAACTTATTAATCTTAAAAACACATAATACAAACCTCTGTGTGTATAAAAACTCACATGATACACATCTTGGATCTCAAAGTAAAGGGTCACTTAATCACAAGGTGGTATGAACTGGGTTGCCATACTTTTCCTTTAGACTAAAAGTTCAGCTGGTCATACAATATAATGAAATATATTTTCTTTCCATGACTTGGTGTTGTTGGATTTCCATTTCTTTGATCAAAACTACAGGACTGGTAGTGCCTTGAGTATGTCTGGGACTTTCATTGTTTAGACACAGTCATGTAGATACTGCTGCAGCAGCGGCCAATGCTGACACATACTGGTACTACAATGATTTCCAGAATGCTGTTCCAGAGTGTGCGGATTGGAGGCATACTAATGGTACACAACTTGACACAAGGGATAACACACCTGAAAATAGCAGAACATCAAGTTAAAGTAGCCAGAAAAGCACAGTTCTGAAACAGGGTAGTTAAAAGAAACACCAACATAAAAAGGTCTGAACTAGTGTATGCCGCCTTAATGCGGGGTGTTCATAGCAACTGTAATGATGTACTTCATGAGGCAGAAGTACATAATGTAATGAATAAGAAGACTTGCGTCAAATATTAACAATATTAAAATGTGTGCTTCTGTTGAAATGTTTCAGGTCTAAACATTCTGGATTGTTATAGAAATTCGAAAAATTTCACCCTCTGATGGAAGTCCATAAAAGGTTAGATCCCTAGTAAAGTATCAAAAATCAAAAACAACATATTTGTAATCACTGCCTCTGAAATACTGTAGTCTAAAATGATACCCCACATGGTTATGTCTGAAATTCATCATTTATAATCTTCTGTGAGTGACTATCACATGGTAGGGCCACCGGGAAAGAACCAAATATCAAAAATAACATCATATTCATGATCAGCAAACTCAAATTAGCATACAATAGCCCTCTATGTGCCTATATTATCAATTCACATTTTCCCCAGTTTTGTGAAAAACATTTACTTTGAACCCTCGTATCCCATTATGGGGGAAACCCTATGGTTGGTTGATGGTACGCATGATTTCAACTCCTGATCATTTTTTACTTTCTCATATACATAGTATAGAGAAAGTATAGGAATCGTGAAAAAATTCGACCTCGATATTTTGATGAATTTTAATGTTTTAGACCATCCTGAGTCCAAAAATACCATTTTTGAAATAATGACTGTCTGTGTGTAAACATGATAATGCTTTAACCTAAGTCAATGAGATTTTGTACAACTGCTTTATATTAAAAATAAGGAATCCTATCAACTTTTGGGCCACTTCCGGCGACCAGAAGTGGTACTTTAACTGAATACATTTGCAAATTTTCAAGTAAACTATGGTTATAATTAGAGATAGAAGATTAAAATTTTGTATAGATATTTATAATATAATATAATAATAAAAAGCTAATAGATATGAAATTTGAAAAAAATTACTCAACTGGAGGTAATATTTTACGGGGGACATTCAAAAAGTTTCCGCACTTTTATATTTTCGTTGGAAACGGTGAAGGTGGGAGGAGTAGCAATTGGGAATTAAAAAATTGATATGACGCTGGGAAAATTGCATTGCAAATGAAGGTGGCAATGTAGAAAATTGATGTAATTTGTTGTTGAAATTCTTAATAAATAGAGAAAAAAAATGCAGAAACTTTTTGAACATTTTAAACAACCATCCGAAATTTTTGTATCATGGAAATATAAATGTGTACACTATATTAAAAACTGTGTTCAACGCATATTCTTTCAATAACTATTATTAATTTTATTATAATTTATACATCATTAATTTAACAATAAAATGCTGGTGAGTCACGAGGCACCAGACAGAAGAAACTGAAGTGATTTCAAAATGTTTGTAAGTAATTCTTATGAACACAATGATGTACACACAAGCACCATCCTTTCATCCAGCTAATGGTAAACAGTGTGATGAGAGAAAAATAATGCAGAATGGTCTGATGTACATTTACTGATCCTCATTAGTACTGGTCATTAAACATATTTGTAATGGGAGGAGGCTTGGGGAAAGTCGCTAACAATGTAGACTATCTTGCAGATGGCCATTTCCTTACCAGATGTGTAGACAGCCCAGAATAGCAAACAGGAAACCAGTTATTATGGATACGGGGACAGCACAGAGCAGAGAAATGATACGGTAACACCAAAGCTTAGAGGCTTCAAATAGGATGTCACTCCAGGTCCAGACCTTATCGAAACTGTGAAAGGAGGAAGGCTCAGCTAGGACGTCATTAAAATCAACCTGCAGAAGGAAGACAAAAGACATTTCAGAAACTGAACAGAAAAAGAAAACGAGAAACCCTTAGATTAGGACTGTAAAATGACACAGAGGCTGACAAGGCTGACAAAAATCAAAGACAATGATGGACAAATATTAACAAAATGAAAACTGGTTGGCAAACTTGCAGTCTAAAAGTCAAGCGAAGGATTTGAAATCCATTACAGAGCAAACTCAGCACTAACATTTCACTCTGTACTGTATATTTTCCCCTTTTAATGGTCTAACTTTTCTTTTTCCATTTTTCCTAACATTTATTTCTGATACTTTTTTATAAGTATCTATGTTGACTTTTTTCCTAAGTATAATTGCTTTTTCCATTTTCTCTTTTTTAACTATGAATCTTTCTACTATTTTCTGTCTATATTTGAAAATATTCATTCTTATAACTGTTTTTACATTTGCTGTGTATTTCATTTTTTTCTTTTTCCAGTTTCTTATTTGCCACCTTTTTCTTTTCTCTATTTCTCAGAAAGGGTGTCTCTCTGGTATTATCTCTTTAGCTTTTAACAAAGAGGCTCAACAAGTAACTTCTCATTGGCGGCTAGTGATTAATCAGTTATACATTATTATCAGAACCTTACAATGGTTGCCATTAATAAAATAATTGGAACACATCAGAAAGACACCAAAAATGCTTAAAAAACAAAGAGACATTCATGGCAAGAAAGAAGAGTGGCAAGCAGCAGAAGGTTTAGTGTTTATAAAAAGGGTCAATCAGCACTTTGTGAAAAAGATTTTGGGGGACTTTAATAAAATGTGTGGTCCACATCCAAAGTAGACATCAGATTCTCCTTAGATATGTAACGAATTCATAAAATATCATATGTGCAGCCCATTCATGCAAAAGTGATGAAGGTCTATAGAAGGCCAAGTTGCACATGAGAAAAAGACCTTGCAAAGCCCTTAGTTGAATAGATTTATTTATTACAATTAATTAAGATGATTACTGTTAGGAATTTCAATATGTTAGTTATAATAGTGATGTTGTGTATCTTAAATACAACAGCCATCTTATTAATTTGTTCAATACATTGTTGTGGAAAGTTAAAACACTATAGTGAGAACTGAGCATGAACAGGAGAATGCTGTCATTGCTAGGAATGTTCACATATTCTTCCATGCAATTTTGTATTTCATTTTTAAGATTCTTTGCAAATGCATGCAATAGTCTGGGCTTGTAGATGTGAAGAAGTTCAGTAAATGTCAAGGTCTACATTAAGTGTGCACACCTAGGGTTCTGATCTTAAATCAACTATCTATAAGGAATTTACACATTGTGTCCTTCTTCAGGTGCTCCATTTTTTCCCCAGACTCTTAAAAGACAGATCATCTGGCAACTCTAAATCAGTCCATGGCCCTGATCGAATTAAGAATGTTTCCGAAAATAGATGGTTGGAAGGGTAGATATAAATCAAGATGGACTTAAGGATAACCAAAGCAGCCAAATGCAGCAACTGTATCAAAGCCCTGGAGCTGCAAAGTCAAATAATGAATTTGCAGAGCCAAATTCAAGCCACATGCCAGCACAAACACACAAAAAAGGAAAGTTACCAACCTTCAGGTGCTGATTTATTCCATGAGGATCCCGCACATCAATTTTGGGAGGTGGCTCTGCAGGAAGGGGTGCTGGAGCAGCAGTTCTTGGGATTTCTCCCTCATCAATCTTGCACTCCACTAAGAGGTCGTCGTGCAGCATAATGTAGGTAGGGGGCAGCAGATAAGCAGACTAATGAACACCTGCACCGAACACCCCCACCCTAAGCAACAAAGAAGCAAAATAATGAGAAATTTGACTGAAGAGATTCAGTGATCTTCCAGGTTGGAAATCCGATAGGCTTTTCCTGTTAGTCAATCTTTTTGCCCTCTTGCCTCATCAGACCCTCCCTCAGCATAATGTGCTAAATCAAACCTTGCTGTATTGCCTGGCCACTGCCAAATGCAGGTCCCTTGCTCTCTAGAAATGCCTTCCGTTGGACTGGCTCTGGTTGTTAAACTGAAGTATGTCCAGATGTAGCAGTCAAACCACTGACCTGGGGGAAGCAAGACTCCCCCCTGTGCCCTTCCAGTGTAGAAAGCCCTACCACAATGTTCCACTCTCCACTTGCATTGGTCTATGCAGGATGAAAATCCGGGCCACGGGGAGCTATTTTGAGATTTTGAAATGGGTTGGGAAAAGAAGCTCGCATATACGTGGTCATGTTTCAAATACCAGCAGCCCTCAGTCTCGCTCACTCTGTCTGTATCCTGGCTATTTTAACAGTGACATATTGCTAAGATGTGCCAGCCACAAGTGCAGCTGTTAAAAAAAGATGGGTGAGGTGGGGGGAGAGAGTCAGCAAAAGAGGCAGCACACTTAAATAGCGAATGAAATGCTTTCCTCTTTAAATGCCATTGGTGGAAGGCAAGATGGCACTCCCCTGGTGGCCTACAACCACATATAAATGATACAATTCCAGATATTAGCCACTTGCAGGGTTAGCGCCATGCATCAAATGTCTGCTATCAGGATTAGAACCCAAGACTCACGGCAGCTTGTACAGCACTGATGGTGATGAAACCATACAGCTGTCTTTCATTCCGTCTGAGCTCATGCTCACTGGATTATATTCTTACTTAGAGTCAATCAATTTGTATCAACAACAACATTTACAGTCATATAATAAAGTTTGGGAACCCCTCTTTAATTCTTTGGATTTTTGTTTATCATTGGCTGAGCTTTCAAAGTAGCAACTTCCTTTTAATATATGACATGCCTTATGGAAACAGTAGTATTTCAGCAGTTACATTAAGTTTATTGGATTAACAGAAAATATGCAATATGCATCATAGCAAAATTACACAGGTGCATAAATTTGGACACCCCAACAGAGATATTATCAATACTTAGTTGAGCCTCCTTTTGCAAATATAACAGCCTCTAGACACCTCCTATAGCCTTTGATGAGTGTCTGAATTCTGGATGGAAGTATTTTTGACCATTCTTCCATACAAAATCTCTCCAGTTCAGTTAAATTTGATGGCTGCCTAGCATGGACAGCCTGCTTCAAATCATCCCATAGATTTTCGATGATATTCAAGTCAGGGGACTGTGACAGCCATTCCAGAACATTGTACTTCTCCCTCTGCATGAATGCTTTTGCAGGCTGTCCATGCTAGGCAGCCATCTAATTGTGTTTTGGGTCATTGTCTTGTTGGAATATCCAACCCCTGCGTAACTTCAACTTTGTGAGTGATGCTTGAACATTATCCTGAAGAATTTGTTGATATTGGGTTGAATTCATCCGACCCTCGACTTTAACAAGGGTCCCAGTCCCTGAACTAGCCACACAGCCCCATAGCATGATGGGACATCCACCAAATTTGACAGTAGATAGCAGGTGTGGGCGGCACGGTGGCGCAGTGGGTAGCACTGCTGCCTCGCAGTAAGAAGGCCTGGGTTCGCTTCCCAGGTCCTCCCTGCATGGAGTTTGCATGTTCCCCCCGAGTGGGTTTCCTCCGGGTGCTCTGGTTTTCTCCCACAGTCCAAAGACATGCAGAATAGGTGCATTGGTGATTCTAAATTGTCCCTGGTGTGTGGGTATGTGTGTGTGTGTGCCCTGCGGTGTGCTGGCGCCCTGCCCAGGGTTTGTTTCCTGCCTTGTGCCCTGTGTTGGCTGGGATTGGCTCCAGCAGACCCCCGTGACACCGTAGTTAGGATATAGTGGGTTGGATAATGGATGGCTAGCAGGTGTTTTTCTTGGAATGCGGTGTTCTTCTTCCGCCATGCAAAGTGCTTTTTGTTATGACCAGATAACTCCATTTTTGTCTCATCAGTCCAAAGCACTTTGTTCCAAAATGAATTTGGCTCATCTAAATGAGCATTTGCATACAACAAGCGACTCTGTTTGTGGCGTGAGGGAAGAAAGGGCTTCTTTCTCATCACCCTGCCATACAGATGTTCTCTGTGCAATTTGCGCTGAATTGTAGAACAATGTACAGATACACCATCTGCAGCAAGATGTTCGTGCAGGTCTTTGGAGGTGAGCTGTGGATTGTCTGTAACCATTCTCACAATCCTACGCATATGCTGCTCCTGTATTTTTCTTGGCCTGCCAGACCTGGGTTTAACAGCAACTGTGCCTGTGGCCTTCCATTTCCTGATTACATTCTTTACAGTTTATTGTGATGTGATATTTTGCATACAAGTTGATAAATATTTTGTATGTCTTTATTTGTAACTTAGGCAAAACTAAGTCAGCAAAGTGAATTTTATGACAGAGTTGGGGGGAAGTGCCTGAAACAAGTTTGGTAAATGTTTCTCTGAAGTCTCTCAACTCCCACAGGAAAGCCAGGCTGCCTAACTGCCAAGCTTTACCTTAACATATGGTTTTGGGGGATGGCAGGTGTGAAGGTGTTCTATCCTACTCCCCCATTGGTCTGAAGTATGGCTGTTTGGAACTGGCTTGTATCAGAAGCCTTTAAGTACTATGACGCCCTATTGGCTCTAGAGGTTGGACAGAGAATCTATAACTTTGCTCACTCCATCACTCTCTCTCTCTCTTACCAAACTGATGCATGAACTGAAAAGGACAACACAATGAAGAGCACAGCTCGGCAGCCATATTGAGACAGGCATGTGGCCTGTTCTGAAGAAAGCTGACCACCAATGATGCCTTAACTAGAGACATTTTAAGTAACTAACAAGTCTGTGTGCCAACTGAAACTACACATCAGCATTTAATCAGGTTGTATGGTTGCCAATATTCAAATGTACTTTGCATATTGTTATTATTTATGAATATTATCAATAAATCATTGTTTAAATTGTAACTAAACTCCTGCTTGTCTTTTACTACACCTAATTGCCTGAGGTTATAGATGTAGAAGGGAAGGTGGGGAGAAGTTATATACTATAATACCTTATAAAAAGTGGTAAGTCTGTGAGATCTGAGGCATTCTGAGAAAGACTACATATTAATAATACAAAAGGGGAAAGTAGATTACTCTACCAAGACAAAACACAGTTGAAACTGACAGTTTAAACCTCTGAGATAGCTTTTTGTATCCTTCCCCTAAACTGTGATACTGAACAATCTTTGTTTTCAGATCTTTTGAGAGTTGCTTTGAGGATCCCATGCTGTCACTCTTCAGAGGAGAGTCAAAGGGAAGCACAACTTGCAATTGACCACCTTAAATACCTGGACAGAGACAACTTTTTTCTAATTTTGGTTCTGTACATTACCACAATGAATTTTAAATGAAACAACTCAGATGAAGTTGAAGTGCAGACTTTCAGCTTTAATTCAGTGGTGTGAACAAAACGATTGCATAAAAATGTGAGGCAACTAAAGCATTTTTAACACAATCCCTTCATTTCAGGGGCTCAAAAGTAATTGGACAAATTAAATAACTGGAAATAAAATGTTCATTTCTAATACTTGGTTGAAAAACCTTTGCTGGCAATGACAACCTGAAGTCTTGAACTCATGGACATCACCAGATGCTGGGTTTCCTCCTTTTTAATGCTCTGCCAGGCCTTTACTGCAGCGGCTTTCAGTTGCTGTTTGTTTGTGGGCCTTTGTGTCTGAAGTTTAGTCTTCAGCAAGTGAAATGCATGCTCAGTTGGGTTAAGATCAGGTGAGTGACTTGGCCATTCAAGAATTTTCCACTTCTTTGCTTTAATAAACTCCTGGGTTGCATTGGTTGTATGTTTTGGGTCATTGTCCATCTGTATCATGAAACGCAATCAATTTGACTGCATTTAGCTGGATTTGAGCAGACAGTATGTCTCTGAACACCTCAGAATTCATTCGGCTGCTTCTGTCCTGTGTCACATCATCAATAAACACTAGTGTCCCAGTGCCACAGGCAGCCATGCACTCCCAAGCCATCACACTGCCTCCACCGTGTTTTACAGATGATGTGGTATGCTTTGGATAATGAGCTGTTCCACGCCTTCTCCATACTTTTTTCTTGCCATCATTCTGGTAGAGGTTGATCTTGGTTTCATCTGTCCAAAGAATGTTTTTCCAGAACTGTGCTGGCTTTTTTAGATGTTCTTTAGCAAAGTCCAATCTAGCCTTTCTATTCTTGAGGCTTATGAGTGGCTTGCACCTTGCAGTGCACCCTCTATTTACTTTCATGCAGTCTTCTCTTTATGGTAGACTTGGATATCGATACGCCTACCCCCTGGAGAGTGTTGTTCACTTGGTTGGCTGTTGTGAAGGGGTTTCTCTTCACCATGGAAATGATTCTGCAATCATCCACCACTGTTGTCTTCTGTGGACGTGCAGGTCTTTTTGCGTTGCTGAGTTCACCAGTGCTTGCTTTCTTTCTCAGGATGTACCAAACTGTAGATTTTGCCACTCGTAATATTGTAGCAATTTCTCGGATGGGTTTTTTCTGTTTTTGCAGCTTAAGGATGGCTTCTTTCACCTGCATGGAGAGCTCCTTTGACCTCATGTTGTCTGTTCACAGCAAAATCTTCCACATGCAAGCACCACACCTCAAATCAACTCCAGGCCTTTTATCTGCTTAATTGATAATGACATAACGACGGACTTGCCCACACCTGCCCATGAAATAGCCTTTGAGTCAATTGTCCAATTACTTTTGAGCCCCTGAAATGAAGGGATTGTGTTAAAAAAATGCTTTAGTTGCCTCACATTTTTATGCAATCGTTTTGTTCACCCCACTGAATTAAAGCTGAAAGTCTGCACTTCAACTGCATCTGAGTTGTTTCATTTAAAATTCATTGTGGTAATGTACAGAACCAAAATTAGAAAAAAGTTGTCTGTATAGTTGTCTGTATATACATATTTGTGATCAATTTTTTTATTGCAACAAAATGTGTACACTGGAGGAATGGTGACGCAGTGGGTAGTGCTGCTGCCTTGCAGTTAAGAGACCTGGGTTCACTTCCCAGGTCCTCCCTGCGTGGAGTTTGCATGTTCTCCCCATGTCTGCGTGGGTTTCCTCTGGGTGCTCCGGTTTCCTCCCACAGTCCAAACACATGCAGGTTAGGTGCTTGGTGTGTGTGTGCATGTGTTTGTGTGTGTGCGTGTGTGTGTGTGTGTGTGTGTGTATGTGTGCCCTGTGGTGGGCTGGCGCCCTGCCTGGGGTTTGTTTCCTGCCTTGCACCCTGTGTTGGCTGGGATTGGCTCCAGCAGACCCCCGTGACCCTATAGCGGGTTGGATAATGGATGGATGGATGGATGTGTACACAGGAAACCTGAAGGCAGGTCATTTAAGAATGGAACAGTGTAACCCAACAGCACTCCCCCTTACTCCTCCTAAGTACCACCTAATTTCCCCTGGGAGCCTGGGAACAAAAAGAAAAACTGATGTATGGATAAATGGAGTAAATAAAAGTACAGAACTAATAGGAAAATAATCACACCACTCAAGCCACTTAGAAGAATGAAATGAACAATATCAAAGGGATAAAGACCACCAGGTTCTAATTGTCTTAGCCGAGGCAGACCAATTCTCAATGGATTTAACAGAAGCTCGATTGATTCAGCATGTGGACAGTTCAAGGGAAATTAAATTTAAAAATGAGGAATAGCACTTGTTAAAACTGACAAGCTCTGAGGTTTGCCATCAAGAGGCAAGGAGTAATTTGGCTGCTAAAGTGGCAGGACAGAACAATTCAAGCTGGGGAGAAGTGAAAGTAACAGTGCAGAGTTCCGGTTAAAGAACTGTCTGGGGCAGAAGGGTAATTGTAACAGAAGGAAATGAACATAGAAAATGACAAACATGCTTCCAAAGACAAAAGACAAAGGGACACTGCCAAAACATATGTGAAAAGGTGCAAATGCAAAAGTGGTACATTAAAATGGTGCTCAGGTGAACAACACACAGGATTGTTTTATAAGTTTTAAACTGTAACAACCTCTTGAGCTGACCATTGCGTATTTACAGAGCATCTCTGTCATTTGGCAGTAACAAAGAAGACCCCCAGAGTGCTTATTCATTTTTTTTCCACAGTACTCAAAGCTCTGACTCCAACTCCAGTGTTCATTCATCAACAGGCATACTGCACAGGTTTTGTCTGTTAGGAATCTGTCTGGTGTGGGCAAATGTAGAGCTGCATGAGTGGCAGAGTCAAGAGCTGATGTGGATTTATGGTGAGCAGATTCATATGCCACTCAACATAAAGGAGGCAATGACACTGAATGATTACCTGCTGCTATTGTATCTTGACACCAGCTATAAAGACGAACAAAGACCCAAATCTATAAATTAAAAAAAAAAATTGTGTTCTGTCTCCCAGCTACCTGACCCTGGTAAACTCTAAAGTAGGGTTTACTTATCACAGGAGGGCTTTAAAGATTATAGCTTTCTGTAACTTTTCAGGGGGTGCAAATATGGCCATCCAATGTAGCCATTTTATTTAAATAGTGTCCTTTTCCTTTGAGCAATGTGTAATCTCAGGCATCACCAGTGATACATAATAATAGTTCTTAATCTTAGAAAGAAGAAGGAAAAGTTAGAAGGACAATGTGTCTTTTAGAAAGCAACAGGCATGCAGTAGTGTGTCATCAAGCCCCCAACAGCTCTTCATTTCTTCTACTATCCCATCATCCTTCCATAAATTAGCTTTTTTCTGAAGCAACACCTCTTCCATTACAGGATTCTAGGGAGTCGAAGCCTAAAAAAGATGCATTCAGAACAAAGCAAGGACCAACTCAGGAAAGGCACAATGTGCTATTATTTGCAAATTCTGATAATTATAATAAGTTGTGTGACACATTATGAGGTGTGCCTAGGTCAGACCAAAATCATTGACCTTGAAATAGCCTAAATGATACCATACATGCTTATGTTTGAAATTTGTCATTTTTAACCTTCTGGTAGTGTCTTTTAAAGGGCTAGGACCACCGGTAAAGAATTACACATCAAAAATACTATTATACTCATGATCTGCAACCTCAGAAATAGTATAAAACAACACTCCACATGCATATATTACAGATCCTCATTTTTTGAAGGAGTAACTTTGACCCGTCTTATCCCATTAGGGGGTACACCCCTGGGGTCAGTTGAAGTGGCCTACACAACTTCGAGTCCTTCTGATTGCTTTTGCTGAACACACCAATTGGTTTACTCTTTATCTTAACACTGTCATTTCCCTCAAGGGTTTTTGGGTCTAGAGGGCCAAAAATAAAAGGGAGCTCCAAAAAGCTTGATATCTTGCATAACTAGACCAGTATATAAAGTATATAATAAGAAGGGTTTTCTTGTACTGGTGAGTCGGGCATTGAACAAAAAAACGAATGTGATTTCTTATGAATACAGTACAACTGATACACACAGGAAATGATAGACTTGTCTGTCCAATATGCATTCTTTGTACAGTAATAAAAGCAGAACACTAAAGAACAATAGCAATGCTCTGAATATGTCCTTGATGGTGGAACCTGCCGTCTTGTTTCCAGTTCTATCCTGAACTTGCTTATAAGAATTACTGTGATTTTTTTTTGTTTTTTTTAAAACCTTACAATTTATACAGGGTCACTAAGGTGGTGCCCCAACTCTTTATCCTTGTTTGTCTCCTCTTTTACAATACAGTAGATAGATAGATAGATAGATAGATAGATAGATAGATAGATAGATAGATAGATAGATAGATAGATAGATAGATAGATAGATAGATAGATAGATAGATAGATAGATAGATAGATAGATAGATAGATAGATACTTTATTAATCTCAATGGAAACTGAAGATCCATAGAAAATTACCAGCAACCTGTGTATGTTATTGTCTTAAAATATTTAATAAGCTGGTCAGATTTTAAAACCTTACATTTGGCCTATCAAAATAGCCGCCCAAAAGCAACCTCCGAGTGTCCCAGCCTGGTGGTCCTGCCAAAAACACAGATAAAAACCAAAAAAAACACTTTGTGAGTCTTCAGAAATTCCTACATAAATTTCTACAGTAGTACAGACCATGAATGTAACACTCTGCATAGCCCAGCAACATTCAATCCACAATGCAGTGGATTGTTGTGTGTCGATAAGTGGTGATAGTACTCTGTGATACTGTGACGACCTGTCGAATAAGACACACAGGAGCTGTTTCTCTGGGGAAGTCTTCAAAATGCTGACTGGCTTTTTATTTGGTGTGCTGCACTATAAATGATGCCCTACCAGTCCTTGTCTGGGGTCACCTCCAAAAGAAAAAGGTGGCCTTCTGCTTTTCTGCCTCCTCCTGCTGTTTAACCATTTGCTCCCCTCTCACCCTGATCCTGTCGCTCAGCCCTGACAAGGTGCCCTGAACCCTCACAAAGTGCCTCTCCCCTAAGACCCCCCCCCCCACACACACACACACACACACACATACATGTGTTGATTTAAAACAAACCTGTGTTCCCTCAGTGTGCAGTACACATTGTATTCATGTGTGCTGGTCACTGTTATCACTTGCTATGGGTTTGTGAACTGATAGTTCTTTTTTATTCTGTTAAATGTACTTTGTGATGTGTGCAATGGTGCAATCATCGAGTTGCTGCCTCACAGTAAGGAGCTCAGGCATTCCAAGTCCTCCCTACATGGAGCATAAAACACCTTGAGTAATGTGAAAAGTGCTATATAAGTGTAAAGAATTATTATATGACCAAAATATTTATTTTATTTCAAAAGGGAAACAAATGTTATTGCTAATACTGTGCACTCTTTGTTTTAATGAGATGTACCTAGGTCAGACCAAAAATGTTTATTTTTTTATTTCAAAAGTTAAAAAAACTATGGCTACTCTCTCAGATTCAATTCAGATTACATGCTGCTTATGCCGGCTGCTGAAAATGTCTGGCCTGGGTACATTTTTTGGTTTGAAAATCTGAAAAACCAAAACTGAATTTGTAATTGAATAGCCCTGCCTTATGTATATTTTATATTCATCATGACTTATTCTGTTTTAGGAATAAGGCAGGGCAAATTCTCACACTCTGACGATAAGTTACAGTTACTCTCTCTCTCTCTTATATATATATATATTTCTCTTCTGGTTTGTCCTGCTTCCACTTCAAAACCAGTCCTGCCCACATGCAGCCGACACGGCATTTCTCGATTCCTATTCATCGTCTTCCATGTCATGCACTATAATGGCCTGCTGAGCGTAAGACATCCAACAAGTACTCGAGGTGCTGCCACAACGGTAAAGTAGCTTTACCACCTTTGCTGGAGCCACCTGTGTCTTTACAACAGCTTCTTACACAGCAAACATCAGAAGCTAAAAGTATCGTGAACACATTTGAGAATACAACTCTTCTTTAGCGTTTGCTTCCATGGGTGCACAGATAACTCAACCTCCTGGCCACGGACCATACTGTTTTAAAATACACGGGAAAATTTATCACCGAATCTCTCCACTATACGCTAACACTTCTGCCTCTCCAGGATATGGACAGTTGTATGTATTTGACACAGTGCAAGCTACTGCAGTACGCTTACAAAATAAAGCAAACTCTGCATTCAGCGAAAATGTACTTCTTCAGCTAGACTCCATACTCAGAACCATCAACCCCTTCGCTAAATCATACAAACACATGCATGAAATCGCTCAGTCCAATCCAACAGCATCTGTACGAATGGTGTTCAAGGAAAACCCTAGGCAGGATTTACGACGATACAATGCCCCGACATTGCAGCGATTTTCGTCGGAGAAGATGGCGAAACGCCTGCCGAAAGGGACATTTGCATCTATCCCATAGGCAACTCCTGAAAACTGATTTCCACGCGCAATATGAATTGCGATCATATGGTTTACCCACTTTTATTCCCTTACGGAGACATTGGCTGGCACAAAGATTTACAACATGTTCCCGATAAAAGAACCGCCAAGCGAATAAGGCTTACTCAATGTCAATTTTACGCATACAGATTAGCAATGAGGAATACATTTAGTATTTTGCACTCCAGCGGCAAACTATTCCAACAGTACGTCATAGATGCGTATGTTAAAACAGAGGGCGTGCGCGTCTCAACTATCTCAGATTACATCATCAAGATCTGCGCTTGGAACAATACAATGTTTGAATACAGACGCACTGCAAGCAAACGCTGAAAATAACAACGTACGTGTAGGCAAAATGATCATATTACCATCCACATTTCCAGGAAGTCCAAGATACATGCAACAAAACTATCAGGATGCCATGGCCATAGAACCATAAGCCATAAATTCGGAACATTCACATGTAATCCTGCTTGGCCGGAAATTCTACATGCACACTGCATCTTTCAAGAAGTATTTATTTCTTCTTGATTTCTGAATTCCTTTCTCACCATTTTCCGTTCCTATTCTTACACCGCCGTATGCTACGGCGGGCGTCGGCTAGTCAACATAAATGTCTGTGTTTGAACTGTAGGAGGAAATTAGGCTCCCTTGAGGGAAAGACATGTACAATTTTGGAACACACAGTACACACTAAAGGTAGGGGGATCTAAGTAATTTGTGGCAGCATCACTAAATGAATGGTAACAATGGAAATCTACTATAGATGTGCGCCCATCTCTCCTGCTGGTGGTCCTGGCAGTAGCGCAGCAATTTTCAAACTGTGCTGCAAATCTATTTTTGAACTACAGTGCAGGTGTCATCAGGGGATAAAGCTTGTGTGTGCTTAGAGGCACACTGGCAACCATTGCTTCACAGGGTTCTCCAATCCCCCCATCCCCTTGATCACTGATCATGTGTCATTTTCACAAGGCGCTTGATGTTTTGCAGGATATTCCAACCCCCAGATCATCAATCAAGTGTCTAAGCTTCACTGAGGACACATTTACAAGATTGTTGAGATCTATAAAGGTAAATTGCTTAATTTATGTTTACATTTTATGCACTGAGTTAAAACCTTATTTTTGAGTTCAGTTTGTAGTGTATACAGTAATCACTCGCTATATCGCGCTTCGACTTTCGCGGCTTCACTCTATCGCGGATTTTATATGTAAGCATATTTAAATATATATCGTGGATTTTTTGCTGGTTCGCGGATTTCTGCGGACAATGGGTCTTTTAATATCTGGTACATGCTTCCTCAGTTGGTGTTGCCCAGTTGATTTCATACAAGGGACGCTATTGGCAGATGGCTGAGAAGCTACCCAACCAGAGCGCGTATTACCTATTAAATAAAACTCCTCAAATATATTGTGAGCACGGGGGCTGTTCGCACCCCTAGAAGATACGGCCGCTCCTCAAAAAACACTGAAAGATTACCTTCACATTGCTCTCTTCCTTGCTGGGCTTAAATGTGGCTGTTTTGTCAAGCGATATGCTTCCTGCATGGTGCTTCGCATACTTAAAAGCTGGAACGGCACGTATTGATTTTTAATTGTTTGTTTTTCTCTGTCTCTCTCTCTCACTCTCTCTGACATTCTGTGCTCCTGACGGAGGGGGTGTGAGCATGGGGGGCTGTTCGCACCACTAGACGATACGGACGCTCCTCTAAAAAAATGCTGAAAGGCTACCTTTACATTGCTCCCTTCCTAGCAGCTGCGTTGTCCGGCGGTGCTTCGCATACTTAAAAGCCAAAACAGCCCTATTGATTTATTTGCTTTTCTCTCTCTTTCTGACATTCTCTGCTCCTGACGCGCACTCCTTTGAAGAGGAAGATATGTTTGCATTCTTTTAATTGTGAGACGGAACTGTAATCTCTGTCTTGTCATGGAGCACAGTTTAAACTTTTGAAAAAGAGACAAATGTTTGTTTGCAGTGTTTGAATAACGTTCCTGTCTCTCTACAACCTCCTGTGTTTCTGCGCAAATCTGTGACCCAAGCATGACAATATAAAAATAACCATATAAACATATGGTTTCTACTTCGCGGATTTTCACCTTTCGTGGGGGGGGGGGTCTGGAACGCAACCCCCGCGATAGAGCAGGGATTACTGTATTGTTTAATTTGTGGTACACAAATTAAAAAATCTTCAAATGTGATACAACTTTTGTAGGAGGTGCAAACATAACTCAGGCATTTTCTAAGGGTGTGGGGCATAAAAGAGATTGGAAACCACTGGTCTAGAGCCGGGGTCTCCAATCACAGTCCTGGAGGGCCAAGTGGCTGCAGGTTTTTGCTCCAACCCAATTGCTTAATAAGAAGCACTAATTGCTCAAGTGACACTTCTGCTTCACTTTAGTTGTCTCGCTCATTAAGATTTTGAATGCTTATTGCTTATTTTCATCTTAAACAGCTGTATTCATTCAGTTTTTAATGGATCCTAATTAGTAATAACATGCGAATGACAAAAGAGACCAGCATTCTCTATTTGGCTTGTTACCATTTATGCCAGTGTGTATTTATCTTACATTATTTGGTTTAATTAAATACTTGGAAGGAAAGTAAAGAGAAAAAAGTGAATGATTGAGAATTGCTCGTCCATTTTAGCCTTCAAATCATTTGGATGATATCCTTAGAAAGGGGAAGAAAGTCTAGGATATGAGAATGACCTGACATAGCAGAGTTAAAGCACTAACAAGCCATGAAATTAAATTATTGGCAGAATTGCTTTCTAATTAAGCAACAGGGTTAGAACAAAAACCTGCAGCCACTGCGGCCCTTCAGGACTGTGATTGGAGACCCCTGGTCTAGAGTATGTGCTGACCAGGAAGTATTATAACCAACAGTACCTTCACCCTGTTTCAGGTTAATGCTTGAACATTTGCTTGAACACTTTCATCCTCAGAAACAGAGCTGATCTCTTTTAGTTTTATTATGCTTAGCTTATGAAGAGAAGTTTTTACACAGAACAGTTAACATTTACACTTAAAACAAGTTAGTTTAGACTTAAGTAGCATGCAAGCATTAAGTCAGCAGCAATTGATGAACAAATCTAACAACTCTGTTACTGCTGAGGTGATTCATTAGACTTTTCAATAAATGGAGATGTTTAGATGTCACTAATGCTCACTGCACCTCTCCGCCATACCAGAAGAGAGCTGAAAACAGGTTCTTGTAAATGAAACAAGGAATCTTCGCCAGGAAATACACATTAGGAAACAGTGTGGGGACACAGATGATATAACTTGGCTTTCGAGATTAAACATTAAATTGCGTTATGTAACAGAAACAGTGCCCAGCACTTGAGAATTTCCCAGTCCACATTTTTTTTTCTGGATGATCTGATACCAGTTGGTTTCTGCTCTTCCAAGAAGAACCTCACAATAGTAGTTCCAGTCATTCACCTTCAGGCAAACAGCTTCAAACTCATCTTCTGACATCATAAAAGAGAGACTTAATGCTTGAACGCACATGATTTTATATTTTTAAAACTAGGGGGCTGCTCGCTTTGCTCGCCAACCCCCGGGCGGGCGCTACACGCTAGCCACTTTGCAGTTCTGCCGCTTGCGAATGGGGAAGCAGATGTACAATTAAAACAGATTGTTATTTTCATGGGAATTGTTACATATGCATAATAGACCTAACTATTTTACATTTCAGCGAGTAAATAACCATAGTAAAAAATAGTAAAACATAATAATTTGAAAGAAAATTATGTTTCATGTTGCGTTAGGTATTCGTTGCATTATATGTTTTCATTCTGTTTGGCTTTAAAATTAACACGCAAATACTTTTTAAACTTACACTTTTACTGTAAAACTTCAGTAAAAACAATATTTGGAATTAGCTTTTTGTCAATATCTCTTTGAATTTTGATTCCATGTTTGGAGTTACATCGTGACAACGCAACATATACTGTAACTGCCTGTGAGTGAATATCGTTTTTTTCCCTCTAATAAATAAACTGGCTTTTCCGAATGTTTGTCCCTGTGATTTGTTAATTGTCATAGCAGAAGCTATTCTAACAGGAAACTGTAAACGTTTCAATACGAATGGCATATCAAGATCTCCTTTGGTATCTAATGTTATCCGTGGAAGATGTACTACATTACCCTTCTTGTCGCCTGTTAAACTTTTATATGTCAGAATTGTTCGACCAATTTGGAATACAACTAATCTGGTCCAATTGCATAGCCCATCACTAATACATAAATTACGCAATAACATTACGATACATCCTTCTTTCAACAGTAATTCGGCTGGTGGAAGACCGGGTAGTGTTAACGGTTGTAGATATTCTACGGGATATTGTAAATTGATGTTTTCATCTTCCACACAATCACCACCAACTGTTTCAACATAGTCTATTGATACTCATTTAACCAATTTGCCGTGTAACTGATCAACAGTTTTCACGTTAATTCATTTGACTTCATCGTTTCTCTGTGCTAGAATTGCCCGTGTACTCATTTCTTCTGTTGATAACCCTTTGGAATGAAATTCTTCAATAAGATTTGGATATAGTAAGTCTTCTTTTATTGGGAACTTAAAGTGAGGAAAACGTAAAAATTTCTAAGAGCTGAGAGCACAGAAACTGTGTCTGACAAAAGCATTCACACGAATGAGAGGTGAGAGGACCGTGAGCGTGGGCCGTTAACCGTAAATGGTTGAGAGGAGGGTGGGACTTGAAAAAACCTCTTGACAATAGTCGCGTCTCATCTCAGGATTTTCTTTTATAATAGAGAGAAACAATTTAAAAACCTCGTTACCTTAGAAACTGAAATGATGAAATGATGATACATTTTTGCATGTAGGCTCCCAGGATTTTGTAAGCATATTTGAGAATAAGAAAGAAAGTTTTTCTTTTTTATTATTAATCATATATCAATTTGTGTACTTTCCTGTATGTTTCATTATTTATTTCATCAGAAGCTGAGTGTAAAGCTGGTCTACGATGTATTGTTCTGGAACTACATGTTGGAACTTGGCTTAACAAAAACCAACAATCTCAGGTACATCATTCTTTTACATGCTCTGTGCTTATTGTGTTTTGTTGTCCAGGGAGTGTTCCAACCTTGCGCTCTATGATTGCTCAGACTGGCCTCAAAACTCTGGATACGTTGGTTAGGAAGTTGGATGGATGGGTAATATGACACAGGTACTGCTTGTTCCAGAAGTCATGACAGCAATGATGGGCCTCAAATGATTAAATATAATGTAATGTACATGTAAGTCTTACCATGGAAGTCATTATTTGAGTTGCCCAGGGAGAGGCTGGATGCTGCCTGAGGTTTCCCTGTAGCTTGATTTCCACAAGGAATACATACTCATGGATTTATTTTCTAGAATAATCATCCATCACATTGGAGCATGATTTCCGAATTTTGCCAAGTGGCTAGTAACATGTACTGCTGTGCAAGTCGTCATACAAAAAGATTTAACTTTTAGTGATGTAACCTGACCTCAAAGCAAATGGAAGAAACAGATCCAACGGCATGGCCCTGTCATGTTGGCACCTCATTCTTGGGCACATGCATACTGTATATAGATGTTTCTATGTGACTGCCAAGATAGTGCCTGAGTGAACAGGTGGTCTCGGTCTGAAGGGCCTTTTCTTAGTGCATGGGTCATTGGTCAACAGGAGTTATTTTATGGTGTAACTTTCGTGTTTTCCTTATCTTTTGTTATTCTGGTAAGTGCTCTGTATTTGAAACTTGCTGCTTTGGTTTAGATTATCTAACTCTTCTAATCATTGTTTGGTTGGCTTGGTGGTCTCTTCAGCACAAACAGCCATGTAATATTGTGAAGAATATGTATTAGATGAAAGTGTTTTATATTTGTATTTAGCTATTTTGTAAATAATTGGTGTTGTCACAAACTTGACAAAAAGACAAAAAAAAAGGTTTGGGTTAGCCATCCCTATATTGTTTTCCTTGCTGCAAAATTGGTTGAATAGTGGTAGTACAAGTTAGAGTCCACAACAGAACTGATTTGCTGGCACAAACATGGCAGCTTTCAAGGAGAACTTATGTCATCATTGGGGCCAGAGACAGAAGTGGTGTCATTGGGCCTGTGACCGAAAGTGACATCATCAGTAGGGCCGGAACCAGAAGTGATGTTATTGGGCCTGGAACCAGAAGTGTCATCATTGGGGCCAGGCAAAATTTCCCATAACTGGTCGGCAGAGAAGTGAGAGAAAGAGTTAGTGTGCTCTGCCACCCCCTGGTCTGGCATGAATTACTCTCATTCAGGCCCTTTAGCTGCCTCCCATGTGCGACAGTGTTTACATATTGACTGCTAATGTTTACATTTTTATGTTGATATTTTGTTTGTCATAAATTAGAGAAATTGTATTCAGGCTGTGACAATGATATCATTATAGACAACAATGAAGCTAGTCAGTAGAGATACAGAGAACTTCACACAGCTCAGCCGGTTAAGTCACCTGTGTGTCTAGTTGGTAGTGACTGTCAGTGTAAGGATCGAAGTTTTGACCCCATCTGGGGAATGAGCCATGGCAGGTGTAAAGATTGAACCCAGTCTCGGTTACAATGGTGTAAGGAGTCGATGATGGTAAGCATACTATAAATAGGAGAAAGCCCAATGGTGTTTGATAGGCAAACTTGTTATGCTGATGGTACAGTAGAGCATCATAAAACACAAGGCCAGCTGCATGCTCCACAAATTCTTTTTAAGATACTTATGAGTCTCCTCCATGGTAGAATTTAGAGTGAGCGGGCCTGGAATTCAAATGTACTGATCCTGCAGATGACATGATGCTATCCATCTGCTCCACGGATGGTTTTCTCTGGCTAAGCTTGGTGAGGTGCTTGTGTGTGTTTACCCAAAAGTGAACTCAGAAGGTGATGGCTTGTAGCGGGGCCACATAGTGTTTAAATGTCAGTTCTGAGTGCGTCTCGTTTCATTGTCCCGTTTACTGTTTGTGCTTCAGTTAATGCCGTCCCCGTAAAAGGGGACGGATGATGGAAGGAGACCACAGCCACAAACCTGGAAAACACCTGTTTACAATCAATGAATCACAGCCGTCACAGGATTATTTAAGCCAGCAGGAGGAGAAGGAAGGGGAAGGAGAGAAGGAGATTTTTTTTCATCATCACGACCACACTGTACCTGTTCTTTTCCATATCGCGCTTAGCCATCCAGTTTGTTTTTCCATCTGCCGGATTTACTTCAAGGACCTCACCACGAGAGACCCCGGGGTAGGACTTAATCATCCACCACACACACGAGGATTCACGGTGAGGCTGTTCCATTTTTCCGGGGAGAATCAAACAACTCAATATCACTAATTCAATCATCCACTTTCAGGACATTTTCTTTATTACCGGACTCACGTTCTCATTCATTTTCAGTTTATCATTCATTGTTATTTGTGTTGTGTGTTTATTTGTTACAGGGACAAGGGAGGGTTTTTGTTGTGTGTATATATATATTTGGTGGTGTCTTGTTATTGCTGGGGTGAAGGGATATTTATATTTATATATGTTTCTATTTTTTTTCCTTATTTTACTTAATACATATAACCCATTTAAATTTTACATCCTGTTTTTGTGTGGTTATATTTTTCACCGTCGATTGTGGGGGAAAAGTTCAAATGGTAAGAAGTACGGCTTGATAGTAGATTATTTCTCAGTCAATTATCCAAGCCACAGGTCTTGGGAGTGTAGCTGCCGGCTGGGTAAAAGGGGTCGGCCGTTACAGGCTTAAATTCCATTACAGGGTGTAGAACTACAAATGAGAACGGGAACAACCCTTACTTAGAGTATTGTCAGTTCCTGTAATCCCATCACTTAGGATGGCATATTTAGGTTAAGATGTAACCACACTTGCTGAGCAAGTGTTGTGTCACAGTGAGGGTTCCTCCCCAGCTGGGGTTCTAATTCATGTTTGATGTCTCTTTTGTTAATGCTTGATTCTTTTATTTATGTTGGTTATGTGTATCATTCTTTATTTTTGATTGTGTCTATATAAGTAAGCTGCCTTTGTTATGTTCCTTGTGTTTTGTGGGTGGTTCTCCAAGAGGTAGGACCACCTGCCAATCACTGCCAGGAACTGCACTCTGCCCTATAAATCTCGAGGGTCTTCCACAGATCCTGGCAGTTCATCGTGAATATGCTAGGGAGTTGTTGCATGTACTTGTGTTTATTATAAATTATTGAATCTCTAGTATTCAACTTTCTGCTCTGTTTTTAGACATTGATTTTGGAATTTGTATGGGGACTTGTTTGATTCCTAATTCGTTTATTCTACAGACAACTCCATTTTTTGTGCTCTATGAAGCTTCATTGTGATTGAAAAACTTTTTTTGTGAAGAAAAAATCTTTTATTTTATAAAGATCAGTTCTTGCCCTTATTACTAGCCAGGGTTTGACGGTGATATCCCCCTCTAGTGTGCATTATTGGAAGTGCATTGGAACTCTTTAATGCTTGATACTCTTAGTTCACGACTCAGGAACTACCTCTTCACCATCTTAAATACCCTTCAAGCTATGATGTCACTCATCACTATTTCCAGATGTCCCATGGTAGCAAAAGGACAACATTGCTAACAACAACATGGCGATTGATTTGAAAAAATGAACCAAAATGGTGTCAACAACAGAAAGCACAATGGTGGCAAACAACTAAATACAGTAATCCCTCCTCCATCGCGGGGGTTGCGTTCCAGAGCCACCCGCGAAATAAGAAAATCCGCGAAGTAGAAACCATATGTTTATATGGTTATTTTTATATTGTCATGCTTGGGTCACAGATTTGTGCAGAAACACAGGAGGTTGTAGAGAGACAGGAACGTTATTCAAACACTGCAAACAAACATTTGTCTCTTTTTCAAAAGTTTAAACTGTGCTCCATGACAAGACAGAGATTACAGTTCCGTCTCACAATTAAAAGAATGCAAACATATCTTCCTCTTCAAAGGAGTGCGCATCAGGAGCAGATACTGTAATGTCAGAGAGATAGAGAAAAGCAAACAAATCAATAGGGCTGTTTGGCTTTTAAGTATGCGAAGCACTGCGGCACAAAGCTGTTGAAGGTGGCAGCTCATACCCCCTCCGTCAGGAGCAGAGAAAGAGAGAGAGAGAGAGAGAGAGACAGAGTTTGTTTTTCAATCAAAAATCAATACGTGCCCTTCGAGCTTTTAAGTATGCGAAGCACCGTGCAGCATGTCGCTTCAGGAAGCAGCTGCACAGAAGGTAGCAACGTGAAGATAATCTTTCAGCATTTTTAGACGAGTGTCCGTATCGTCTAGGTGTGCGAACAGCCCCCCTGCTCAATCCCCCTACGTCAGGATCAGAGAAAGTCAGCGCAAGAGAGAGAGAAAAGTAAGTTGGGTAGCTTCTCAGCCATCTGCCAATAGCGTCCCTTGTATGAAATCAACTGGGCAAACCAACTGAGGAAGCATGTACCAGAAATTAAAAGACCCATTGTCCGCAGAAATCCGCGAACCAGCAAAAAATCCGCGATATATATTTAAATATGCTTACATATAAAATCCACGATGGAGTGAAGCCGCGAAAGGCGAAGCGCGATATAGCGAGGGATTACTGTAAACATAATGATTACATTTTGTCACATCTTGAAAATGAAGATTACAACAAAACAAATACAAAAAAAAAATCTGCACAGTTATAAACCCTGGAATCCTAAAAAGTTCAATTGCAGCACTAACTGGTAGACATGATTCTATACCACTATACAATCCTGGAACACCCTACGGTGAATATATGGTGCATCTTGTTAATTGTAAAGGGGCATTTAGCAAACTGACTTATAGCTCAATGTGAGTTTTATTAATATGTGTTTCAAAGATAAACATTCTCAGCCTTGGTTGCACTGGTCAGCATTTTTCCCGCTCTGCCATATGTATCTAAACACGCAAGGCTCCAAGCGCAGAGATGAAACATTATGAGGATCTAAAAGCAGTATATGAGCTTCAAAGGCGAGGTCGCCTTCTATAGTTAGTTAGGCAGCAGGTGTGTGGGTGTCAGGGGGCTGCAGCAGACCGCAAGGGTGTGTGCATATCTTTACTGACAGGAGGAAGTCCTAGAAAGTTAAATGTGGAGGACTATCAAGAACATGCCCCCTCAGCCTTATAACTGAAATGTAATAAATTCAAGTGAGGAATTTTATGAAGTGATCCCAAGAGTAAGAGGCTGTCTTTTGGTTTGGAGTTAGTAGCTCAATGTTATGGTGGTTACCTTGGCAACAGGGGTGTGGTGGGTGAAGCAGGAATCTGGAGCCACTGTAACGTGACCTTATTACTGCTTTAAATATCATGGATGCAGGTCGGATGGCTAGACTCCCTTTCTGGGCATGCTCAGTTGCATTTACTACAGCATTGCAGAGCTGTTCCTTTAGGGTTCCATTTGCTGTTGGAGACAACAGCTGCAGGGCAGGTAGGGAGGCTGTACAGTTAACTACAGTAATAATACATAAATAGCAGGGCAACTAACCCTTTCAAGGCTTCCACACCTCATTACATAGTCCTTGTCTTGGTCTCGAAATAAAAATAAGCCTGATAAGTAAGGGATGCATTTTGACCAAAATTTTCCCATCCTCAAGAATCTTTGACTGACGTGTCCAGTGTCTATCTCCTGAAGCTGATGCATGGCCTGAATTTGACTACTTGTTAATATGAAGTGTATGGAAATAAATCAAGGTTCCCTCGGCCAACCTGTCTGACAACAGAGAAATAGAAAGTAGTGTGCTGTAACACCTAAGGCGACAGGCTAAACTATGCATTTTTGGTTTAATCCCATTGCTGACACCAAAAGTCCTGGCTCCACATGTATATTTAACAAAAATCCAAAGCATAGGTGCATGCAGTAACATGAATGAGTGGCCCATCAGGGTTTGATGGGGACTGGATCAGCATTCATGTGCAAACATACATACAGTAGTTCTGCCAATTTTCTCTTTAGCACTGTAGTGTTTTAATTAGGTATCTGCATCCGCCTAACAATAAATGAAGCCTAAGTAGGACAGAGAGGGAGAGAGAATAAAGAGAGAAGTAAAAGAAAGGAAAGGAAGAGTAAGGAAGAGAGTCAGGAATGTGGCAGAGCCGGTGTTGTAAAAGGTAGGAGGCAGGTGGTCGGGAAGTGGCTTCTAAGTGGAGTGAGTAGATGGAGCCACAGGGGCACAGTTAAGGTTCCTAATAGGCTCCTTCTCCTAATGGGCTCCCGCTGAAGGAATGGCAGAGGGTGAAAGGAGTAGGGCTCACAGAAGTCACCTGCTGAATGCAGGGACATAAGCCAGATTAAGGAATGGCTGTGCTTGTCGGAAGGCATCTCTCACTCCAGAGCAGACCAGAGGTCAGAGGCAGGGATGAAGTTTTAGAAGAAATCACTAAGGCTCATAAGGATTTTAAAAACGGATCCTGACTGTTTTAACCTTTGATTTTAACTATTTGGATTATTTATTTGCCATTTAACCTCTATGAAACTCTTTATTGTTAATAAAAAGCACAAAGCACTGCCTCGACTATGTTATGTGTCCTCATTGCCTAGTCCAACTTGGTTTAGGTCTATTGATGTCTCAGGTTTAAGGGAGTGATGCCACCTGCAGCCAACTTGGACATCACCCAATGACTACACACCACTTGCACTTGCATGTCACATCATGAAGACCCTTGAGAGGTTGGTATTGGATTATACAAGTCTTGTTGTGTTAGACCATATGGACCCACTACAGTCTGCAAGTCAGACAAAGGTTGGAGTGGAGGATGGCATTATTTGTGTGCTCCACAAGACTTATTCTTAACTGGTCAAAGCTGGCAGCACTGAGAGGATTGTTTTTTTGATTTCTCCAGTGCCTTCAATAAAATATAGCCATCCCTGTTAAGGGGTAATCTCAGAGATATGCAGATGGATGAGCCTATGGGGTCCTGGATAATGGAATATCTGTCAGGCAGACCACAGTTTGTGAGACTCAAGGAATGTTTCTGATATGAATGTTAGCAACACTGAAGAACCACAAGGAACAGTCCTGTCTCCTTTTCTATTCATTCTGTACACCTCTGTCTAGATACAGTATAGAACACCAGGGCATGTCAATTCAGATGATTCTGCACTTAAGGGGTGTATCGATAAAGGGGGAAAGACGGAGTATAGAAGACAGGCGGAGAAGTTTGTTTCATCCATCCATCCATTATCAAACCCACTATATCCTAGCTACAGGGTCACGGGAGTCTGCTGGAGCCAATCCCAGCCAACACTGGGCGCAAGGCAGGAAACAAACCCCGGGCAGGGCGCCAGCCCACCACAGGGCACACACACACAAAGACACCCACACACCAAGCACACACTAGGGACAATTTAGAATCGCCAATGCACCTCACCTGCATGTCTTTGGACTGTGGGAGGAAACCGGAGTACCCGGAGGAAACCCACACAGACACGGGGAAAACATGCAAACTCCACGCAGGGAGGACCAGGGAAGCGAACCCAGGTCTCCTAACTGCAAGGCAGCAGTGCTACCCACAGCGCCACCGTGCCACCCGAGAAGTTTGTTTCTTGGTGCAAATTGGTCATTGACTTTCGCCACACCAAAGAGCTTCTATGTCCGGTCACTATTCAAGGAGTGGATGTAGAGGTGGTCCACTCCATCACGTACTTGGAGGTGCACATCAGTGACAGGTTGGACTGGTCTCAGAACACAGAGGAACAATATAAGAAAGGAAGAGTACATTCCTTAGGAGACAATGTTCCTGTAATGTGGAAAATTACATCCTGTGGTGTGCTGGGCTAGTATCATTACTTCAAGAGAGGCCCACCAAATCAACAAGCTAATTGAAAGGGCAAGCATAGTTGTGGACCCTCTGAAGTTAGAAGTGAGGGAGAGAATTAAAACTGACTGCCATTATGAACAAAGCTGCACATCCTCTCTCTGACACACCAACACTTAGAACTTTCAGCCACCGAAGTGTGTCAAGAAACGTTATAGGGCTTCTTTATACCAATAGCAATACGCCTGTATAATGCCTCACTGGGACTGGGACTGCCAATTATCTCCATTATGTCATCATTATAATGGTAAAAATAGGAGTGTTGCTCTTATCTATATATATGTATATATATATATATATATATATATATATATATATATATATATATATATATATATATATATATATATATATATATATTGTAGCAGTAGAGCATATTAGTGCTCCCTTGAACCCTCAGGTACCACTCCAAACACCAGGTAAAACTATAAGTATTATTTATTTTATGATAATACTGTGCATAAAGCACCCTCCACTCCACACTACACATACAAGTATAAGTACAATAATCAATAATCACTAACAATCCTCCACTCCCAGACACTTCGCCACCCTACCTCCCAGCTCAGCTCAGCGTCTGGGGTTTCCCATAGTCCATTTATATTCTCCAACCCGGAAGTGGCTCCAGCCCAGCAGTCCATGAGTCCTTATCACTTCCGGGTCAGATTAAAAGTCCTTTTCTTCAACCCGGAAACACGTCGTTCCTTCTGGTCATATGATCATGACGTGTTTCCGGGTTATAGGGCATGCATAAGTCCTTGAGCCTCCCTGCAGCATCCTCTGGTGGGCCCCACGATGTCCAGCAGGGTTGGGAATAAAAACTCCACTGTCCATAATTCCCTGCTGGTCTTTGAGGCACTCCCATGCTACAGGGAGGGCTCCATCTAGCGGCCTGGGGGTGCTGGCCTGGATTAACAGCCGGCCATCTCCCACAATATATATATATATATATATATATATATATATATATATATATATATATATATATATATATATGTACTGTATATTTATATATATATATATATATATATATATATATATATATATATATATATATATATATATACTGTATATTTATATATACTGTATATTTATATATATATATATATATATATATATATATTGTCACACATGTGCGAATGGAAGCCAGCAACAGGGTCTAGTTGTTCTTGAAGCACAGCATGGGACTGATTATGTGCACTAATGCCTTCTCTCATTCCTTGCAGGACCACTTAAGAGTTTCCACTTCTTGTTTCAGCATAAAGACGACCCCACGATGATGTCACTTCCCCCTGATGACCTCTTCCTCCCTCTTCACTATGTAATCCCGATGATCCCCCTGGTCTGCAGTTTGATGTATGACTCGGTTCGAAGAGGTTACTCTCGTTCCTAATCAAGTATTTTGCCTTGCAGCAGAGAATAACAGTATATGGGGTGGATCCCCCAAACCCTTTATCTTGTTCCTTTTGTATTATTACAATATATAAAATCCAATGTCCATCTGTCTGTCTGTCCGCTTTCACGAGAGAACTATTTAACAGATTTAGATCAGGTTTTTTCTATAATTTACTTGAATATTCTGGTTGATTTTGCAACTTCTCTCATAGCACTATGTATCATAGATCGCTTGCAGTACTGCTTTATTTGCGTGAATCCAAGAGACACGCAATGAGCCAAGGGGACGGGAGGCAGTGCCCTCCTCATTCACACACCAGCCTCGGGGTGTATCTTACCTCTGCTTAGCTAGAGAACGAGAAAAATACTTAACGGATTTAGATCTGTTTTTTTTCTATAATTTACTTGAACATTCCAGTTGATTTTGCGACCTCTCTCATTGCGCTAAGAATCATAGTTCACTTGCAGGAGCGATATATTTGCGCTAATCTGAGACAGAGGCTGCGGGCCGAGGGGAGGGGGAAGTGTGACGTCAGGAGTGGGGAGCCAAGCAGGGCCCTCAATATCCTTTTTCACTAATACACGGGCGGAACCACGGGGACAGTTAGTACTCTATATATAGAGTATTAGCGGACAGAAGGAATTCTTGGTCAGGTAGCTATCAGTACATGTTATTATATTATCTTAGTTAATATGCATTCTGTGGATCAGTATATACCATCCATTCACATATTCATTTTTATTCTGGTAGTGGAGAGCAGGGTCTGTTCTAGCAGCTTCAGACACAATACAGGAATGAAGCCTCAGCGAGACACTGGCCTGCTTGCTTTACAATGTGTATTCTACATGTTAATTCCATGAGAATGAAGTATCAGATATTAAAGTTCAGTAAATCTGCAACTTTGTTTGGAATTTTTTTTCCACCGAATTTTTGAGGTGAAATAACAGATCAGGAAATGACCCGAACAGGTTTACGACACTGAAAGTAATCCTGAAAGCCAAAATGTTCACCATTATTTATTATACATTGATAACAAATGCGTGCATTGTTATGAAAGAGTAATCACATTATACGATTCAATGAATTCTTTATGAAGAGGCCAAAATTGTGATGTGGAATACAGTAACTGACATCAAACTGGCGCATTTCAACGTAAGAGAGAACCGGTGAGGTTGTCATAAGGCAGAGTCCAACAAATTGAGGCTTTTTCACAAGTCAGGAGTTGAAAAGTTCCGCTAGAGTACAAAGGCACAGAGGCCAGCAGGCTACCCTCTGTGAATTGCCCATTTTATTTTTAGACAATGTGTGTCTGTCTGGGTTTTCCTTTCCTCTCCTTCATTGACTTCTGCTGTTTCACCCTCTGTGCTTTTCATCAGTCAGCTAAATGTGTTTTATGTTACGGTCTGCACAGCACTCTGCACAACAAGGAATAGAAGATATGGGTGGCACTGCTTTGTGACTGCTTGAAACAGAGCAGGCTGACAAGCCTAAGGCCAGAGCAAAATGATAGGATGCATTTGGGAAAGCCATGGTCCTAATGGCATTCGAGAGATTAATGAGACAGAGAGAGTGATGTTGGTGCGTTTGGAGTACAGTAGTTTTCATAGGGCTTGCATGTTACCATTTAGGAAGAGAAGCACATTCGAAAGAGATGATAGCAGCTATGACATAGTAAAGAGCATTCATTACTGAACTACTACTTGTTCAACTACTTTTGTAAACCCGCAAAAACAGTTAGGAGAGAAGAGTGCACGCCAGAAAGAAAGCCAAAAGAAAAATTAGAGAATGGTCCAGCAGTGTTCAGGCCTCTGCACTGGTTCACAACTGGTTAATACCCACCCCTCTAAAGCCTTCAGTTTGAGTGCCAGCTATTCATGTCTCTGGAGCTCCTCAGCTGTTCACATTGGCTCAGTGTCACAGAGTCAGTGCTTAATTTAAACTGCCTGGCTGCACTAGCGGTGAAACCTCACTTCAATCACAAAGTTAAAACTTCTACTGGAGAGACCACCGCTTCAGCCTGGGGCCATAGTGGCTCCACTTCTCCCAGGGAAACAGGCAGAGACGTAGACCCCCACTACAGCAGGAGCAACGCCAGAGGTGCAGCAACTCAACAATAATGGCACTTCAACAGCCTTCGGCAAGTGGTCAGGTGATAAATGGCAAGGAAAGTCTGACCAAAGAGATTGACCTGGTCAACCGTGATCCAAAGAATATCAATGAGGAGATTGTAACGGTAAGTGAGCAAAAAGCCCTGTTGTACTGCCCTGCTACTTTTGCCTTCCATTGGCATTCTTTGTGTTGTACTGTTTGAATGTGAGACGTTTTGAATTGTGTGGTAGGAAAAGGGCAAAAAGAGCAAACAGCCCAGCCTCTGATTCCCTGCATTTACGCTTTCTGAACATCTTGGAGAGACAAGCCGAAGTGGGCTGGTGTGAGGGGAGTGGGAGGGGTTCAGGTCTCTGCAGAATGGTGCACAATGCCCTCATGTGGTCGACAATGGGCTCTGCAAGCCTAGCAGGCACCAAACATCCTGACCCATTCATTCATTTTCAGTCTGATTCATAGTGGTCCAATTCACTGAATGAAGAAATGATCTCAGCTGACTATTCACAGTCAGGTCGCCTGCAGACAGCACGTGTCAGGAGAACATTACGTCATTATAAATAGACACTTGTTTTTGCATGTTGCATTAAAGCTGGTAAGTGCCCAAATAAAAAGAAAAAATATTATTGATTGAATGCAAATTCTACATACTTGCCAGCTAAATGGCTTGACTTTTGTACCTTATCAATTGACACAGTAATGATTTTTACATCAGCATTAATTTTATCAGGCTTTACTGAATTGTTGCCAAATATATTAAAAGGTTAAATGTGATATACAATTAAATAAGAGCTATATAAATAAAAACAATAAAATAAACATCAAAATATTAGTTATGAGGAGTACTGAACATGCAGAATACTTAAATAATTCTGAGATACACATAGCTTCCTAGGTCCCTGCCTTACAATAAACAGGTTAAGACAAAGGGTGGATTGTTACAAGAGATGAGACCCCAATTTCATCACTTTCAAAGACTAGCTTTCTTTATTTTTTGAACACTCACTTGCTATTTAGTTGTTTATCTTAAATTCCGACTGTGATTAATAGAGGACTTATTTGTCATTTATTCTGTGTTTCACTGTGAGGAGACTCAGCAGAAACAAGCAGGCAAACTCCAGTTGTTCAGTTATGTTAACTGTAACAGACAGCTGAGAGCCATTTTGCATAGTCTTGTGGATTTTATTGTTTTCCTTTATCACATTGTTTTGCCCTGCTGGTATGTGATGCCTGGGTAGTCTGCAGCTGTTATTCTCTCTTTGTACCTGGGTCATTGATAGTCATGAACTGAGGATGGACTAGTGCAACGAGAACACATACTAAGCAAAGGTTGGTACAATACATGCTCAGTGCATTTTATTTTCAAACAATAAACAAAGCAGTGCCCAAATTAAAGTAAATAATAATCCAATAAAGACTTGGAGATCAAAATCCAGCAATAAATAAGATCCACAAATAAGTTAAAATCAAGAATAAAATTTATAGTTAAGATAAGTCTAACAACAAAAAAAAACAAAAACATGGGCCTCAGTACTCCTTCCACATCCACATGTCTGCTGCTCACCCACAGGATCTGCTCAGCTGGCAGAGATGCACTCCAACTAGCAAAATCAAACCTTTACGGTTCATGTCCCCATCACCACCCCTTTGAGTTCATGGGGACCCTGTGAACCCTACTCCCTTGTCCTACCGCCATCCCTCAACTCCATGGGACGTTCTTGAAGCAACTGGCTGCTCCTGCTCCTCTGCAATATTCAACAGGAGTGACTCTACCTCCAGATCCCCACTGATCCACACCGGTTAACCTTGATCCTGATATTCTCTTCTTCTTCTCTCTTTTTCACCTCCGACTTCCATCTTTTTCTCCTTCTCAATCTCTTACTCAGTCTTAGCAATCTAAATAATCCAGGCTCCTTTTTGTCATATTGTAGGTGCAGATGCCTTAATTACGACCCACGGAGTATTAGTGAGGAAACTGGCTGACATGATCACGCCTGCACTTGAATACATTCCCCATTAAACACACCAGAGACACACAGCCTTCCAGCAAAGCATTCTCACACCCACCGAGCTTGAACACACTGTTTTGATAATAAAAAACACACACCATCTTGAACCCATAATGCTCTTCACCACATGGCAATCTTGCATTGTTTACAAGGATTCAAGATGGCTCAAAATTGTGACGTCATGTGTTGCAGTCGGCATAGCCAAGCGAGTAGTTCAGAGATGTCACCATGGATTTTTGCAACTACAGAAAGGTGACTTGAAGCATCATAAAATTCTTTATTATTTATTTCAAAAGTAATACTCAATTACATTTGACATTTATTTTTGGAAAACTTGCAGTTACTCCTTTTCTTTCTTGTTTACCATAGGATACATCTACTATATCATAAAACACTATGGTTGGCGTGTCCAGTCCCTCTGAGCTATTTGATTGGTCAGTTTGGCTTTGTTGATGTGATGAAAGAGGAAATACGAGTGTGAGATGCGCAAGGCAAAGTAAATGTGTATGAGGCACGCTGAGAGAGTCGCCTTCAAAGACAGCAAGTATAGAACTGGACAGGAGGTGTGAAAGGAGCCTCAGAAATAATGATAGGAATGTGCTTGAGCGAGGGAGAAAAATTCCGACACATAGGGCACAAGATAGAAAATATTTTTAAATTATTCTATTACCCGTCTTCGACAGATTTTGTGGCTAGTAAGAACATAAGAACTTAGAAATTTGAAACTCAAGAGATACTATCCAGTCCATCAAGCTTATTTGTTTAGCTAATTCCTAAGCTGGTCCAATATCTCGATATCTTTTTAAAGGTTGTCAAGGTTCCTGCTTCAACTAAATGTCTCAGTAGTTTGTTTGAGATTCTCACAATTCCTTGAATAAAGGAGTGCTTTCTGACTTCAGTCCTAAATGCACTAAATGCACTGATGTCCTTGAGGTCGTGATTCACCCTTAGGCTGAAAGAATTCTGCTTCATCTACTGTAGTAATGCTTTTGAGAAATCTGAAGACCTGGATGTGGTCCCCACGCAGTCTCTTCTGCTCAAAACTAAACAGACTTAATTCTCTGAGTATGGAAGAATACGTCTTGTCCTTAAGTCCTAGGATACACCTGGTTGCTCTCCTCTGCACTGCTTCATGTGCTTCTACGTCTATTTTGTATCCGACTTGAACTGCACACAATATTCTAGATTTGGTATTCACTCGTGCAATTTGTAGTCCAAGCATAATGTCCCTTGATTTATATTCAACACTTTTCACGATATAGCATAACATATTATTTGCCTTTTAAATTACATTTGCACATTTCTTCAGTGAAAATGGTTTGTCAACATAAGCCCTTAGATACTTTTTTTTCAGGGGTTGCTTCCTGTAGGACAGTCTCCCATCTTGGGCCCTGCACTTTATGAGCAATTTTTTTGTGATTATTTTTTCAGCATTGAAATATTAGTTTGTGTGTGTTAGCAGCTAGTTCAGTTAGACAGGCACTCATATTTGACTCCATAATGTCCAGTCAGTAAGGTAATCTCATGCTGTCTTGTCCATAAAACCTTTGTCATAAGGCCTATTATGGTTTTGTACACCATTTATCTCTCTCTTTCTCTCTTTGGCTGTTGAAGTTAAATTTAACTATCCAATTGTTATGATTTTTTCAGTTTAAATTGCCAGTAAATGTGCTCCTCAGCTTCTTTTCCCCAGTGTTCCTTGTCTACAATATCTAATAATATCTACAGATCCAACTGGAACTATACTCCATGGAAATGAAAATGCATGTGGGGAGACATTTTCATAAGATCTTTAGTTTTGTCAGTTTTCAGAAACTTTCCTCAGGGAACATGAACAGGATTTGAATATAGGACGGTGTGCAAGTTGTTAGGAATTCATTTAAACTTTTTTTTGTTCTATTTAATTTTTGCAATGCCATCATTTGTTGTTTTTGTTTTAAATACTACATTTTTATTGTTATGTCACCATTTTATAAATTTAGTTTTCATTGTCTGGTCTTTAAGATGATGCATGGTTGCTAGGCACGTTACCCATTGACGCCTTGTCAGCCTTGATATAAAATATGGGTGCTCATTTTAAGAAAGCAAACGTAGGGAAGACTTTTAAATATGATCAAGTAAATGAATAACACATTCTGGAAGATTTTTTTGATTTATAAATCTTGTTTGGTTTTGACTTACAATTTGACTTTAGTTTTGGTAACATTCTCAAAAGAAACTTGTGTAACAGACCCTTTTGTATTCTCGTATTAAAGAAGCATGTTGCTTATCTCTGCAACCTAATGCTGATGGGATTGACACCATCCTCTGTGATTCTGGACTGAATTACGCTGTTCTGATAGTGAAGGGGCAGGTGGACTTTCAGTGTCACCGTCACTTTTCCGATGTCCGATGTTGCAACTTACATGCCCTACATTTTCAAGGAGTCTTATTCATGGAATGTTGAGAATACATTTTTTACTACTAACTATTTATGCATAATTTTTTTTTTATATCCTTTTAAAATTTAAAGGGATTTTTTCCTGCTACTACAAAGGAAAACATAACAGAAATATGTAAAAAAAAGTATGACTTTCAATGTTTGGAGTATTTATAAATCTCTTTAGAGAGCAGTCACTTCAGTCCTGCAAAGCCTGGCCATTCTTCTTGTCCAGCCTCTCTTTGCCGTAAGTTGACCCCAGCACGTTAATACAGTTCTTGCATCTTGTTGAAGAAATGGACACACAACATTTCTTCTGGAAAGTAAAGTTGATTTTAGAATCTTTAATGCTGCATACAATGACCCTGGCATTGATGTTAAATCGATGCTCACAACTATGATGCCATCCTTGCATGACACGCAGTTAAGCATTTCCTCCTGGGCTCCCAGCAGTGGAAAGCTCATTGACTTCAAACTTTCCTAACAAAACACAAAAGGTGCTCAAAACTAAAGATCAGTCAGTATGAAGCATCATCTTGTTTCACTGAGAGCCTTAAAGATGCTTCACTATGTGTTAGATTTATTCATTCATCTAATTCTTGCATCATGAACTGGTGGATAACAATCAAAAGTAACAGTAATTAAAGGAGCAGATTACTGTGTCACACAAAATCTGTTGCAACCAATAAATGATGATCATGTTGACTGGCTCAGAAATATAATTACATATATACAAATACCAAATGTGTGAACATACAATAATGAAAATTATGGGGGTTTTTTTCTGTTTTTTTTTTTCACCTGTATTATTATCATTCTTTAATTTAATATTATTTATTGTATCAGTATGCTGCTGCTGAAGAATGTGAATTTCCCATTGGGATTAATAAAGTATCTATCTATCTATCTATCTATCTATCTATCTATCTATCTATCTATCTATCTATCTATCTATCTATCTATCTATCTATCTATCTATCTATCTATCTATCTATCTATCTAAAAAATATATGGTCAGATTGCTCAATATTCTTAATAAAATTCACTTCTTTTTACTAGCTAGATACCGCATACCCATCATGAGATTCTGATTCAGACACATGGACATTGGCTTATTGGCCGTTTAGCCCATTTTGTTTTCGTGTATTGCCATTACCACAGGGCTGAAATGAAACACAAAGGCAAAAAACGTCTTCTGTTGAAAGCAAGGAATTTAAAAATCTGACTGAAAATCAAGAATGCATGTGTAACATGCCAAACTGACTTCACTTTAGCAGAACTATTATAAATTTTCAGTATAATGACATGCGCACAACTGAGGTATTAATATACAGTATTATGAAAGTGAGCTGGCACCATAGGTTACGGTAAGTGTTTTGCACACACACTTAATTTGGTGGGTCACATCTTCAGTCCAGTACAACAAATCACAACATTGTTCTGTAAATGTACTACTACATCCACAGGATTGTTTTCGGACTGAATTCTTTTGGACTGAAAAAGCACAAACTTACTGTTGGACTGGAACAGTCCTCATGATATACGTACTCAAACAGCAACTCTCACATGCTGCAGATGTGAGGCCAAGTGCTCAACACATCAATACGCCTTGCGCTGACATGGATTCCGACATAGGGGCCGACTAAGTAAAGAGGAATTATACAGCAGCACATTATGTAACAGCAGTTCTCTAGCATGGCAGAAGGAGAAAGCAGCCAAATCCCCAATGCTTGGTCAAATCACACATCTGTCCGTGCTTCAAGTGAAGGGGATATTGTCCCAGTGAAGAGGTCACAGCTTCATACATTTTCTTAAAAGGAAATACAATATTATAAGGTTCTTCATTGATCTAATCAGGACCCACAGCTAGTGGGTCAGGAAGGCATTTAAGCATGAAATAAAATGAAAGCCATTGTTGGAGCACTAAACAACAAGATAAATTTAAATTTGGATGAATAAGGCCATTATTGTCTCGTGAACATCATACAGTGAAATTCTTACTTGCATGTGCTAATTAAAACACAACACATCTTATGTTACTGCAGTGCAAATATTTAATGTTAAGATTATTTTATTTTAATAAAAAAGCTTACTGTTAAAGTGTGTGTATTTGCACACCACTTTAAAAGTATTTTTATTGTTTTCATTTACGAATGTCTAATAATTAGTTACACAGAACAAACAGTACATGTACTTTATGAGAATTTCATATTGTATTGTGAAGCTTGAATTGCAATATGATTTGTATGGTGGGCTTTTTGCATTGCCTCATGCCTAACCAAAAGCTTTTCTTTGTCAAATTTTAATGAGCTCAGTTGCAAGATGTTTCCAGTCATTTGTGGTGATCAGAGAATGGATCTGTTTTTATGTTTGGTCAGTGATGCAGTTCCAGCCTGGTCACCATATATGTGGAGTCTGCATATTTTACCTGTGTCTGCATGGATTTCTCCAGGTATTCCAGTAATCCTCCCACATCCCAAAGCCATGTATACTAGACTTATTAATCAGTTGATGAGTACCGACTTTTATACTTTTTGTTAAGTATCAGATTAAGTGTTTATTAATCAGCCTCAAGTTCTTGAAGGATTATCTTAACTTTTGTCACTAATATATTGTGGTCGTCACTCAATGGTGCGAATGGTTGAGGCGTGCATTGTGAAATGAAGCACATCTTGATTGTGCTACAAAGTCTAAATGGCACAAGACAATCCTGTTACATATGAGAAGCAGGGTGGTTTAGTTATGATGGAAAAGGTGCTTATGGAAATTTTAAAAACATAAATCAGTCTACCAATAGATGTGGTAAAACAAATAAGTTGCTTCCTGCTGTGGAACAGTTGATCATGACTTACTACAACTTCAGGTTTTAAGGAAATAAATCCATTTCATAGTAAGTTACTGTGTTCAAAATGTCGTGCATTAATGGAGCTTTAAGTGTGTCATCTAGTTCTTTTCAGTAAAGAGTTACCAAACCAAAGTTAGGTTAAGAAATTTGAATAAAAATAAATAAGACAATTGTTCTGAGAAGATCAAGTGTCACAGAGGGACAGAAGCACAAAATGGGGGGATGAGACAGTAGAAAGGAGCAACAAGCAGAGAGGGTCATGGTCAGCTTGCCTTTGATTTGTGAAGTCCAGTGTACCTCTTCCACACAAAGATCTGGCCTCATTTAAAAAACTTTGCATGAAAATATGCACGTGCAAAAGAAAAAAAAAACGAACCTGTCGTTCACTCATTTTTACATAACTTAACCTTTATAAATAAATACGTAAATGTGTGTTTGTGAACATGCCTCAAACACAGCCCTGAAATTTCCATATGGAGCTTGCTAATCAGCTTCATACATACTGTATACAATCACAATGCTGTAGAATTTAATTGGCTGGCAGAGCAGCCTCCCACCTGATGCATTAAGATTAATTCACGAATATCTGGTTAAACTCTGCAACTGAATGGGTAAGATCATGCATTGCATTATAACACCCCTCCTCTGCATTCTGAGGGTCAGGGAAAGGTGTAAGTTGCCAGTGTCTGAGTGGATAGCCACTATTACCTGGCACATATATTGACATGATTGCTGGTACAATGGATAGCACAGGACTTATGAAAAACTGAGGGTTTAGCCAGTTACATTACCAACAGGGCAGCCATCACTTACAGTGCTGTCATGTCCGCCAAAGTTACTCTGACTCAAAATAAATGATTTCTAGGTTGACGCAGGTCACTGAGCCATGATGTTTCTCAGGCTTATCCTGGTATTACAAATGACTGGTATATTAATGGAATGTCACTACTCATGATTAACAAAAGCAGATCCATTCTCATTAGGTCCCCTAATTGCAATATGAGTGCAGTAAATTGCTCCAATTATGTTAGGAGAACCAGACACTGCTGCAAATTGCCTTTTAATGCTGGCAAAAACATGGTATGTTGGATGGGAGTGGGTGGTTGGTGTTCCTTCATATGTTATGTCCATTTATTGTTTATATCCTGTCATTTTGTCTTTGTTTAATAAAAAGTTGATCACCAAAAAAAAAAAACCTGTTTTATGAATGTGGACCCACACCATATGATAAATGGATGTAGCGCCCTGTCACTCAGTTAATGGCTTTCAGCACAGCAGGCATGACGGAGTAAAGTTTGATTGAGATATTCAATCGCCAGATAAGGTATTCAGACGCCAGATAAAACTTCCAGCAGTGAAGAAAATGTGGTAGAGGGGTTTCAGAGTAAAGAGAGAAAACTTTTCTATATATGTGTTTTGCAAGAATCTAGTTCAAATTTGCTTTAAATACACTGAAACCCACAAAAATAAAAAAACTCCTAAAACTCAGCCAGTTGCCAGATTTTCTACAGGTGACTAAACCTCACTATCCCATGTAAGTAGTATGCTTGGATGTGATTTTTTCACATGTTGTTATAACTGTCTGTCTGTTCATTTTTCCAGGTAGATTTTGAAGATGTGATAGCGGAGCCTGATGGGACACACAGCTTTGATGGTGTCTGGAAGGTCAGCAGTACAGTCTTCACAACATCTAAATACTGGTGCTATCGTGTTCTGTCTGCAATTTGTGGGGTGCCACTTGCACTGATATGGGGATTCTTCTTTGCCTGCATCTCTTTCTGCCACATTTGGGCAATAGTGCCATGCATAAAGAGCTACCTGCTGGAGGTGCAGTGCATCAGCAACATTTTCACGCTCTGTGTCCAGACCTTCTGTGATCCTGTCTTTGAAGCCCTGGGCAAAGTGTTTAGTGGAATACGAGTAGCCCTGCGTAAAGATGCCTAATGGGCCATTAATCTTAACTAGGTATTGGCTGCTGCAGGACAATGGCCTGACCAGATTAGGTCCTCAAGGAACCGAGGCCTTGTTGCAGTAGTGCCATTATTAATGAAGAGACCTACTTAAGAAGTTAAACTCTACTGTCATGCTATCAAGAAACCTCTTGCAATAAGCCTTGAATTGAGTCATACAAATCAAACCTGGATCAAAATATATGATTATACTAAGCCTAGTTCCCAGTAATGTGTGTTTAACAACAGGTCCACACCCCAGAAGAATCTCTTTCCAAATTCAGACTCTTTCCTCTAGGCAGCTTCTAAGGAGATGACTGATCATCCAGCTCACATTTTAGCAATGCTGTTAAGCCAATGAGTGCACTACAGGACAATCTTTTTGGATATGTATTTTATGAATATTAACATTACAAACCCAATAAAGTATGGTTCACTCCATGGTTCTACTTTTCCTTACTTTGTTGCACTTTACTTTTCTACAACATATTTGACTGGTGAATCTGACACTGGGACTAAGGTCTGTACCATTAGATCATGTTACAGTGCATTACTGGTTCTTGCAAGTCTATATGAATTTTGTGGTGTTTCACAAAATAAGGCAAAAAATTTTGTTCCTGGGTAAAGTGTAAGTTTATAAAAGTGTTGGAATCCTTTACTTAAGAAATGGAACTAAATGGAAGAAATTTGGCTACAGCCTAAAAACACAAATGCAATGTTTGTTGAACTCAACAGGGAACACTTCTTGATCTGCTCAGGTATCAGGTGTGACACTTAAATCTAGTCAACACATGTGCTCCCCTGTGCTCACCTCTTACGTTGATAAAAGGGTCATGACTGATCAGCACATTTCACTTTCTATACTCTCAGATTTCTCACCTTGTAATCAAATCCCAGCCAATGGGGTTCAGTGGGTTGAGTTCAGGCTGCAACTTTTACATCTGGTCAAAAACAGGGTTAGTATTGGATACGACAATTCATCCACATCAGAGCTCAGCGGGTCATTTCTGTTCATATTTTCTGACTGGATCTGGACCCTTTTTTCAGAGTGCTAAAACAGAATTTTAAACACATATTTTCATCTTATTATGAAAGAAATTGAATTGAACATGTCTTGACTGTCCAAAGTTGGACTGGCATAACTGTTCCAACTTCTCAAGCATAAAGGAAGACAAGGAGACAAAGATTCAAAAACATACTGTCTTTACTATTTATAGGAAACATGAAGCATACAATCTGGAATTTTTGTTGGAGTTTTCTTGTCAAAATTTTGAAGACACTAACACATAGGACTCAAGCTTAAAATAATTGAACAACAACTGTCAAAAGTATATGTGAATGAACTAGAGCTTCCCATTGTATGCCACTGATTCAGTTTGTTTGCTTTCATAAAGATCACTTAACAAAAGTTAGTCTGCCTGCTTTATAAGCTGCACCTCCTTTGAATAAGACATTGGAGTAAACAAAAAATTACTGGAGCCTTATGATGGAGCAGACTGCTGTAAAAGATACAGAAAGCATACTGTAATTGTAAGGTTAGCATTTCCATGCCTGCCTAGGCTTGAGAGTCACAGTTTAGCAGATGGGGAAACAGAGCGTCCGTCTGTGCCGTGCTGGCAAGGGACTTGATGCAAGAGTTTTAGAGTGTTTGTTTAGCAGTACATCCTACTAATAAAGAATAGTGGGAGAAAAAAATAAATTCCAATATTGGATTTTCATAGCTCATTTCTGTAGCAAAGGATAGGTGCAGGTTATAAAAGAACAACGCCAATAGATCATGAAATGGTTACCTGTACAGCACACAGCTAAAGACAGACCTGCCAAGAACGCAGGGAATGCAAGGCAACTGCAATAACGATGGCTTTGGAAAAAACACAAAACAAGCAGGCCAAGAGGCAGTTTACAGACAGGGGATGACTACAGCATGTGGATGCAGAGATGCTGAAGCCAGTTTAGCACAGAATATCCATTGTGATTAGAAAAACCTAACTGGTTAACTTGCTTACTGTGGCATGATTGCTACTTAATTCAAAGAGTTAAAAATATAAATGAAGATGAATAAATCCAAACTAAACTTTAAAAAAAATCATTTTGTACAACAAAGTGAAGACGAAAGAATATTTGATGCCAAATGAATTAACTCAGTCCTAATAACACAGTGCAAAGTAGCCATTTGGACACTGGAATAAAAGAGCCACAGTGTGAACCAGCATCTTTCACATCAAACAGGATTAACAAATAGATCATCCTGCTCGGATCTGTCTTTCTCTGTCACTTTGCTTTTTCCTAGCCCCTCTACCTGGGGTTTTATTTCTGCTGTATAAAATCACCAGTCAGAAGCCACTCCTTTACAAGGGGCTATAAGAGATTTTTCTCCCCCTCTAATCCTGCTGCTCTCCACTGGGATTTGGACCTGTCCCACTTTTAAACAGAGCCCTCCCTCTCAGGCCAAATGGCTTCTTTGGAGTGGAACTTTGCTTGGCATCAGAACCCATGCTGCTTCCTGATATTTTTGTGGGTGTACTCTCTGCCACCTCTTCTGGTTTCCCTTGCTTCAGAGACAGCAGCTCCTTGAACACACTGTTCATTTGTTTAGTAACCTCCTGGAGAGAAAAGCAGAAAACATTAACTTGTCTCAAAGTATAATCCAATGTTGTAAATGGTATACAGTAATTCATGCTAATGTGAATGTTGATCAATGTTTCACATAGCAAACTGTCCTATCTGGTACTTTTCATTCAAACTGAGCTCCTTCTCACTGTATAGGTCTTTTTCTAAAATGTCTGTGCATCATTCATTCTCTACTACCTTTCTTCAGTGGAATCACCAGTTTTAACATTGAAATCTAAATTGAACAAACTGAATGATTTCAATGTTGCTTTTAGATATTCCTGTGTACACTAACATTTTTGTCACTATTCAGGTATTTGCAATTATCTTAAACTTCAGATCTTGATCTGAAACCATGTTTGTGCTATTGACTGTATCATTCATAATCATGCCATATCTGACTGGCAGTATAGCTTGATTACCAAAAGTATGTTGTCACACATGTGTGCATGGGAGACAGCTAAAGGGCCTGAATAAGGGTAATTCCATGATAGATGAAGGGGTGGCGGAGTGCACTGACTCTTTCTCTCTTTCCACTGCAGACCGATTACGGGTAATTCTGCCTGGGTCCAATGACCTCACTTCCGGTTCCAGTTCCGATTACATCACTGCCAGTTTCCAGCCCTGATGACCTCACTTCCTCTGCTCGCCCTTAAAACCGCCATCTTTTCCTCCTCAAGTCAGTTCTGTTTTGGACTCGTATCTGTACACAATGTACTCCCAATTTAACTCTTTCACAGCCAGAACAAATTATACAGGTGGCTGCCCCAAAACTTTTTTCGACTCTATTGTCTCATCTTTGACAATGTACATCTTCAAATTTTACAGTTGGTCATGTTACATTTCCCCTTGTATTTGTTGGAGTAATAATATCTTACTTAATTACATTGTAATATAAATGCTCCATGAATGGTGCTATATACCAGCTGATACATTTACATGGCAAGGTCTCAACACCTGAATTGGAATTGGCAAAGAAATCTGATCCGATGTCTGTGCTGTTAACATTACATAATGGAGATGTCAACTGAGCATTTACATACATACCCAGCTTGCATGAAATGTTTCCTGTGCACATGTGTCGGACCATAGGCTGCATATTTTTTTTCTACTGAAGCTCTTCAGTTTTCTAGTTTTCACTGAGTCAGCATTACACATGCCTCTGCATTTTCTATTATGATTTATTTCCCTTCCATTCAGAAAAGAATACGGATACACAACAGTAGTCAAGAGTAGTGGGCCTGTATCATTAACTGTTTTTGATTTGGACAGCCAGAGAACTTTTCAATGATTTAAGTAAAACTTTAATATCTGTGCAATGTGAGTAAAAGCTTGCCATGAAACACGTCTAGCATTCTCACTTACAGTTCAAGACACAAAAACTTAATTGACAGGGCCAGTGGGTTAAAGTAAGTGCACTGGAAAGGCAGTAGTGAGCCAAAGAAATTCTCCATTATTTAAGAGTATTGCAAAGATACTACTTGGTGTGACATAGTAATTCTTTATGCGAAGCAGCAGAGTTAATAAATAATAATATTACATTTGATTTATATAGCAGCTTTCTAAAGCTCACAGTGTCTGTCAGACCACTCAGGCTTTTACACAGGTTGCAAGGTGAGGGGTGAACTAATGTTTAGATACATTTCAATGCAGTATCATATTACAGTTTTGGGCATCAAGTTCAGTCATAACAAAGAGACAAGGTAACAAGATGGTTGCAGTATCAGAGGATCCCAATGCCACAGTGCAATGACAGGAACACTGTGCTGTGCTGACACATAAAACTGAGGTCCTGACTCTCTTTGGTCATAAAAGTTCCCTGGGCATCTTTTGAAGAGTAGGGTGTTTCTAGATATTCTGGATAGATTGCCCACCATGGCCTGGTAATTCTAGCCACCTAATCAACTCTTGTCCCATACTGGCTAACTATCTCGCTCACCCTTTCTGCCACCTAACATCTAATGTATGGTGAGCATACTGGTGCAAGAGTGGCTGCTATCACATCATTCACATGGATGTGACACATTGGCAGTGACTGAAGTAGTTCTCCATTGTGTATGTAAAGTGCTTTTATAAAGTTAGAAAAGTGTTAAATAAATGTAATTAATTATTATTAGTAAAGTAATAGTAACCTGTTAAAAGTCTTTAACATTACAGAATTAATAAAACCTGTTGTTTTACAACAGAGAAGCATAACAGTGCTCATGAACTAAGAAAGAATGGGAAATTAGGTCTAAAAGAAAGGAAAACAATAACAAGCATCTTTCAAGATGCATGAGAACTATTTCAGATTTCTCTGTGTTCTACATTAACTGAGTCCAGTATCCTTTACTTACAGGTACCTCATTAATAACAGTGATTTACCTTGTCCACTGCTATGCTAGTATCCTGCATATTACGGTCTGCAGAGATGACGTGTTTCCCAAGTGATGCTCCAAAACCACCTGCAGCATTATCAGAAGCACTTCTTCTCTCCTGGCCTCTGGAGAGGAAATAAAAGTTTCAGTCAGTACAGTAGACCTCTATGAAAATCTAATTTTCACTTGTTTAAAAAAATAACATAATGAAAATGGCCCCAGTTCCTCATTTTCCCTCCACAACCGTTACACTTGACAATAAATATATTGTGCATGACAGCAGCTCAGCATCATACTTGTCTGAGATGTCTACTTGACTTCGTGGTAGCAGGAACTTTCCTTGTATAGGATGGGTTACAGGAATAAGCAGTCGATTACTCTCTATAAATGGCGAAGTCAGCTTCCTGGAGGGGCTACTACCACTACGGTTTCGGGGAAGAGAGGCACTATCTGAGTTGACTCGCATTCTAAGGAAAGAGACATAGAAAAAAGTAATGATGAATTTGATCAGAGCTCTCTAAAAATTAAAAAACAGTTGCAGATTTTCTCCCCACAGAGATCTGCAATCAACTGCAACTGAATATGTACAGGTTCTGATCAGCAAAAAAAAAATCCTCAACAACAACTCATTAACCTCCTCATTCACAAGGATACCTTGTGTTTCCAATTCCAGCAGTGCTGATCTCTCCATAATTCAACACAACGCAAACATCTACTCCTACATGCATCACGTGTAAGCATTTTTTAGTCATTGTTTAATTAGTTAAACTAAATACATTATGAGAATATCTAACTAATCTTTTCTTTTTTTTTATCATCCTGCGGCCAATGCAGCCTTTAGATACTGTATGTTTACCTGCCCCCTGTTTCTGTCCCCACTTCCTCTGGAAGATTCCCAATGCTGGCCGCTTTACTCTCTTCTTTCTTGTTCTGCAGCTCTATCTTTTTTGCTATACTGTATAAATTGTAGAAGGAAAGTGATTAATCATGATGCACAAAAGACTGAAAACACTGAATTTAAGAGTCACTTCGGTCAATGCTTCTATAAGGCACTGCAAGACATACCATATTCAAAGAGTACATTTATAATATTTATTTTCCATTGTACTTATAGAAAAGCATGCAAATGTGAATATATCAGAATATCAAATTGTCCAAGTCAGGATGGAGGCCAATCAGAAAATACATCAGCTAAAAGAAACTAATAAACGTGATAAAATATCAAGCCAGGGACCATAGTAAAACAATACAGTAGGCAAAAAGAAGATAAATTTACAGCCTTTGTGACATGTTAGAGGAGCTTGCCATGAAAGAACAGGACAGGATAAAGTCCTTCAGGCATTCACAGGTTTGTACAACTGAAAGACTGAAATTTATGAAAGAAGAAATCAGGTCAATTATTGCTAACAAGATGGCTCTTCATAAATCTTGTCTATCTATCACAAAAGTCATTTTTGTATAAACAACTCATAACATTCCACAAAAAAATATGGTAAATTCAACATATGCAGTGAGCAAACCACTGGTACATTCAGGGAGTGAAAAGTGCCAAACAGGCAGTCCTTAAGACAGACATGGACCGGTCAGTGGAGAAACCGTCTTGAAATTATTGTGAATAAAAGATTGCAAATAAAGACCTCTAACATTGTTTTTTGTAGTTCAAGCCACAAAGGTACATTTACAGGAACATCAAGTTGAAGGAAATATAATCAGGCCTAGCAGTGAGCCATATTAATTCTCCATGGTTTAGTCACACTGCAAATATACTGCTTGGTGTGACATTGCAATTCCATTTGCAAAGCAGCAGAGGGAATTGTCAGACTGCTCAGGCTTTTAAATTGGTTGAAGGCTGAGGAGCACAGTAATGTTTAGATACATTTCAATGCAGTGTTATATGGTCATTTTGGACATCAAGTGAATCATAAAAAGGAGGCAAGATAACATGGTGGTTTTCATTATCAAAAGATGGATGCATGTGTGACCAGATACTAGAAAGGTTAAGAAATTACGTATTTTTAAGATGTTTTAAAATTAGAAAATGGACTGCTTTCCTATCATCTAAAAGGGGCAAGAAGAAATATGTAGTTAAGGCCATTAGAACATCAGCAGGAACAGCATGATGAAACAGTGGCTTTCTGGGTTCAAGTCTAATACCCAGTTACTGTCTGAGGATATGGCATGTTCTTCCATTGTCTGTGCGCATATTTCACCAGGCATTTCTTCTTACGACCCTGAATTGGATAAGTGAACTAAAATATAGAAGGATCATCCAGTGTAGAAATAGAAGTTTATTTTGTTCTTTAAAATTATACTTTCATTGTCCTGCCATGACAGGCTTTAGCTCCACAAAACCCTGTAATGGACTAAGCAAGTGTATTGTAATATTTTGTTGCCCATTCCCCCAAGAGTAGAATAAAGACTTTATATTTGTACATAGTGCTTTGAAACCATTTTTTTCTAGGCCTATGTGTCTTGCAAAAGTGGCCCCTTCACATTAAGTTATTTTAATGGGAAAATATGCCCAGTTTTGAATAATTTTTGCCCAGTTTTAGAGAGTTTTGAATAATTAATGACCCTAAATGATAAAGGTCATTTTAAAAACAGTTTCAAAATTAAACTGGCAAAGATTCAGAATTGGTCTAAAACAGGGCTTTATAAACTTTTGTTCATGGATTTTGTTTATTTCCTAAGTTTAAGATAATATAGCGGTAATGACCTACAGATGCTGTAGCTGATGGGTACCATTACATATTATAGTGTACTGTGCTTGCTTTACATGTTTACATCAATATTCATCTTCCTATATTATGTGGACTGAAGCTCACCAAAATTAAACAGTCCAAAATGCAAGTAAAGCAAATAAAGTCTTCCGGCAAGAAGCTGTTTAAACATAATAATTCATTTAATTAATACATTTACATAGCGCTTTTCTGACAATTCAAAGCACTTGAATATAGTAGCTCTTTTTTGTTTAATTTTGCCTTGTTCATAAAGGCAACTAACGCATCTGAAAAACCAACTTCTCCGGAAACTGCTGCACTGCCTTGTAGCTTAGTCCTTCTGTTCTTGTCTTAATGTGAACCTGAAGGCTCTGGAAAATTTAACTCTATTAAAAGGTATGATTGGAAATAAGACACAAGTATTTTCTTGACTTCTGTGCTCCCCATGGTAAATAAATAAAGCCTTTATGAGACACAAAAATGTATTGTGTCTGCATCTTTTTGATTAAACTCAGGAATGGACTCAAACGGCTAGACTTTTTGACAGAACACCCTGACTGCTCAGAAGAAATAGGCCACAATTGTAGGGCCATTGCCCCTTTAAGTGTGAGATATGTACTGAACCTTTTCAGCTTTTCCCCTTTGATTATACATTTTGAGGTTGCACACAAAGGAACAATAAAATCTGATTTGTAGTCTTTTTGCACCAGAACCCACCTTAGCAATAAAATATATATTTAATAACCACATGTGCAAAAGAATTGAACCTTTTTAATTATCAGTATAGCTCCCACATAAACTGTGAATATGACTAAATTGTAAAGTAAATTAAGAAGAAAAATGGGTGTGTGTTTGCTTTTAATAATAATAATACATTTTATTTATATAGCGCCTTTCCCGTGCTCAAGGCACTTACAGAATATAATAAAGAACGGCAGCGTATACAGTATATAGCATTGTACAAACCAGATAAATAAATAAAGAAGATTAAGACAGTGAATTCTGAAAAAAACAGACAACATAATTGATGGTCTAGCACACACACACAGGTTACATTAGCATCTTGACAGAGAGGTAAACTGAGAGAAGGGAAATAAAGTCAAGTAGAGCTAAAAGCCTTCCTGAACAGATGAGTTTTGAGTTGTTTTTTAAAACAATTCATGGAGTCAGTTGACCTGATTAATTTCAGTAGGTCATTCCAGAGTCTGGGCGCTATACAGCTGAAGGCCCTGTCACCCATGGAGTGTAGATTAGTGTGGGGTACAACAAGATTGCCAGAATCAGAAGACCTTAGTGGGTGGGCAGGCACATAGTGATGGGGAAGGTCACTGATGTAGTTTGGCGTGAGATTATTTAAGGCTTTGTAGGATAGTAGGATTTTATATTCGATTCTGTAAGACACAGGGAGCCAGTGAAGACGGAGCAGGATGGGTGTGATGTGCTCGCTGCTGCTGGTTTGAGTAAGGACTCTTGCAGCTGAGTTGTTGAATAAGCTGGAGCTGTGATATAAGATTAGAAGGGGCACCTGCCACTAGGGAATTACAATAATCGATGCGGGATGTGATAAAAACATTGACAAGTTTCTCAGCATTAGGGAAGGAGAGGAAGGAGCGAACATGGGATATGTTATGGAGGTGAAAGTAAGAAAGTTTCTTAATGTGATTTATGTGGGTGGAATAAGAGAGGAATCAAAATGACACCAAGGTTTTTTACAGTAGAGGCAGGTCTGATGAGTTCACCGCCAAGACAGACTGGGAAGGAGCTCATTTTATTAAGTTGCATTTTAGTCCCAATTTGCAGGAGTTCAGTTTTATTGTAATTTAATTTTAAAGAGTTCTGCTCCATCCAGGTTTTAATTTCACTAAGGCAGGTTGTGAGCTGAGAAAGCTCTGATGAAGTTCCACTTTTAACATTGAAGTAGAGCTGAGTATCATCTGCATAAAAATGATAACCCAGTCCATAGCTACGGATAATATGGCCAAGGGGAAGCATGTAAATACAGAAAAGCAGAAGACTGAGGACGGAGCCTTGAGGGACTCCTTGTGTGACCGGCGCTGAGCTGGATCTACTGTTGCCAAGACTAACAAACTCTTGCCTATCAGTCAGATAGGACTTGAACCACTGGAGGGCAGTGCCACAGATACCCAGCATGTTCTCCATTCTGGACAGTAGGATGTCATGTCTGACAGTGTCAAATGCTGCACTGAGGTCTAACAGAATTAATATGCTGGTTTGTCCAGAGTCTGCTGCCATAAGGAAATCATTGGCTACCCATAACAGAGCAGTTTCACAGCTGTGCCGCGCCCTGAAATCAGACTGAAAGGGTTCCATCAAATTATTAGAGGTTAGGTAATTGGTGAGTTGGGAAGCTACAACACGCTCAAGAAGTTTTGACAGGAAAGGTAAGTGGGAAATGGCCGGAAATTGTTAAGATTGTCAGCATCAAGACAAGACTTTATTAACATTGGGGTTACAGAAGCAATTTTAAAAGTGAGTGGCACAGAGCCAGTGTCAAGGGATGAGTTTATTATTGTTGTAACAGTCGGTATTATGGCATGAAGGCAGGATTTAAGTAGTGTGGTGGGGATGGGGTCCAGTACACAAGTAGTCAGCCTCATCTTACAAAGCAGGTTATTAACAAACGCAGATGTGACTGGTGAGAACTTAGAGAAGGAGCTGGATGGAGTGGGAAAACAGGGAGAAATATAAACAGATAATGTATTTATGTTAGTTGAATTATTTAGATCGTTAATTTTGTTACGGAAAAAGTGGAGGAATTCCTCACAGACTTCAGTAGAAGAGGTAGTTGGGCCAGATGCGGGTTCGAGTAGTTTATTAACTACAGAGAACAAAACCCTTGGGTTATCATGGCCACTTTCTATTATTCTGCTGTAATGGGTGTTCTTGGCAGAAGTTAATGCTTCTCTGTAAGCTCTTTGGTGGTCAGAGAAAGCCTGGATGTGCACTGTGAGGCCAGTCTTACGTGACATTCTCTCAAGGTGTCGGCCAGCTGCTTTCATAGATCGCAATTCTGAGTTATACCGAGGAGCTGAACGTTTAAAGAAAACCTCCTTATGTTTTAAAGGAGCTGTTTTATCTAATGCTGAATGAAGGGCTGAGTTATAGTGGTCAACAAGACTATCGACAGTTGATGGAATAGGTGAAGATAGTAAAAGATCAGAAATGAATCCAGAAAGGATAGAGGGACAGATATTTTTAAGGTTTCTGTAAGAAATTTGTCGTTTACAGGTAAGAGGAAGGAAAGGCAGTGAAACAGTGAAAAATACTGCTTTATGGTCAGAGAGTCCCAAATCAGTGCTGTAAATGTTGGCAACAGATAGTCCAGAAGTGCAGATCAGATCCAATATATGACCGCCAGAGTGGGTTGGAAAATCAACATGTTGTGTCAAGTCAAAGCAGTCCAGTAAGGATAGGAATTAATTTCTCAGTTTAGATGTGGGGATGTCAATATGGATGTTGAAATCACCAAGAAGGATAATTCTCTGAGAGTAAGAGCTTAGGTGGGACAAAAGTTCAATCAGATCGGATAAGAAGGATGCATTGTATTTTGGGGGACAATAAAGAACAATGAGTGAGACAGGACCTGATTTCATTATTAGTTTAAGAGTCAGGCACTCAAAAGACAATGGAAGGTCAATTGGGATTTGTTTAATGTTGAAGTCTGCTCTGACAATAACTGCAAGCCCACCACCTTGTCTTGAGCTGCGAGGCTCTGTGTGGAAAGTGAAACCAATTGGTGTCGCCTCTGTGAGAGATGCAAATTCGTTTGGATTTTGCCAAGTCTCCGTTAAACACAGAATATCAAGTTTGGTGTCAGTGATGAGTTCTGACAGCACCAATGCTTTGCCATTAAGAGACCTCGAGTGCAATATTAGTTAATGAGGCTTCTTTTTGCACAGAGCCGCGATCAGGGTTTATTTCCACATAATGTAAATTTGGCACATTGACACTTCTATTTCCAGGGTCATGAGAAGGACGGCGTATTCCTGAGCAAATGCTGCTGGTGCCCGGCGATATATCTTTTATACAGAAAAAACTTAGAATAGAGGAATGAAACACATGGATATTTCTGTCCAGATTCAAAAACCACAAAATTCACCTATGGCTTTAGTCAAAAGGGATATTAACATCTGTCAGATTTAAGAAAACATATATAAAGAATGCTACAGACTTGCCTTAGTAAATGAGTGCAACCACATTTCATATGGGTGTAAATTGACAGCATATGAGATGATCTTACATTTGATGCAATATTATTCATACCAAAATCTTTTTATTACAACTTGATTCTAATCAATTAAAATGAAGGCACGCTATATTTAAACTGCACCAGAGTTAATAAAAAGAATATACATTTACGCTATATCATGGAGAAATATTAAACAGAAAGTAAATACATTTTTCCGTCCACACTGTAAATGCAAAAATAGAGGAAGATGCTCAGTTAATCAAAGTTAATCAAATCAGAGTTCATTTTAAATAAGAAAGTATTTAAGTGGTCATTTGAAATGAAAACACAATAGCCACAAGAGAAAGCAGAATCAGAAAACCTTTTCTTTAGATAATCAGTTTTTGCTAAGACTCATAGTACTGACTTGTTTAGTCAGACTGCATCCACTCATTTTCTGGACCCAATTAGTCCATTATAGGTTTTTGTGAAGCTGAAGCCTGTCCTGCCAGGATTAAGAACAAAGAAATACCTAAATGTAAACATTGTGTAATTCCAGTTCTTTAGTACTAAATATTCATCAGAAATTACTGCAGTTTATTCGGAATATTCTTCTTGTTCAATACCATAAAATCCCATATAATATATAAGGGGGACCAGCAAACTCTCTCTTATGTAGCAGTATAGATGCATAGTGTCTTATCTTCTATAAAAATAAATTGTGTATATTATAATTATTACACACCTCACTCTCTTGTGAAATACTGTGGAAAATTAATTGTATACTCACGCTTCTGGCACACTGATGTACTTATGAGGAATAAGACCCTTGCACCCTCCCAGTTCCCCACGCCACCAGTCATCTGAAGCCTTGCTGTGGAGAATTAGAACATCTCCTTTCTTAAAGGTGAGTTCCTGAGGGGAACGGCCTGTATAATCAAACTGGGCTACCACTTCAGGATTGTCCATTTCTGCCAGTTTCATAAAAGAAAATCCAGAGTTAATAAAGCAAGCATATCCAAGACATATTTCCTTTATAATCATACTCTAGGTTATATCATTTTTCCAAACCAGAATCATAGGAATGCTTTGCAAGATATTCATAATATCCAATGCACTCTAGCCAGCTGAATATATCTATTACCATCCTCGCTAGCATGGGGTTCAGCAAAGCCCTCCATCTCTGCATCAGCTTCTTCAGCGATTGGTTCTGGCAAAATACTATCACTGCAGGTGAAAGAGAAGAAAAATCCATTTGCTGAGGTTGAAAATAAAAAAATACACTGAAATCTGCATTAGAAGTCCCTTTGAAAAAGCTGTGATACAGCAACAGGAAACCAAATTACCAGTGCCTTCAGATTAGACAGTAGAGTACACTAAATATCAGAAACACTCAATGTAGGTACTGCTATTAGAACAATGTAAAAATGCATTTCACAGTTAGGTGTCTGTCTAATCATATCATCTCACTTTAATCAGATATTTATACACAAGAAGATATTGAAGATCAAGAAAAGTGATGTGGGCAACTTTGTTCATAATTCTTCCAGGATACTATCTCACAGAACAATTAAATGCCTTTAAATCAAGAATGTAAGATTGTCATCCATATCTTAAGTGATACCAGAACTTACGTTTATGTTGTTCATGATTTTTTTTTAAGTTTAATTCAGTGACTCCGTTTCAAATTGCAATTTTATACCTCTCTAATATGTACAGTGTTATACTGAAAATATATCCTTTAGTCAAATGCGTATGCATATCTGGTCATATGTGATTGAGAAAGAGGAGAAAAAAATGACACTCTTCTTATAATGTAGCTGCAATTTTAGAATCATAATATTTTGCTGTTGTTTTATATTCAGAGAAGCAATTTAAAAGCATGAACGTAAGAAACTGGAGCATCTAAATTAAAAAAATAAACATGTTAAATTCATTCACTTTTAGACAAGTATAAGCAAAACACTAACTCATGCAATAATTTTTCTGTCCTTTCTATTCACCATGTCAATATGAAAACAAACTTTGATACTCAAGTATTTAAACTGATAAAGAAAGAAAAACAACTTGGTGGAACAAATACACCAAATATTGAAAACATTAATCTCTATTGGTATTCTTAAGTTTTCTAACATAATTAGTCTTCTGAGATTTGTTTATATTTTATGCCTGACAATTTAGCAAATGTAATTTTACAGTGAATGAAAGATGATTGATACACTGTATTGCCATCTAATATCAAAGTGCCCATATTCATTCACTACAAATCACCTCTGTATGCTGTTGATAACCTTACTAAAATAATAATATAAATAATAGTATGTCCTCCTATAGCTTTAAGTCCTCTGAATTCACATCACCTGGCAATCTGTATTGCCACTGTTCAGCTACAGAGCCTAATCTCGCTGTTTCCTCCGGTTGTTCTTACACCAGTATTTCACACAGAAATAAGCACTCCAACAGTTATTATGTTCACAAATTCTATCTCCCAGAATCACAAACAAACTATTGAACATGCCATCTGATAAATTAAGTTTCCCTATCATAAGCTACCACACTTTTCACTTACCTGTAATCCTCCTCGCCAGTCATACATTTTTCGTACACAGGACCCGCCAGCTCTTTTGCTCCCGGAAAAATCTTTTCATGGTAAATTATTATAGTTTTCACCACCTCATTCACATGTGCTTGGACAGATACGGGATCCTGCTCAACTGGTACTGACACAAGTGTAGGACCAAAGCACACAGCTAGATTATATGGGTCCATCATGTTCTCATCACTGTACTGAGACAAGCTAGACAATGTAAAAAGAAGAAGAATAGATCACAATAATTATCAATTTAATGGAAGAATCTTGAAAGCAAGAACGAGCAGGAGAAAAAGGCTTCTTTTAGCTACAGTAAATAGTTAGATAAACTTGGAAATAAAACCATTTGCTATTAAAATTCTACAGTTTTAGAGGCAAAAAGCTTACTGGTTCAAGAAAGCAAACAGATATCTCATAACCACCAGCACAGTCTGTGGGAGCACTGCTACAATCTTCTGAAGATGACTAGGACGCTCCAACTTCTCAATCTCTGAGGATGAAAAGAAGCAAGACAGAGATATGTTAGAGCAAAGAATTAATTAGTCTGATAAGAACTCTACATGTTCAATCATGGAAAGAAAACTGCATCAACTGTTTTACACCTCAGAATGTTTCAATATGAACATTATTTTATGAAATTCTTGCCTACAGCAATAATCTCTAAGGATATATCTGAAACTGTAATTGTAACATGCCAGAAGTCCAGTACTGACTCACTATGCAATACTTTTCTTTATATGAGTGTGTAAAGCATGACATTTCTTATTAAGGGGCCTACATAAAACACTGAACAACTCGTCCTGCAAAACAATGATAAAATCAGATAATAGTAATCAGTCCAAAACAACTGATCAAAGACACAGCCATGAAGTTGATTGGGAGAAAAAAAATCGTCTCTGTTGGATTGAGAGTGAAGAAGTGTCGGAATGACCCCTGTAAGTGACTAGTTGGCTAGTCTGGGATGGTCTCAGTCATGTTCATGATGCTTTATAGGCTTTCCTTTTCCAAAACAAGTATAGCAAATATATGTATATCACTGATTTACATCCAGATGTTATAACAGACTGTGGTGGGTTGGCACCCTGCCCGGGGTTTGTTCCTGCCTTACGCCCTGTGTTGGCTGGGATTGGCTCCAGCAGACCCCCGTGACCCTGTGTTCGGATTCAGCGGGTTGGAAAATGGATGGATGGATGGAACTACAGACTGGGATATCCTGCAGGTGAGAACATTGAGGAGGTTGTTAACTGCACTACTGACTACATCAACTTCTGTATGGACATTGTAGTTCCAGTAAGAACTGTACGCTGCTATGCTAACAACAAGCCATGGATTACAAATGACATCAAGGGACTTTTGAACCAGAAGAAAAGGGCTTTTAAAGGTGGTGATCAGCATGAGCTCAAGCGCGTGCAGAAGGAACTTAGAGTTCAGCTCAGGGCGGCGAAGGAGCAGTACAGGAGAAAGCTGGAGCAGAAGTTGCAGAATATCAGCATGAAGGAAGTGTGGGATGAGATGAAGATCATCACTGGCTGCAGCTTGAAGCGGGGTGCTACTATCAAGAGAGACGTGAAGAGAGCAAACCAAATGAACAACTTCTTTAACAGGTTTGACCACCCTAACCCACTCTCACCTCGGAGTACTGCACCCTCCACACATCCTTCTGCTGATACCAGCATAGGAGAGACATCCCCACCCACAATTACAACAGCGCAGGTGAGCAGAGAGGTGAGGAGACTTCGTGCCAGCAAAGCAGCGGGTCCAGATGGAGTATCGCCACGACTGCTGAAGGCCTGTGCATTGGAGCTGGGGAGTCATCTACGGCGCATCTTCAACCTGAGCCTGGGAACAGGGGAGAGTCCCGAGGCTTTGGAAAACATCTTGCATCACCCCCGTCCAAAAGGTATCATGTCCTAGTGAGCTGAATGACTTCCGGCCTGTTGCTCTGATATCACATGTGATGAAGACCATGGAGAAGCTGCTGCTTCACCACCTGAGGCCACAGGTTCAACACACCCTCGACCCTCTGCAGTTCGCATATCAGGAGAAGGTGGGAGCGGAGGATGCCATCATCTATATGCTACACCAATCCCTCTCCCACTTGGACAGAGGCAGTGGTGCTGTAAGAATTATGTTTCTAGATTTCTCTAGCGCCTTCAACACAATCCAACCTCTGCTCCTTAGGGACAGAGATGGGAGTAGATTCATACCTGGTGGCATGGATCGTGGATTATCTTAAAGACAGACCTCAGTATGTGCGTCTCGGGAACTGCATATCTGACATTGTGGTCAGCAACACAGGAGCGCCACAGGGGACTGTACTTTCTCCGGTCCTGTTCAGCTTATATACATCGGACTTCCAATACAACTCGGAGTCCTGCCATGTGCAAAAGTTCGCTGACAACACTGATATCGTGGGCTGCATCAGGAATGGGCAGGAGGAGGAGTATAGGGACCTAATCAAGGACTTTGTTAAATGGTGCGACTCAAACCACCTACACCTGAACACCAGCAAAACCAAGGAGCTGGTGGTGGATTTTAGGAGGCCCAGACCTCTCATGGACCCCGTGATCATCAGAGGTGACTGTGTGCAGATGGCACAGACCTATAAATACCTGGGATTGCAGCTGGATGATAAATTAGACTGGACTGCCAATACTGATGCTCTGTGTAAGAAAGGACAGAGCCGGTTATACTTCCTTAGAAGGCTGGCGTCCTTCAACATCTGTAATAAGATGCTGCAGATGTTCTATCAGACGGTTGTAGCGAGCGCCCTCTTCTACGCGGTGGTGTGCTGGGGAGGCAGCATTAAGAAGAAGGACGCCTCACACTTGGACAAACTGGTGAGGAAGGCAGGCTCTATTGTTGGCATGGAGCTGGACAGCTTGACATCTTTGGCAGAGCGACAGGCACTGAGTAGGCTCCTGTCAATCATGGAGAATCCACTGCATCCACTAAACAGTGTCATCTCCAGACAGAGGAGCAGCTTCAGCGACAGACTGCTGTCACTGTCCTGCTCCACTGACAGACTGAGAAGATCATTCCTCCCCCAAACTATGCGACTCTTCAATTCCACCCGCGGGGGTAAATGTTAACATTATTCAAAGTTATTGTCTGTTTTTACCTGCATTTTTATTACTCTTTAATTTAATATTGTTTTTTGTATCAGTATGCTACTGCTGGAGTATGTGAATTTCCCCTTGGGATTAATAAAGTATCTATCTATCTATCTATCTATGAACGACATTGTGTTCTGAAATAACAACATTGTCAATGACGTCATGTCCAGCTGTCTGAGGTCATTTTGACTAATTGGGATGTGCATAACATACAGCATAAATACTCTTTGCAGTCTGAATGTATTTTTCATTTTTTCAAAATGTTATCTTTTTATTGCTCAGACCAGTCAAATTCCCTCTTATATTTATATATATTATTCATACATTCTGTAAATTACTGCTAACTGCAGTACTACTGCAAAATATTGTATAGTAGTAAACCTATTGATCAAAGCAAATGCTTAACTACAGCACAATGTTGACTCATAACATATGCAATTTCATGTGATATCTCTAGGCAAGAGGTTTTTAACCTTTTAATTTGGCATATCACCTGCCGGAAATTAAATGTTTTGAAGTATGACCATTTTCTTTCAGTCTTAAATAAGTACTAATCTCTGACTATGCACAACTAAAAGTAATATATCCAAACTACTACTCCACCTTTTTAGCTTTTCCTATGTATATCAAAATCTTTTTTTAATGAATTATTTTTTAATGTAAGAACAGTAACATGGTTTAACAAGGCATAAAAAAACAGAAAGCCTAAAATGTCCATCCATCCATCCATTTTCCAGCCCGCTGAATCCGAACACAGGGTCACGGGGGTCTGCTGGAGCCAATCCCAGCCAACACAGGGCACAAGGCAGGAACCAATCCCGGGCACGGTGCCGGGCAGGGTTGCGTTTTATGCAAGATTATTGTTTTTGTTTTGTACAATTGTACAGTGAAAAATGGAAAGGAGCACTATGCAAAGGTTTGAGCATCCAAGGTCTCAGACCATAATTAGCTTATTAAGTTATGACTTGTTCATACTCATCTTTAGGAAACCCTGATACAAATTTCAAAGCCTGTATAAATTCTCTGACTCCTCAAACCTTGTCCCAACAATCAGCAGCCATGGGCACATCTAAGTAGCTGTCTAGCACTCTGAAAAATTAAACAGTTGATGCTCACAAAGTACGAGAAGGTTACAAGTTAGCAAAGCGTTTTTAGATAACAATATGAACTGAGGGAATAGCTATTAAGAAATGGCAGTTAACAGGAATGGTGTAGGTCAAGTTGAGGTCTGGATAACCAAGAAAACATTCTGAAAGAACTGCCCACTGGATTCCTAGACAGGCAAATAAAAACCCCCATTTGGCTGCAAAAGACCTTCAGGAAGATTTATCAAGCTCTGGAGTGGTGGTGCACTGTTCTACTTTGCACTGCCACCTGAATAAATATGACCTTCATGATAGAGTCAGCAGAGGAAAATCTTTCCTGCGCCCTAGCCACAAAATTCAGCATCTGCCTGATGCATTTATGAAAGAAGTCCTGTGGACTGTTGAAGTCAATATAGAATTTTGTGTGGTGTTACACACATGCGATTGGGAGGCAGCTAAAGTGTGTGAGGGTCGGCCAGCAGATCAACCTGGCCGGGACGCCCAAAGGATGGAAGGGAAGGCTGATATTTTTGGACATTGACTCCCCCAAAACGCTAGAAGACAGTCCCCTGGAGTATAACGGTTCCTCGGATTCTCGCAGGGCATCCTGAGACTTCGAGCTGGGTTTCTCAGCCCTGTTGGGTACCGTGGGTGCCGCCAGGAGGAGCTGTAAAAGGACGAGAGGAGCCATGCCTCATCCATAGCCTGGAAGTCACAATGACGGAAGCTCTTAAGTACTTCCAGGCTGAAGAAAAAAACAGTTCTCTATCTGACCCCGAAGTGCTAGCAAGTCATGTGGGTGGAAGGACAGAAGCACTTCTGGGTCAAGGACTATATAAAGTAGGTGTGGAGGATAGAGTTATTATTATTATTATTATTATTATTGAGAATTGTATTTATTTACTTGCCTGTTAACTGTGGCTGTGGTTCTTGTGGAGCACTATTGGAGAAGAGAAGAATTAAAAATACTTCTTCGTGCTTTTAACCTGTGTTCTGTACGTCTGTCTGTTGGGTTTAACGGGGCAACACCGACCCCTAGCGTTTACAAGGGCCTGAATAATAGTAGTTTCATGCCAGACAAGGGGGTGGCGAGGTGCACTGACTTTCTCTATCAATCCTCTGCAGACCATCCACTGGAAATCCCACAAGTTTCCGGCCCCACTGAGGATGTCACTTCCTGTTCTGGCCCCACTGAGGACGTCACTTCCAGTTCCGGTCCCACTGGTGACAGCACTTCCTGTCACTGTCTTTAAACCTTAAGATCAGTTCTGTTTTGGACTCAGACTTGTGAACATTTCACAAGCAAATTTACCCATTTTGCAGCCAAGGCACAATATAAGGGTGGCTGCCCCAAACCTTTTTGATGTCTTTTGACTTTTATTGTGACAGTGAATAGATCTAAAAAAATTTAGTGCATGCAAGACGGTCCAAGAATCATGAAGAATTAGAAGTCTTTTGCCAGGAAAAATGGGCATAAATACCCCAAGTAAGAACTGAAAGACTTAGCTGGCTACAAAAAGCATTTACAAGCTGTGATACTTGCCAAAGGGCGTGTTACTAACTACTGACCAATGTCGGGTGGCCAAACTTTTCCTTCATACCCTTTTTTTTTTTTTTGGTATTTTGTACCCGTGAATGATGGAAATAGAAATGTAATATTGATTAGAATATTAAAGAAATGTGTCATCTTTAACTTTATGCATTTTGGTGATCATTTCATCTTCTGCTCACTTAACTATTCACAGTACCAGACATTTTAAGCAAGGGTGCCCAAACTTTTGCATGCCATTGTATATATATATAAAAATATATGAATGTATATATATAGGGTGGCACGGTGGTGCAGTGGGTAGCGCTGCTGCCTTGCAGTTGGGAGACCTGGGGACCTGGGTTCGCTTCCCGGGTCCTCCCTGCGTGGAGTTTGCATGTTCTCCCCGTGTCTGCTTGGGTTTTCTCCGGACGCTCTGGTTTCCACCCACAGTCCAAAGACATGCAGGTTAGATGGATTGGCGATTCTAAATTCGCCCTAGTGTGTGCTTGGTGTGTGGGTGTGTTTGTGTGTGTCTTGTGGTGGGTTGGCACCCTACCCGGGATTGATTCCTGCCTTGTGCCCTGTGTTGGCTGGGATTGGCTCCAGCAAACCCCCGTGACCCTGTGTTCGGTTTCAGCGGGTTGGAAAATGGATGGATGGATGTATATATATATATATATATATATATATATATATATATACATATATAGAGAGAGAGAGAAAGATATGGATGGATTGGAATCCCGGATGAGATGGATTCTGTTCCCTTGCCTGGTTGGGAGGCCAATATAATGGACTGTTACTCTTGGTAATACCCTTAAGGATACCCACAGGGCAGCATGGAGTTGTGGTTCCACAAGATTGCCATGTTGGGTTCCATGGGTGCCACCAGGGTACGCTGTTGGAAGGAGGATCCTCTGTCCTAGGGTGGTTCAGATTGACCGAGAAGTGCTTCCTGAAGACAATGATTTGGCACCAGAAGTACATCTGGATTAGGTTTGAGACTCAGTGTTATTAAAGGAGTTTCTCTTACTTTGAATGTTGAAGTTTATGAAACCTGTATACTTCCTATGAAGGTAAAACATTGCTGATCAAAACAAAACATGAAATAAAGCTTAAAGTACTGAGAGAAGAATGATCAAATTGATGTGCGGAATGGAAGGAAGATTAATGCCGAGTATCAAAAAATCTCGAAATGCTGGTATCACACTGTTATAAAAATTGGGGTTTTCTGTACTTTCCAGTACCAGTATAATGCACAACCCTACTCTAGAGGCATTATGGTACAAGCAAAGTGAAAGCAAATGAGGTAAAACATACATCTCAATAAAAAATGCAACACTCTGAATTTAAAAGCAATAATATGTGACTACATATTTGATTCAATAGATTTACAGATGATAGGAGAAAATAATCTCAGATTTAAAGGTGCAACCTTGTTTAAAGTTATAGATGTTATTACTCTACAAATGGAATATTTAAGAATACAATCAATAAAAATGAAAAACTGACTGACAGACTTACTATGACACCCGATAGATGATTCTGTCCTGGGATGGAGCAAACAAAAATTAATGCACAATATAGGACACATTAATTTAATTAATCACTTACGGACACAATCGATTAATTCTTGAAACGTTTCCATTGGGAAGAGTGGTTTCTCCAGACCTCGAAAGTACAACTTAAGCACACCAGCCACTGAATCAATATCATGGTTAATCTGACTGTCTGTTAGAGGGTCTTCACCTGGGAAGAAATAATGAATTATTAAATGCAGTAAAAATTAATCTACTTAATCTGTCTCCATCAGAGATTTCATAGTTGAGAAAGGGAAGACCTCAAAACTATTCATATGTTTTGTGTTTTTGGCATAGAAATTCAGGCAGAGATGCTTAAAGGCTAGAGCCATCAAGAGAAGCTGTGCACAGTGTCTGTGATTGTGTGAGTGAGTGAAAGAGTGAGTAGGTGAGACAAAGAGAGAGAAAGAGAGAGAAATTAGCAAGTATTTAAGCAGCAGAACTTAAAACAAGTTGGATTTGCTGATAAAGTTGGGGAAAGTGCAGATTATGTTGCCTCTGACCCCAATTGAATGGTGTGATGTGCAACCAGTGGTATGAACTGTGACACATCCATTGTTTGAACAATAAAGATCCCTGGAGGCACACAGAAGGAGCCATGGCAGTTCTCAGAGGTGTAGCGGGAGATCAAGGGAGTGGATATCCTCCAAGAAGTATTGCATGATGAATCGTAAGGAAAGACACTGGGTTTATAAATGTAAATATATACATATATATATTGTGATATATGGCCGACAGTTTATCCCGGGCAATACCCTCACGCCGCCAGATGGAGTCCTCCCTGCCACATGGAGGTGGTCCAAATTCCCGCAGGGCATCCTGGTCAATGGAATTCAACATCACAGCCCTGCTGGATACAATGGGGCCCGCCAGGGGATGTTATAAGGAGGTATGACAGTTTTTATTATAGCCCGGAAGTACTCCCTAATCATGAGGACTGAAGGAATGAAGTACTTCCGGGCTGAAGAAAACAAGAAGTTTTCATCTGACCCGGAAGTGCTATGAAATCACATGGACTGAGGGACAGAAGCACTTCCAGGTCAAGGGATATAAATGGACTATGGGAAACCCCAGCAGACTGAGCCAAGTTGGGAGGATGTGGAATGGAGCTGCTGGGAGTGGAGGATTGTGATTGATTATTATATTGTGATTATTGATTTAGTATTGCGTATAGAGGAGGTGGAGGTGCTTTGTGCACATTTTGTTATAATAAATTTATTATTGGACTTTTACCTGGTGTCAGAACGTGTTGTCTGCGGTTTCAGGGGTCGACAGGGACCCTAATTTCCGACTATATATATATATAAATACATACATCAATTGATATACAGCAATATACCAATTGATGATAAAATATCACTTCAATAATGTCCATTAAAAATAAATCACAAATAAGGAAGATTATCAAAATATTGTCATACAGTACAACAACCAAAGAACAATATTAAAAAATATCTCAGCATCAACATGAAATACTCATGACTGACAGCAGAAATGCAAATGAATGTTTATTATTGTACTTAAATAATCAATGTGATTCACGATAATGATGATGACTACACCAAAATAGCGAGATGCTGTACAATGGTTTGCCTAAAACGCAGCAGGGTCCAAAGGCCTGCCCAAACATCCTGAAAACAGATCAGCAGTGCCAGACACAAAGAAAATATCACATACTCCAAAAAGAAATACTTTTTATATAAAATTTGCAGTAAACTGATGACTTACACCAAGGATGATCATACTGTCTTCTACAAATATCTTAAATAACACTTTCTGCTTTAACCTATATTTAAACTTTCTCATGGGTGCTTATAAAAATCAATAATCCAACCTCAAAGGAATATCTAGATGAAGAGGATTTTATCCATCTACTGGCTGTTATTATCTTTACTAAGATGAATCGGTTCCCAGTGTTAGCTCCACTAGATGAAAGGCACTGTTAAAGTAAAAAGTGTTTTGTATTTTAGCTCATTATTCATTGCACCTGCATGAAAGTCTATATGGTTTATTTTAGGAATCAAGAGTCTTTAATTTTTCAATTTTTAAAGCTTTTTGTATACAGGAAACAGAAAATATGTTTCATTATACTCACCACGCTCAAATGCATTGCGTATTTCATTGACCTCTGTCTGGGATCCAGGAACCCGAAATATACCTTCATGATGCAAACCTGTCAAAGTTAAGTAGAAAAAGTTAAATGAAGGCAGGAAAAGATAAAAACTGGAAAATACAAAATAAATGAAGCCTGTATCACGTGTCTAACAATTGGCAAATAAATAAAAATATCAAAAATTTTTAAGGAATTATTGCCATTGGAATATACTGTATCATTAACAAACTGAACAGTTTGCATGACTATCTTATGTGATGTTTGGATTTGTAGAAGCAAGTTTTATGGAGGTTGTCTCTTTGATGGAGATTACAGCTAAACCACACCACTGAAATCGTTATCTGCATTAGAATAGATAACAGATGTCCTTATTAAGGATTGCATAGTAACACAAAAGGAGATTCTAGTCCAAAAAGATAGAAAGAGGTATGTCATTACGGAATGTGAAAATTATCCATGGGCATTAACACAAATTAGGGATATCCAACTATCCCACCCCATCTTCCTTCAAAATTGTACAGAATATCTTATACAGTGCAAGTAAAGCCTGACTAGAGGCTCAGTGAGTTAACGACTCAGAAAGTGGTAAGTACTGGACTAAATTATAGTGAGACTGACACACCAGTTTACATGAGAGAATGGGGGCCTTAAAGAGTGTGTTGTGTTCCAGGTGAAATACCTTCTTGGGTGTCTGTATATGCAAGTGGCCAGAGCCAGGACAAATACAGTTACCATTAGAAACTGAAAACTGGCTAGTTAACATTGGAAACTGAAAAACACAATTATATAAAGAGCAGCAAGGATACAAACATGCATGCTACTGTATTTCTACTTCTCCATAAAGCTACACTAAGTTGAGTTTCCATGAGTCACGTGCCCTACTCAACACTGAATTTAAAACAGCTAGAGCATGTTGCTCCTTTGGCTAATGCAAATAGCTTAAATGGGCTGAACTTTCCTCTCCTTGGCTTGAATGAGAAGTATCTCACCCTTTTTAAAATGAATACTTGCTAAGGACACGATCACAATTTTTCTGTTATTTTACTACATGACTGCCTAGCACTTTTATATTTCTGCCACTATCATAAACAAGAGCTGTGTTAGATTGCTCCTTTAAGGATAAATCTGCCTGTCCATGACATTTGCTTTCCTGTTTTAATTTCACTACTTTTTACCTTAAAATTATTGGAACCACTTTGGAATTTTGTGGCTTGTTTGATTCCCATTCAGTATATGGAACCCGTGCTGATGGGAATGTCTTCAAAATAGGCTGCAGTGATTTTGTGGTCACTGTTTAGTATTAGCTTGTGTCATCAAAACAATCTTAGAGTTGAGGCATTGCTGCTATAGGTGACATTTTCAAACCTAAATGTTGTTTGATATTTTATGACTGGTACAATATTTGTTCTGTCCAAAATTAAGTCACAGGTACACAGGACTATATATGACGTAAAAGCAGTTATTGTAGTTTGGGTTGATGACGGGTTTCAAAGGGATCTGGAAACTTCAGTTTAAAATTAGAAAGTATATAGGCAAATATAAAAAATGTCTGAAGAAATGGGAATTATGTTCTGCATAAAACTGTTGGGAATATATGTTTGCAATTTAAGATCTTAAATTTTTACCATTTGAACAATTTATTTTTCTTTTTATACTTATGTTTGAGTTATAACAGTAATATCACTTCATTGCCATTTTAAACTAATGTCTTCTACCTTCATCAGCATTTTGAATATTCCTTTGGCATTCTTCACCCATTGATGCATTGGTTTCGTGGTCACCACGATACTGATTGTGGCAACTACCACTGTTGTTAGTCATGTAGTTTAGGTCTGTGATGTCACCTTACTTTCCCTATAAAACATAGCATTCCTTTTTTTATGTTCTGGCCATATCTTATATATAAACATCTACGTATGAAAGTGTGTGTGTCTGTCTGTCCGGCCCAGAAGTCCAAGGCAACATGACACTCAAAGAAAGCGACACGGTCGCTAAAATGAAACTTGCTTAGCCGCTAATACACAAGCAAGGCAAGCACATCGGCAAAACGAAACGTCAGAGGAGAGAGAAACTCGCTTAGCCACTGATAGACAATGGAGGCGACTATATCGGCAAAACAAAACCGCAGAGGAAAGAGAACCTCACTTAGCCGCTAATGCACAACCAATGCAATTGATTGATTGAAGTGCCAGAATCCATGGTTTCTAGGAGCCCAGGCTTTTTACAGCACGGGCTTACACAGCTAGTTAGTTTTAATATTAACTCTCTGACACATGATAAGTCTCATGATGGCCATGACAAAAACAGGGTATGGAAAAAATTTTCTTCATACCTTCTATGTGGTAAGTATGTAAATATCTTATGTCTCATACAATCAATGTATGATTAGAATTAGAATTACAGAATTAGAATTAGAATTCTTACTTGTAATGGAAAAACTCCAGAAACCACACTATCCTTCTGATTCTGGTTCTTAGTGGTTCATGGTGTTAGTGGAAAAACAGCACATTTGTTCATATGAATTTTACCAGAATGTCCAGTTTTAACTATCTGCATGTAGCAACGATGTAACAATAAAGGAATATGTATTCATATTACTTAACAAGGCTACAAAACAATGTATCCATTAAATTAAATATATCTGAGGCTTTTTGAATAAACACAATTGTGTTTAATTCTTTCTTGAGTTAGTATACATTGAACTTATCCCATTTTCTTTACAACTTTCTTAAGTTTTCATGCACTGCAGACTGCAGTTGCCCTAAAATGTAAGTGGCAGAATACTAAAAGAGATGGCACATGCTCAATAAGGGAAGGGAGAATGTGGCAACATTAAGGAATGACCGTCATGGTGAATTAAATGCTAAATGAAATTGTAAGTATATTGCTTCTGAATAACCACTCCAGGTTTTTCAGTTGTCAATGAAATATATAACTGATAAAATTCTCTGAAATGGCCTTCCCAACAAATACATTAATATTTATCATAAACAGATGTGTTACTTTATAAAATGAAGGAATTATGTTATTCTGCTTTATTTTTTCAATTTTTTGGAAGATTTAGATTTAGCTGGAATTGGTTATAGGACTGGGATGAAACTTGTTATCCAATGAAATCAGTGAACTACTCATTAAATCAAAGATACGTTGTTTTCACTTGACTGAGCCTTGTGATTCAAATTATTTTGTTAACATGGGAATTTTTATCACTATGCAGTATTGCCAGGTAGTATATGAAAAAGTAAGCTTTGAAGTGCAGTTCCTTTACACATGTAACAGTGTTAAACTAAAATGAAGCTATTGCAAGAACAGGTGAGGTTGCAAAATGATAAAGCAATTATTTCAATTAAAGGACTTCTGACTGCTTGGCTCGCTAAGTTGGTTATTATTTGCAAGACAAGACCCAAATTGTTTGAACCAGGTTACTATCAGAATTCCAATTTTCTCTCACATGCTTAGTGACTTTAAAATGACTCACTGTACGTTAATGTAAGCTTAGTTGTATAGTGCATGTGGTGGCATTCTGACCAGAGGTGGTTTCTGTCTTGCTTCACCTCCTTCCAACCCCCAGACAGAAAAATGAATCTGTTCCAATGTAAATACAACAGTGAACATGGATGTTAGAGTTATTAAGGGCTTATTATTATTATCCATCCATCCATCCATTTTCCAGCCCGCTGAATCCGAACACAGGGTCACGGGGGTCTGCCAGAGCCAATCCCAGCCAACACAGAGCACAAAGCAGGAAACAATCCTGGGCAGGGTGCCAACCCACCACAGGACACACACAAACACACCCACACACCAAGCACACAGTAGGGCCAATTCAGAATCGCCAATCCACCTAACCTGCATGTCTTTGGACTGTGGGAGGAAACCGGAGCGCCCGGAGGAAACCCACGCAGACACGGGGAGAACATGCAAACTCCACGCAGGGAGGACCCGGGAAGCAAACCCGGGTCCCCAGGTCTCCCAACTGCGAGGCAGCAGCGCTACCCACTGCGCCACCGTGCCGCCTATTATTATTATTATTATTATTATTATTATTATTATTATTATTATTAATTACAACTGGAAACACTAGAGTAGGAACCAGATGTGAAAGCACTGGTGCCCTTTTGCCATAAAAAACAAAGACATTTACAAGAAAGGCCTAATAATGCATTGAGATTCTCACTTTGTTTGCTACAAAACTTCAGAATATAGTAGCAGCATTTTAAACAAAAATAAAGATTAGGAGATGGGGGGCTTTGGTGTTGGGAGCCCCCCTTCATTGGGAGAGAACTGTGTGGGATGACCATCATTTTAGAGGGGACAAGGGGCAAACCCCAAACCATTCCCCTGGTAGCTCTGCCACTACTCATATTTCATAGGTGTAATCTGGATCCCTTCCATCAGATGATAATCTAAACTCTATTACAGAACTCCTGCAGAATCTATTATGAAACTCCATCTCTCTTTGACAAATGTATATTTGACAAATAAACCCCATCCTTCCAAATAGTACAAGTTTTATACCTTACCATGCAAGTTTATGAAGCGAATACAGCTTTCCACCACAAGGGGGATCTGCTGGCCTGAACTCTGTTAAAAAAGAGGATAAAACAGAAAACTATGAACTGCTTTCTTTGCATAGAAATAGATCTTCTAAAATGAATTGCTTCTTCAACTCAGCAAAGAGGAACACATAATAATCTTAAGCACAAGAAAAAGAAAGGTCAACATATCTTGGATGAATTACAGTTTATTGAGCTGTCACTAAAATTACTTATGTGGCCCATGAATCTGGACCATGGCCAGATATCTCATCTGCTTGCTGTCAATCAACCAATATATTGTGACAGCTTTGTAAAAATATGTTTAAACAGATAAATATACTGTACTTTTTAAAAGACAGTGCCAATAAATTCAGATTGTGTCAGATTTCAGTGGTTGTTAAATACTTTTATTGTGTTGAAAGTCACCTAAACAGATAACAGAAGAGCGCAAAAGATGGTACGCAAGTCCTGGAATTCACAACATGAGAGTGCATCTTCAGTGCAGGAACCTATGTTCCTAGGTTAGATCTGTTGTGGTGGGAGAGAAACCTCCCCTCCCCCAAGCAAACATATGCATTACATATTTGGTTGTGAGTGCAATATTTCATTTGATGCAAGCACTGGCTTAATTTATGTAGCTCATATTCTAACAATTCTTTGGTCTATGAAAGCCAGTAATACAAAATAAATATAGATGTAATTTATTCAAATACTGTTTAAAAATACTAATACTAAATCGGGTAGCTCAACCATTTAAAACATAAGATAAAAGTAGCTTTAATATGAGAATGCAAAGGCTGAGCACAACACAAAAACAAAATTAAACAAATACAAGATTGTGAGGCCTTCTGGCAAAACAAATAATCCAATAAGAGTCTGAGCACACTCATCAAATATACAAAAAAATGAACAGAATGTGTCTCTTAATATCCCCTACCTGAGTTCGGGACATCCGTCTCCTTCTCCTACATCAGTAAGGCAGCAAACATGTAGACAGACAAGCAGACGAACGGACACACAGATAGACAAGCAAACAGGCAAAGAAAGTTAGAAAACCCCTACAAAGAGTACAATGAAGTTCCTCAAGCATTTGGGACCTCCAGAACAGTAGCAGAGGAGCACAGCACACCATACCTAGAAGCTCCATCATCAGCCCACACTGGAGACGGACAATGAAAGAGCTTGCTGTTGATTGTGAAGGAGCTCTACAAACACAGACAAAGAGACAGAGAGCAGCACAGGGGCTTCCTAAACCCCCACTAGAGGTCCATGTCCAGAGCACCACATTTGTGGTTATATGAGAACAGAGAAAGAAAATTAGCTGATAGAGACACAGAGAGACAGGTGCAGGGCTGACTAGGGTACCTCCACGAACTTCTCCAGGTCTCCAGTAAACAGTTTGTGGTGATACTGGGAGCAGGGCCTCGTCTTTCTCACACGCAGGGACTTAGTGGAATATTGCTGCAGCCTGAAAATCACCAACCGGGGGGGTGTTATCCCACAAAAGAGATTAGCTGGTGTCCAAAGGACCCCAAATGGTAAGCAGTTCGACTCTTTCTTTTCCATTCCTGTTATTTCATGCATTGTTCATTTTAACATTAAACCCTTTATCACTTTTATTTTTGACTCTTCTCTTGGATCATGTTCTCAATCACTAAACAAGACCCCATGTACAAATAAAAGTAAATTGTGTCTGTACTCTCACTATTTTCTGACATCTCAGATGTTAATAATCTAACTGTAATGTAGACAATGCTGAAGCATAGTCTATACTTCCCACCCACCCTATTTTCACAACACCATAAGAAAGGTAGATGGAAGGTGAAGGTAGTTCTTACCTAGAGGAATCATTGTCTGTGGACTCAGCTGTGGAGGGAAAAGAAAACATTAACTGTTTTGTTTGATCCTAAATCTAATTTTTCCAAAAAACAAAAACTGGAACTGCAAATCAATTTTGTTGAACTAGCCCAAAGCACAGAAGGAAGTTCAGAAAATGCTTTGCTTCACAGGAGTTAGCTTTGTAACAATGGAACAAAGAAGTAATCAAAGTTCACCAAAGTAAACTATTATGCCCAAGAGAATTACAAGATCAGGGACTGGTATAAATCATAGTAGTAAACATTCAAAATCATATTTCAAGTGGTAAGTCCTAAAAATTGAAACAAGAAGCCAGAACTAGACAGTTATATTTCCTCTACTAATCATAATAATAGCAAAATTATACAATATGTGACACAGTTTCAAAAAGAATCTGCTACTTTACACAGCCTGCATTTGTATTTCCATATTTTGAAAACAAACACACAAATGTGTTTATTTCTTTTAGCACAGAATCCAATTAAAGTTTACACCATCTCCCTCTGAAATAAAATCCCTACTTAACCAGTTGCCAAGGTGGCTCTGCTTTACTCTCTGCTTAACTACTTACTCTGTAAAACAAAACCTATTTCTTGTGAATGATATCTGCTACATACTTACTCAGAGAGCAAATGCCTATCTTTCATTCTAAAACTCTGCTCTGAAACTATATATTCTGTCACAATATATATATTGTCTTTGCCACTATCAGTTTTGCCATTCTATCTTTAATACCTTTATCAATGGATTCCTTAAGAAGATCATGTTTGGCTTGGAGCTTTGAAATGAGACTACTACCAGTCAGAAACTCTTTCACTTTCTGAAATATATAGAAAAAAAAGTATATATTGAATAAGTTATGCAGGCAGAAATAGCAAAGTAAAATGATACATTGATATCCCTTCATATTTATTTTTTATACTTTTGATCCAATATATGGAAGAAGATGATCTGCTGTGGCAACCCCTAATGGGAGCAGCCGAAAGAAGAAGAAGAATACTTTTAATCCAATAGACAATAGCTCAGTTGGGTTTTGTTTAAGTATCTGCATTTCATCTTATTTAATGATGGTATTCATCCATCATTCTCCTCTTCTTACTCGTGCCTTCAGATTTTTCCAAACATCAGTGCCATCTCAAGAAGTATCTTTTCATGGTATGATTTAGATAGATAATGTCAGGCTTCAGTCAGGCTTGATCTGACAAGAAACTGTGTGATCTGTACATCCTACAGATATTACTTTTCTATGTCATCACTATTTGAATTTAAATAGGATGTGTTATAAGTACTACACAACTTTGATTGAGCATACCATCTCTCACATATTTTAAAACAATGATCCTGCCATAAAAGTCCAAACTTATTACTGGATTCAAATCTAAATAGTTTGTTTACTGGACATACAAAATTCACATTAACTACTCCTAACAAGACAAAGGTCCTCTGTTTGATATTATTTAGATATAGGCTCTTTTTAGAAATGGAAGATGATCACAAATAATTTAATTAAGTAGGTTAAAATAAACACTCATGTCTACAAACAGTTTGATAAGGCCATGACAAATGACTTTGAGCAGCCTGAAATAACTTTGACAAACCATTTTAAACACAGTAGGTATGTGCATGGTACATCCCAGGCAATTCTCAGCAAATTAAAAAACTTTTGACCTTAATTAGAGATACTGGAACATTGTGAAGAACTCCTGAAATTAGTCATCCTCAAAGAAAGTAGCAATAAAAGTATTTGTAGGTTTAAGGCAATCATTTTGGTAATTTCAGAAGCTCTGCAATAAGAAGACTGCTGACAGAGGACTAAATCGATAGAGTTGGTTGTTTTGGCCCCGCATACTTCTATGGTATTGTGTAAAAGGAAGAGAATGTACCTCTCTGCTGAAAGAGTGAGGATGGGGAGGGGCACCACCGGGTGTGTTTCACAGTTTTTGAATTTCTGGGCAATCTATATACTCATCATCACCTACAATCACAGGCCATTTCTCATCACAGAGAAATGGAACAAAAATTAAGCTTTTCTACAGTGCTGTAGGAATCATGTTCACTGATAAGGGGAGGTGAATGATAAACGTGAATGATAAACTAGAATAACATTAAAAAAAATAGTTGTCATGGTGATTTTGGGCATCTAATAAGGATGTTTGTAGAAACATAAACCAGCCCAGACAGACAGACACTGAAAACAGTAAACTAGAATTTTATATACATGTCATTTTGTAACCACATAAACCTGTTCTCAAATTCAGGTTTTTCTTTGGAAGCTTAGCTGTACCTTCACCTAACACCTCTAAACAATATCTGCATCTGTAGCACAACAACATGGTACCTTTAGCAATATATCAAAGAAGACTATAGAAAAATATTCAGGTTGAAAGTACTCATAGCATATCAAACCTTAACTATTATGTTTAATGTGATGACATGTTCCAAGGAGCACTTCTAAACCTTGTAAAACAAGGTTTAAGCTTGATCATGCATCCAAATATATTAAAACAGCTAACTTACCATGGAAATATGCATTATATTTTTTTTGTAAATTTGCCGATTACTTCTGATGACCAACTAGTGTTACATAATACTTACTGTAAAGTAGTATGTCTCTGTCTCTTGCTGTGTAGCTCTTCTCTTTGCTAGGCTGGGTTTACTGCCAGGTGGTTCAGACCCAGTCATCTTCAGTAGCTCAGTCGATTGGCTGGTCTGACAGATGTCAGGTGTACAATATTCTTCACAGGTTATTGACTCCAAAAGCGCGTTCATTGTTGCTTTGAGGGTCTTATTCACCTGACACGCATAAAGTTATAAAATTATAATCCTAATAATTAAGAAGGACTAAGAAATAAGAAGGATGTCTCTTTTAAAATGAGCTTTGCATAGCTTGGAAAGCAGACTGGTCATCTGAGCCTCCTGTCTTATGTCATACTTTGTTATCATTTGGAGGAATGTGCTGTAATCTTACCTCTTCAGTTTCTATGGTGACACTAGAGAGTCTAGACTGGAGCTGCTGAAATCGGGTCACCATCTCATTTCGAACCTGAGCTTCCACATTTACTTCACACACCTGTAAGGACACACTTTTAAAGTCAGAGGTATAATGAAGCAAAAATATAGATGTTCAAACATTACCAAAACATAGCAAAATCTTTCTTCCATTACCCAGCACTCAAAGATCTCATCTGGCCATGTGATGTGCGTAAAGGCTAATTTACAGTTCTAATAATGCAATTCTTTAGCATCTGAATTTGTATTACCCATACCTCATCTCCTTCATGTGGCTGGTACTCAAAATGGAAAGGCAGGCAAAACACACTATTGTTCATCTCCATGATCTTCTTCTGGTCACTATCAGGATCTAGGTGTTCCACTGCAGTCTCTAAGACCATAAGGCTATCGTGACGTGACTTCTGCACTCGATTCTCAGCCGATAAATATGTTTTCAAGGTTTTTCCCAGTGAAAGGTGAAATCCAAGGTCACAACACTACATAATACCAGTAAGGAAGCAAAACAAAAATGTATAAATCATGAGAACAAAACAAAGACACAATGATTTTAATAAACACTACTGAAAACAGTTTTACAATAATTAGAACAATTTAACAATACAATGCAAAGAAAATAATTGTCATCATAAGACTAACCAGGGGACAAATCAAACTGATTTTTACATTAATATAAAATCTTACCAGATGTTCATGCAATTCAGTACTCAAGTAGACTGTATTAGAGAAATTCCTGACTTCTGCATCAGCTTTGCTTGCCAAGCCCAACAGAAAGCCACAAAGAGCTACTCATGCTGCTGTGCAAACACAGAGTGCTACAATAAGGTATTTGGGATAGAATTCATTAACATGATCAAGACTCATTATTCCTCTCTTTCAGCAATCATATTTACCAAATATAAAATCTCACAATCCTTTCTTGTTTATAAAGGGACCTCTTTATATTTAAGCCTCTAGCCAATGACCTTTATAAATTCAATCTGATCACCCCCACTAATATAGAGGATGACCCCAACAAAGTCTCTTTGTATACCAATCACATCGCGCTCTTTCTTGATAATGCTCCCTCTGATCTCAACTATATCCTTAATTTGTTTATAACATTATAGGACATGTCTAAGTACAAAATGAATTGGTCCAATCCATCTTTATGCACTTAAATAGGCTTTGTCAACAGTACTCTCTAACACTATCCATCTGAATGCAAAATGAATTTCAGATGTTTCCTGATTAGCGCAGGATTCCATTCTTATTTAGCTGTTGCTAAACTTATTAATGTTCCTTATTTATTTTTGTTAACACCATGCTTACCCTGTCCCTCATGAAATACTTGTCCAAAGTTGGATTTCTTCTTTACTGTTTTTTCTACAATTCCAAAAGATCTATAATCTGGAACTGGTCAGACTTTTCCTCACCAGACCTAGCATTATACCATTGTGCATACACCCTTCATCCAATCTGAATTTGCATTGACTCTTACAATCCTCCTAATCCTCCTCACTGAAATGGCTTCTCCTCATTCCTATCTTGTTCTTCCCATCACTTCTGTTAAATTAAAGTCTCGACTGCCGGACGCTGGTGATCAAAAGTTGGAATTACAAAGAAGTGTTTTTTTTTCATGTATATTGAGATTTTTTTATTTTGTCAAGATACCATTAAATTGATTTTAAAATACAGCCAAGACATTACTAATGTTGCAAATTACTATCACTGTTCAAAATTAACAATTTATGATTTATTATTCACATATGACTACAAAGCCCGATTTTCCTCAGTCACCATTCAAGTATCCCAATGTTATAAAACAGATTACATCAGAAGGTTATTGGGAGTGCAAACAGGACCAGGGGAGGAAAGAGTATGCCAAAGTCAGAAGTCAAGGACAAAAAGTAGCTCAAAAATGATAAAGTATGACTCTAGAGCCTGCATGAAGTAAAGCTAACTAACATTAACAGAGATTTGCACAAAGCATAGATTAAGAAATCACATCCCAGGACATACGATAAATGGTACAGCAATTTTGGTCACATGACATACAAATCGTGTCACAGAAAGAAATACAAATGGGACCCAATCAAAATAAACTTCATCAAACATGATTAAAAATAAGTAGAAAACTAAAATCAATGCTACATGGTAACAAATTGTTAACTAAACCAAAAAACATGTATAACACATGTCAGTTTTTACACATAATAGTATACTCTCTTAGCTTATACTTCATTTCATAAAAGCTTTTTTTGGACACAGAATTTAATTTTAGGAATTCCAGCACCTTGAAAACTAAAGTATGACAATTTGCTTGCTTTATTGAAAAGAAAAAAATGTTTCAACAGTGATAACACAATTAAAAAGATTTACTAATAACCAATTGTTACTTAACAATATTAATTATGAGCTAAGAGAGTTTGGACATTGCAGTAATGTCTGCTAATATTGTTACTTTTCAGTTATACATTATGTCAATAATAAATTATACATCTGTTATTTCAAGCAGTAACAGCCATTTGCAACATTAGGAAAGTCATGGCTATATTTTAAGACTAATACTTTTCAGGGTGAGTATATCACTAGAAAATCTCACACAACTTCCCTCATACTGGGCCTCTTTTCAGACACAAAATAACCTAAAATGTTCATCTTTCAGACATGGAATGACTGGCATTTCAACTTGGTCCCAAGAGTTGAGAGGCAACCACACTAGCCACTGCACCACTATGAGACCACAAATAAATGCACATTGTAAACAAGACCTCTCATTTCTGGTCTACAGTTGGGTAGGTTCCTCTCGGGGATCATTGTTAAGATCTATCATTTTTTTCTCTACAATGCATAAGTTGCCTCTAGAACATGCAATGTGGAAATAAACATTTTAATTTTAGCATTCATGGTACTCAGTTTTACTACTCAGTAAAACCAAATAATACTTCTTATGCCATTAATTAATTAGAAAGAAGAAACCATAAATGAATGAAGATTACTTTTCCTTCAATTTTAGAAAAATAGAATATAGTAAATGTGCATATAACAAGAAAACAATGGTAACCTTTAATTTCATGCATTTTAATTTTATGTTAATGGAGCAACACATAGGTATTATATTTGATACTATGTCACATGCATGCACTTTTGGAGCAACTTATGGGCTTAGATGATGACAATATTATACCAGGCCACCCGAGGGCTCTAAACAATAATGGTATCGCTTCTTCTTTCCCCTCAGCAGAAAGGGTCAACTCATCTGTATCTTCCTCTTCCAGAAACCATCTTAAATGGAACCACCACCATCTTGGGGCAGACTTGACCTATTCACCAGGACCAGTCTCTTTATAGCGTTACCACGCATTTCTTTTGAGCCATTTGCACTATTAATAACATACGGGGTTTGCCTTTGGATGCCCTAGACATTTTATGAGTGAATATGTGCTTTTTTACAACAAATACAAATTTTAACCATTACATTTTCTAGTCACTAAAACTTGCTTTCACCAGCACCAGAATACAGATACTACAAAGTAAAAGTGACTTAGTAACATGCCAAGTATACAAAGTCTAGTTCATTCAGGTCATCTTCATCATTAAATTTACTAAATTTAAGAAAATCCAGTATGCCTTCATCTTTGCACACCAACTTCTACAGGGAGTGCAGCTTATACCAACTACCTATATTCCGGGGGCTGGCCGGTCTTATGGCCTGGAACCCCTGCAGATTTTATTTTTTCTCCAGCCATCTGGAATTTTTTTGTTTTTCCTGTCCTCCCTGGCCATCGAAACTTACTTTTATTCTATGTTAATTAGTGTTCTCTTATTTTAATTCTTATTTTGTCTTTTTTTTCTCTTTCTTCATCATGGAAAGTACTTTGAGCTACATTATTTGTATGAAAATGTGCTATATAAATAAATGTTGTTGTTGTTGTTATATTTCATTATGGCACCTGCTTAGTTGAGGACTACAAAGCACTAAAAAGAGGGTGGTAAAGGCATCAAAGAATATTATTGCCATACAGATTCATGCTTCTAAAGATATATAAAATAATGGATACCTTAGGAAGGCAAGAAGGATTAAAAATTAGATCAGCCATCCTTCAAAGACCACTTTCTCCCTCCGCTCTTTTGAAAAATTAGAACATGGCAAAAGATTCATGACTAGGTTTTATCTATGGTTCATAAATTTGTTCACATTGATAAGGCTAAGTTTTTAATAACTATGCTAATTTATTGTCATCTACTTTTACATCTTTTTCTTGTCTTGATGTGACACTTGATTTCAACACCACTTTAATGTATTATAGCTTTCCTAACTTTTGACTAGTACTTCCAATTGTGTGGGACACATTACAACTTTAGAATATCTGAACAATCTAGATGAGGACAGCCATTCATCCCAACAAAGCTCGCCAGTCCTACCCACTTGATTTTCCTAAAAAATCATCAAGTTTAGTTTTCAAAGTTACTAAAGTCCAACTGTCTACCACACTTCATGGTAGCTTATTCTAAGTGTCTATAGTTCTCTGTGTAAAGAAAAACTTTGGAATGTTTCTGTGAACCTTAACAGGTTTCCAACTGTGTCCCAGTGTTCTTGATGAACTCATTTTAAATTAATAGTCTCGATCCACTGTACTAATTCTCTTAATAATTCTAAACACTTCGATCATGTCTCCTCTTAATCTTCTTTTGCTTAAATAGAAAAGGCTCAGCTCTTTTATCTTTCTTCATAATTCTTCCTCTGTAGCCCTGGAATCAACCTAGTCACTCTTCTCTGAATTTCTCTGGACTTTTTCTAGCGCTCTAGCATGGAGACCAAAATTTACACTTAGTACTCCAGATAAGGCCTCACTAGTGCATTATAAAGGTTGAGCATAACCTCCTTGGACTTGTTCTCAACACATCGTGCTATTTAACCTAACATTCCTCTAGTCTTCTTAATGGCCTCTGAAAACTGTTTGGAAGTTGATAGTGTCGAATCCACTACAACTAAATCCTTCTCATATTTTGTACTTTCAGTTTTCAGACATCTCACTGTGTATTCAAACCTAACTTTTTTACTTCCTACATGTAATACTTTACATTTACTGACATTAAACTTCATCTACCACAAATCTGCCCAAGTCTGTATACCATCCAAGTCCCTCTGTAATGATTCAAGGAATTCCAAATTATCTGCCAATCGACCTATCTTGGTATCATCTGCAAACTTAACCAACTTGTTACTTATATTCATATCCAAATCATTTATATATTTTAAAAACAGCAGCAGCCATAGCACTAACCTCTGTGTAACACCACCCTTAACATCAGCTAATTCTGATAAGGTTCCACACACCATAACCCACTAAGCCAATTTTGCACCCATCAACAAACATCACCCTGAACTCCTACTTGTTTTAGTTTGATGCCCACCCTCTTATGTGGCACCTTATGAAATGCTTTTGGAAAGCCCAGATAAATAATATCATATGCTCCACTTTGATCATACCCCTTTGTTACTTCCTCATAGAATTCCATCCCTCTTCTGTACAAATGCTGACAGTTCAGTAAAACTCCTGTTCTTGCCATGTGTTGCTTAATTTTATCCTTAAAAATTCCTTCCATTAACTTTCCTGTGATGCATGTTAAGCTTACTGGCCTATGGTTGCTTGGATTTGCCCAGTCACCCTTTTTATATACCAGGATAATACATTGCCATTTTCCAAACCTTCGGAATTTCTGCAATGCACAGTGACTGAGGCTAGGGATCTGCACTGGCAATCGTAAGGTTGCCGGTTCGAATCCCATAAATGTCAAAAAGAGACTCTGCTCTGTTGGACCCTTGAGCAAGGCCCTTAACCTGCAATTGCTGAGCGCTTTGAGTAGTGAGAAAAGTGCTATATAAATGCAAAGAATTATTATTATTATCTGCGGTGGGTTGGCACCCTGCCCGGGATTGGTTCCTGCCTTGTGCCCTGTGTTGGCTGGGATTGGCTCCAGCAGACCGCCGTGACCCTGTGTTCGGATTCAGTGGGTTGGAAAAAATGGATGGATGGATATTATTATTATTATTATTATTATTATTATTATTATTATTCCTAAAAGTATATGCATCAGAAGGGTTTATATGTACTTGCTAACCTCCTTAGGAACTCAAGGGTAAATATTATCTGGTCCCGGAGATTTCCTTGACTTTAGCCTATTTAATCTAAGCAGTACTTCTCCCTCTACAATTTCAAAATCACTCAGTACATAATTTTACTGCTGGGAGGTTGTCTACTTCCTCACTTGTGAAGACCTCTGACAAATGTGAGTTTAGAGCATTTACTATTTCACCGTCTGTATTTTTTAATTACTCTTTACTATTTCTGATGCACTTCACCTTCTCCTTGACTGTTCTTTTTCTACTAAAATATTGAAAGAATCCCTTTGGGTCATCTTTCACCTTATCTGCTATATTCCTTTCTAACTGTCTTTTAGCCTCCCTAATATCCTTCTTAATGATTGCCCTCATGTTCTGATTTACCCTACAATTCATATTTCAGTTATTTAGTCTTATACGACTTTTATAGCTGTTGTTTCCTTTGCCGCTTCTTTTTTAACTCTTTATTTACCCCCAGGTATGTACCTGTCTTGGATTACATGTAAAACTTAACCCTAGTAGTTCAATCACCTCTACACCCTCAATTCTAGCCTGATTATTACAAAATACTAAATCTAGATAGGCTTCACCCCACATTGGTACTTTAAAATACTGTGTTAAAAAACAGTCACTGATTACTTCCACAAACTCCTCTGTTCTGCTATTTGCAAGGTTAAACCAGTAATATTTGGGTAGTTAAAGTCCCCCATAACTATAATATCCTCCTGTAAACTTGTCTTTTTAATATTACTAAAATGATATGCGTTGAAACATCTGTCTGCATTGGGCAGTCTACAACTCCTAAAATAAGACCTCTGTCCCTAATGCTTTCCAGGCAAAGTCACAAGTCCTCGCTAAGATGGGGCTCATCATCCAACTCAAGATGACTTGAGTTTAAATTCTGTTTTACATAAACAGCAACCCCACCTCCTTTTCTATTCAATCTTTCCTTCCTAAAAAATGTGTATCCGTCTGATGTACTCATCCCCGTCTTTGTTATTTAGCCAGGTTTCCATTATTCCTATAATATCATAATTATGCTCCTCTACATACAACTCCATCTCATCTGTTTTATTTTTGATACTTCTAACATACAGTGGTGTGAAAAACTATTTGCCCCCTTCCTGATTTCTTATTCTTTTGCATGTTTGTCACACAAAATGTTTCTGATCATCTGATCACCAAACCATTAGTCAAATATAACACAAGTAAACACAAAATGCAGTTTTTAAATGATGTGTTTATTATTTAGGGAGAAAAAAAATCCAAACCTACATGGCCCTGTGTGAAAAAGTAATTGCCCCTTGTTAAAAAATAACCTAACTGTGGTGTATCACACCCGAGTTCAATTTCCGTAGCCACCCCCAGGCCTGATTACTGCCACACCTGTTTCAATCAAGAAATCACTTAAATAGGAGCTGCCTGACACAGAGAAATAGACCAAAAGCACCTCAAAAGCTAGACATCATGCCAAGATACAAAGAAATTCAGGAACAAATGAGAACAGAAGTAATTGAGATCTATCAGTCTGGTAAAGGTTATAAAGCCATTTCTAAAGCTTTGGGACTCCAGCAAACCACAGTGAGAGCCATTATCCACAAATGGCAAAAACATGGAACAGTGGTGAAACTTCCCAGGAGTGGCCGGCCGACCAAAATTACCCCAAGAGCGCAGAGACGACTCATCCGAGAGGTCACAAAAGACCCCAGGACAACGTCTAAAGAACTGCAGGCCTCACTTGCCTCAATTAAGGTCAGTGTTCACGACTCCACCATAAGAAAGAGACTGGGCAAAAACGGCCTGCATGGCAGATTTCCAAGACGCAAACCACTGTTAAGCAAAAAGAACATTAGGGCTCGTCTCAATTTTGCTAAGAAACATCTCAATGATTGCCAAGACTTTTGGGACAATACCTTGTGGACTGATGAGTCAAAAGTTGAACTTTTTGGAAGGCAAATGTCCCGTTACATCTAGCGTAAAAGGAACACAGCATTTCAGAAAAAGAACATCATACCAACAGTAAAATATGGTGGTGGTAGTGTGATGGTCTGGGGTTGTTTTGCTGCTTCAGGACCTGGAAGGCTTGCTGTGATAGATGGAACCATGAATTCTACTGTCTACCAAAAAATCCTGAAGGAGAATGTCCAGCCATCTGTTCGTCAACTGAAGCTGAAGCGATCTTGGGTGCTGCAACAGGACAATGACCCAAAACACACCAGCAAATCCACCTCTGAATGGCTGAAGAAAAACAAAATGAAGACTTTGGAGTGGCCTAGTCAAAGTCCTGACCTGAATCCAATTGAGATGCTATGGCATGACCTTAAAAAGGCGGTTCATGCTAGAAAACCCTCAAATAAAGCTGAATTACAACAATTTTGCAAAGATGAGTGGGCCAAAATTCCTCCAGAGCGCTGTAAAAGACTCATTGCAAGTTATCGCAAACGCTTGATTGCAGTTATTGCTGCTAAGGGTGGCCCAACCAGTTATTAGGTTCAGGGGGCAATTACTTTTTCACACAGGGCCATGTAGGTTTGGATTTTTTTTTCTCCCTAAATAATAAAAACCACCATTTACAAACTGCATTTTGTGTTTACTTGTGTTATATTTGACTAATGGTTAAATATGTTTGATGATCAGAAACATTTTGTGTGACAAACATGCAAAAGAATAAGAAATCAGGAAGGGGGCAAATAGTTTTTCACACCACTGTAAGCTATAACGTAAGCCATTTTTAATGTGCTACTTGTTTCACTTTTACATTTACACGTTGGGTTAGAATTTACATTACTATGCATTTTTAGTTTTATACTATTGTACAGTTCTAAACCTGGTCTGTCTGAAACTTCCTGCCCCTCCATTCCCTAGTTTAAACAATCCTCGACTAATATACTCATACGCCTTCCTAACACATCGGTGTCCCTCCCTAACAAATTGGTGTTCAGATGTAACCCGTTGCAGCTGAACAGGTCACATCTGTTCCAACAGGAGTCCCAATGCCCCATACACCTATACCCTTCTACCCTGCATCAATACTTTTAGTATCAACAACGCCCAAACTAGGGCTAGACTTTTGTCATGTTAGATTATAATCTTGAATACCTGCCACTGCAAATGGAGAGCATACTAATGACATCTCTCCATACCAAAAATAATCCCAAAAGATTTCTTCCTAACCATACTGACAGTTTTAAGTTACAAACCAGGGAGTAAGACAAAAAGGTATAACACAAAGCAAAAGAAAAAGAACAAAACAAAAACTGTGCTATCATTCCCGACATGAATATACATTTGATGTCCCAGACAACTAGCTCATCTTCTGCACAGCATGTCATAATAAAGAATGCAAGAGTGTACCTTCTCACTCTCTCTCTGTCTCTCTATCTCCTGGGCTACAGGAAAACAATTCAAAATTGAGACCAGGTCCCAGTCCATGAAGTGGATGGTCACACTGTTTTTACATACCAACCGGCCTTTTTAATAAAAAGAAAAGCACTCTAGGGTTCTAGGTGCTAGTTTAAAGTATTGTCAGTTTTTGGAATGACAAAGCTGTTACTGATCAGGTATACAATAAAGGCTACAGATTGCTGCATGTGCTTTACAGCCCTGGGTGATAATTCATTTTCTGATATACAGTCCATATAAATTTCAACTCACTCTTATTGCCTCTGTATATGACTGAAGTTCATTCAAAAAGTAAACCTTCCTTTGTCTCCCTTAGTATTCATCCTAAATAATAAGCTTAAATAGTTGCATGAAACTGACAAAGCAAATGAGGAAACTAAGATCCATCACCCAATACTCAGGAAAAATATCATGTTGCTATGGTGACTGAAAGGAAGAGAGTGGTTGGAACCGGTTTCAGCCTGACTCAGATTTTACACCCCACACTGGGTAAGACATCCGGTGTGCAGTTAAAAAGGAGTCATCAGCAACTTTCAAATAAGCATATTTAGATATACACAGAACAGGCAGAACCTATGACTCTTTCAAATAAGGAATGTGCATGTAACAGTCATTTAAAAAATATTAAGTACTGATAAGTTTACACACCAAAATGCCTTAACTAAAATACAGCAAAAGTTTTGAAAACCACAAGCAAGAGTGTGTGAGACAGGAAGCCTCCTATGACATTATAATATGCATCATACAACATATAAATATGCGACAATATGTAACAATTAAATAGCAAAATGGCAAATAAACCCCAAGGCATTGTTGAAAGTGATTCTGACTGTTAAGTCTTGTTGTATTTCACATTGATTCTACAGCTAATTAACTTTAAGTTATTACTGTATTTCAGTATTCATTTGAGTGAAATTTAAATAAAGTTAATACATGCCCTCTGACTTACATTTATTAGAGTGGAAAGATCCTTCAGGTAATATTTGTTCATTGCAGCATTGGCTGCTGCAAGGTTGAGGAGGTAGTCATTACGGGCCTTTGTGCATTTAAGCTTATTTTCCTGGAATTTGGCTTGCCTCTGAAAAAAAAGTCCAAATCAAACCTTTAGATAAACATATAAACACACAGTGAAAAGCAGTAGGATACAACATTTAAAATATAAACAAGGAAAGTATGAACCACTGACACATTATCCTTTCTAAAATAATTCTCTGCATTATATAATATGTTTAAACATCATACTCTTCCTGTATAACAAGCAAGATAATGAAATAGGACAACAGTTTAGAGAAGAGAGTTAACAGCCAGTGATAACTTCCCAGAATAACATTTGGCATATACAAGCCAATGACAGGTCAAGTTTTATTTAAACCACATGCAGTATTTTTGATGCTTTATGGTGTGAAAGCTTATTTTCGCAACTCAAAAAACATTTTAAATGCATTATTTGAAAAAAAGTATTATGTTATTTTGCAAAAGAATTGCATTTTTTTGCAAAATAATTGTATTATTTTAAAATAAATATTACATTATTTTGCAAAACGTATTGCATTATTTTACAAAACTATTGCTTTACTACACAAAAGCTTTTGCCTGATATTGTTGGTATCATCGTTCACAAGCATGCTCTGGATATCCCATGAAGGCCAGTGAGGTATAGATTAAGGATGTGCAATCAAGTGACAAGAACTGAACAAAAGTCATAGGTATACATTTAATCAGTCTTTTGCAGAAGATGAAAATTTCATCCACACAATTTAGGGTCCAAAGCAACCAGTGATTTCATAGAAGTGCTAGGTACAAAGCAAGAAGCAACCTGCTGCTGCCATTAGCATCACATGTGTAGAGGTAGAGGTTAAGAACGCACAAAGTTTGTAATCAAGTGACAATAAGTGAACAAAAGTAATAGCCATACATTTAATTTTAATCATATTAAAGTTTAGTTAGTTTAGTACAGATGTTTTAACATAGGAAGTGTGGTAGCAAAAAGCTGTCATTCCTGCCTCACAGCACCAGAATCCTATGCACTTTCTCATGCCTGTGTTTGATTTTACCAGCATCAGCAGGCAAAATCATTGAGAACTAGAAATGTGGCAGTAATGCTTCTCAATTAACAAAAAATGTTTAAACCTTCATGTGCAGTGAAGTAAATAACATCTATCCCCTTTTTTTATCCCCAACCTGAGCTCCTGAATGTTCAAACTATGAACACTGACTGTTCTGCCACCACACCAAAAGATTCAAAATGTCTACAAATGATAACTAGATTAAAACTAAACAGATACTTTATTTATAGGTTTCTGTTAGTGGGTTGCACGGAGCACACTCTTTTCTGCATGGATTGTGCCCAAAGGACTGGCACACCACATTTGCTTCTTGCCTTACACTCAATGCAGCTGTAATAATCAATGGCTCCCTGTACCTGGGAGAATTAAATCTACCTCTCAACACATGAAGGATTAAATGTATACTTATGGCTTTTGTCCAGTTCTTGTCACTTGATTGTATGCTATGCACATGATCCTTGTTCTGTCCCTTACGGAATGTCACAGGACACCCAGAGCATGCGCATGCACGATGATACCAGCCACACTAGACAATATCTCTTGTATAATAATATAATACTTTTGCTATATAATGTAATACTTTTGCAAAAGAACACAACTCTTTTGCAAAATAGCACAATACTTTTGCAAAATAACGTAATATGTATATTTTTTGAGTGGCAGGAATAAACTTCCTTAGTATGGTACATCATTACACAAAATAAATACCAATGGCATTAAATCATTCAAGTTGTAAAAGTAATACATTAAGGTACTAGTATCCACAGTAGTCTTACATATAAGATCTTTGCTGACTATGATAACCAGGGTGCATAGTAACACTATCTGAATGAATTTAACAAAGACATCCAACCTTTTCCTTCAGTCGCTCCATCTTTTTCATAGAGCTGCGGCGCTGTTGCTTGCTATCAGTTCCTGGTTGGCTTTGTCCTGCATCACCTGATTTTCCCATGTGCCGTTCTTCTAGTTTTTCTGCTTCCTTTAGCTTACTCTCAGAACTAACACTGTCAGTGTGATACAAGTGATAGGTTCTCATAGCCTGCGAAAGTACAAAAACATGGATGGTAAGCATTCCATAACTGAACCTTTACTTTCAAGCAATTTTAGTTGTACACACAGTCTGTACATACTTCTCAGTAACATAGTTACATTACAAATCATATACTGAAACAGCCAAATGCCAGTAACTTCTGCTCTACCAAATATCTGTAGTCTTTCACTCTAGTAGAAACTGTTGTGTTTCAGTGCACAAGCTTATAGTTTTCCTTTTTTTTCCTTTTTATTAACTGATTTTTATTATCTGAGAATATGTATAGTCCTTTTAGGACTTCATTGATTATTTTTTTCATTTATGATATGTTGTATGACATGTAAAACTAAAATTAAATGTGTTAATTGTTTGACACAGAATAAAAATGGGCGGCATGGTGGCACAGTGGGTAGCGCTGCTGCCTCGCAGTTAGGAGACCCAGGGGAGTTTGCATGTTCTCCCCGTGTCTTTGTGGGTTTCCTCCCACAGTCCAAAGACATGCAGGTTAGGTGTATTGGCAATTCTAAATTGTCCCTAGTGTGTGTGTGTCTTGAGGTGGGCTGGCGCCCTGCCCGGGATTTGTTTCCTGCCTTGTGCCCTGTGTTGGCTAGGACTGGCTCCAGAAGACCCTCGTGACCCTGTAGTTAGGATATAGCAGGTTGGATAATGGATGGATTGATAGAATAAAAGTAATATCTTCATTTTATAACTATTCATCCACTTTAGAATGACTCTACAAAATGAGCTCTGATGCATCTCTTAAACTTCAGTGAAGACTTTTTCTGGTCACTTGATTTAGCTAACATGAATTCAAAACACGTTTATATAAGGTCTTGCAGTGTTTCACTGTAGTCATCAAAAAATATCATTAAAATGAAGGAGGTTTCTGCACAAATTAATGTGTAAATTGTGAGGAAGCAATGATTTGGGGGACTATCAATATTTCAAAAGTGGTAATAGACAAGCTCTTTTTAAAATAATGCATTAAAATGGAACCTTCAAAACTATTGCTAGAGAAAAATAAATATGCAAGCATGAGCACTTTACTCAGTAACGTCACTCAAAACTCAATGTCCACATTGATAGACCTAATGAACTACCTAATTAGGAGATGGGAGATGGAGTAATATGCCAGAAGACACCAGTCCTTGTTATTCCTCAGAGAAAAAAGCATGCAGCTTCAAGAAGGTGCATAGAACACTTTGACATCATATGGTTAATCATTGTCTCACTTGATAAAACAAAACAACATTGACTATTACTAAGTTTGGCACTGGCATGATCATGTTAAGGCAGATAACAAAGAATGATTCCAAAAAAGGAAAATCCTTGCAAAGGATCCTTTCAGGCCTAAGGATACTGTGATGATTCAAGTTATAGCAGGAAAATGATTCCAAGCATACAGAGAAAGTAATACTAAAGTGCATTTACAAAACAAAGTGGGAATACTTGAAAGGATATCTAAAGCTTAGATTTGACTCTCACTGTATACCTGCAGAAAGGCTTTTAAACAGCAGGTTGATTAATTGCTTATCCAGTTTAATAGACACTGAGCAATTCTGCAAGGACAAATTAGAAAAAAAAATGTAAAAATCCACATGTACAAAACTCACAAAGATTTATCCAAGACTGTAAATACTGACAAAGTTATTTCTACAATCTACTTCTACACTCAGAAAGGTGAATAAATAAGTTTAAGTTTTTTGATAGTTAAAATAATATTTTTCATATTTCTTTTACCTTCAAGAATTGTCCAGTGTATTGTCAATTGAATACAAAATTAATGTATTTTTATAACTCCCAGAATAAGTAAAATTACATTGGCAGACAAGGCACTTAGCTACAGGGCCACCATTCCCTGAAATGTCACTTCATGGCAATATTAGAGGCTGGGATTAGTGTTTAAACCAAGGTGTAGACTAATTACATAATATCTTATTATTATTGTGGTGTGGCTGTTCATCCCGTTTAATAATTATAGTGATCACTACAACTGGCTGCTAATAAATCATTACAATTTTGTTTAGCTTATTAGTGTGTGTCTGCAGTGACACTTGATGGGAGTTATTTCTCCAACCCTTGAAACAGGATCCGGAAATGAAAGCATCATTGCAAGAGAAAGACCAAAGTCAGCCCTTCATCGTATTCAAGAATGCATTTTGAAATGTCCAGGGAGGGGTTAGACAACTGGGAAGGAAAGAGATGACGAAATTTGTAATGACTATACTTTTGTCTTTCACTTGCCAGCTAACCTGACCTTAATATATTTATGCTTTTACAGTTATTTACGATATCTGTCAGAACCTTTAAAACACCTCAGTTTTTCCAGTTTTTCTTCAAATAGAATCAGTTGAAATGCAATGAATGACCTAAGAAGGTGAAAAGGTAAGCAGCAAACTGCATGAGGTTTTATTGAAAAAAAGGAAATTTCATAATATTATAAATGGACATTCTTCAAGGAGCAATTAATAGGTTACAACCTACGGATGTTCTGCAGCTATTAAAGTAAACTAAGTCTTGCAAATTGAAGCAAACAATTTACACAGGTGTCCCAACGTCTGTTGATTATTTAAAAACCCTCTGTCTGTCTTAAAGCAGAGTTGGAACAGACTGTGCCACCATACCCTCTGAAGTACTATTTGGACAATATTCCAGTGATAATGGCAAGAAAACAGTAATAAACAAATGAAATGAGACAGAGCATTATTACCCTTAGACGTGTAGGCCTTTCATTAAGTGAAATTGCAAAAAAAATCAAAGTGTCAGTGAGTACAGTGAAGTCCTACACAATCCAAAGGCCATTAACTGGAAGAAATTCTGATAGGAAGAGATCTAGCAAACCCAAAGTCACAACCCAATCAGAAGACATGTTTCTAAGGGTCACCAGCTTGCATGATAGGCACCTCAGAGCACAACAGTTTCAAGCACAGCTTAACAGTGATCGAAAAATGCAAGTCTCAGTTTCTGCTGTGAAGAGAAGACTTTGTTCTACAGGTTTGACAGGAAAAGTGGCCGTAATAAAGCCATTCTTTAAAGGACAAAATAGGGCCTTGAAATACCAGCTGTGGCTTACTGCAGACTGGAAGAAAGTCTTATGGACGAATGAATCAAAATTTGAAATCTTCAGTTGATCACACATAGTGTTTGTACGTCATTGAGTTGGTGAAAGGATGGCTCCCTAATGTATGATACCAACTGTGAAACATGAAGGATGAAGTGTAATGGTGTGGGGTTCTTTTGCTGGAGGCAAAGTTGGTGAGTTGCACAAAATGACTGGCACTCTGAATCAATAAGTTACCACAGTTTGGCTGTTATATAAGCAAAAGGTAGCCACTTTGATGAATCAAAAATTTGAATAAGATTTTGTACACTTAATGATTCTTTGACTTATTTTTTATTAGCCATTGCTTATTTATTTGTTCTATGCCTTGATTTCATGAAACATTCAGATATTAAACTGAGTGCATTTCCACATAAACTGAAAAAACTTAGGAGTTCTAAAACATTTGACTGGTAGGGTATTAATATTTACGCATGTTAGATACTAAAAAAATGAGAAAGTCCACCAACAGGTATATTTAAACACATTGTGGAGGGTGTCCAGGCAGTAGAAACTTGTCAATGGCAGAAAGTCACTCCCTAGGGAACAGATAGGATAAGAGGCTAATAAGAAAAATAAAACCTACACTGACAAAACTATAGGTCATTCCATGCTACTGTGGATAGGCAGGAACTGATAAGGAGCAATGTGTCCTGTCAATGTGTAGGATATCCCAAAAAGGATGTCCAGCAAGAATACCAAAGCAAGACATAGTGTCGTGAGCAGAGATGAAGTCTACAATTTTCCATCAGGACAGTAGAGGATAGAAAATCAAGTTCAATGTATATACTGTTCTGGGCCCACAAATGAAAGTGTTATATATAAAAATAAATAAATAATAATAATAAAATTGAATGGAATTAAATAGTTACTAACCAATAAATGTCTTTGCTCATTCAAACTGTTGAATGTGCTAAGTAAAGAATATAATACATTAATTGCTACAGTGTTAATTAATTTGAACTTGCTGAGGAGGGTTGGATACATCCTGATAGCACTCACATGTACTTCATGCATTATACCACTGTTCCTTTCTGTCATTAATGCCCTGCCCTGTGAGATATATATATTTATTTTTCATTTTCTAATATTTTTAAAATTTTAACAAGGTACAAGAGGCACTGAAAAAGAATATAATGTAGACATCATGATTTACACTTAGAATCCACTAATTTGTTATTAAATATTCTTAACTTACTGTCTGTAGTTCACTGGTAACCTTCAGCAATTCATCTTGCAATATAAGACCAACATCTTTGCTCTGTAAAGATAATTTTTGGGTGTTAGCCAAGTGGTCTGCTATACATAGCAAATCTCTTCACTCAGGTACATGCTATACTAAGAACATTCTTTCCAATTAAACTAGAACAGATGAAATTAATTTGTGCTCATATCAAAAGCTAAATAACATTCACCTTCTTGACCTGTCATAGAGACAAATGCACTCAGTAAGCAATGGATCTGCTTTTGCAGAACAGTTTTAAGCATAGCATAAAAACGTTTCAGAAACTGATGCTCGTTCCATACAATAGGAAAAAAATGAGGACCACTTATGTATCACTAGCTTGATATTTACATTAAGATTACACCTCTAATCAATAAAGGATTGCACATTAGTATCTTCCATTAAAAGAGGTACCCACTCTGATCTTTCTGGCCATTCAGAAGATACTTCAGACAAAACCTATTGCTTGTTAAGAAAACCAAATAAGCATGCTGCTGAATGACATTTGTAGCAATTTTAATGTCACATCTATTGAAGTTTACATTTAAAAAGAAAATAACCATTTGAAAAAATTATCTTAAAATCATTGCCTAGTGTTGCAAGCTAGATAGAGCTTTCTAAAAATAAAAGAACATCAACTAAAGCAGCAACTGACTTTCAGCTAACCTGTAGTCTTATAAAGTATAGCATCCTTTTACTGGTAAACAACCTTTGGCAAGGTTAAAAAAAATAAAATCAACGCAGTAAGTCAAACTAATAGTCAAAAAAGAAAGCCAGGAATGTATGCAAATTCTGGTGGACTCAGCGGTAAAAAGTAGTTATACCCAAGTTAACATCCCTATGGTATGATACGCAAAACAGCATAAGATAATTCTAAAATTACATCCTATCTACTTCAGTCTGGTTGTAGAGATAAAAGGATGGGCAGGTCAGGCCAGACATCCTCGTTTTAGTGACCATAATCCATTATATCCAGAGGATTTCATAGGTGCTACAGAATCAATTGAGAGCTATAATCCTTCCAGCATACGTTGAGTCTGCTTCTGTGGTCTCCTCCAAGATGGCAGTGTCTGAGAGGCTCCCGTGGGAATCCTCACTAGATGCTCATACCACTTCAACCTGTACTGTACAACCTAGACTGCAAATGTCTTCATTCTGTTATTGATATTAATTGCAGCATCCTCCAACATTCATCTCTTACAACTGTGATATTTTTATTGTCTATGACTAATCATAAATGTTTTTAAATTTGTTTTCAGAGACATCCAACAATTTTTATTTTCTGGCTTTCGAGAGTAAAAAATCGTTAACTAGGAGATCTCACACCCACCAGGGGCACCAATATTTTGCACCTTGCTCTTAACATTCCATAGAATTAACAGTTCCATGAATCTAGTGTATTTCTTTAACATGCATACCAGCACAAGCCAGTAATTTCCCAAGTCAAAAATTTTCACACATGACAAATAAGGTAAAGAGGCAAGTAACCCATAATTAGCATAAAGGTCTACAAATGCCAGTGTGACTATTGATATTTTTGTTTGTCTAAATTAAATTTGACTGGTGAAAATGGATGGTTAAAAGATATATTTCTTTCATTAGCAATGTTTTGCAGGCAAATATTTTATGAACAAATTACTCAAGTCACAAAAACATAATTAATAGTTAAAATATGGATTAGGAAATTAAAAATATTTGTTTAAAATATGATGTAGAAAAGACCTTAAAACATTTCTGGATTCAGTTCAGTTCAGTTTTCACTTAATGAGCAATATCCATTTTCTCACTGCATCACTGCTATTATAGTACATAACTCCCATGGCAAGTACAAAGCAGCAGGTATGACACAGGAACCGCATGGCAACATTTGATGGTAGCCAGGTTTTAACAGTTTCATCTTTGACTTAAACAGAGACCTGTCCACGTATTTCTGGTTTAATTCTGTTTCAAGACACTATCCAAATAGTTGGTGTTGCAAAGCAAACAAACTAGTTTCCATAATTGCACATGAAAATTTGATACAGACAATTATTTAAACTCATCTATGTGCTAGTCTTTTATGCTTGGTAGACTTCAATCTCAATTAGCATGCTTTAAGTAAGGCTTCTGTAATGTTTCTTCTGTTGACTCAGGAATTTTATATCTTTCAATTTTACATCTTTCAACATTGGACTCCCACAAAGTAGTTTGCTGAGTACCATTCTGTACTCTTTTTTTAACTATAACTGAGCAGCCAGTCACAGATCCACCTCTGTCATTAAATGTGTAGGCAATAACCATCATTGCAAGGCCATATTACCAACAATGATGAAATGGCGAGAAGTGATTTTCGACCTGACTCAGTTGTGTTCTCCCTGAATCTCAGAAAAGACTAGGATCTTTTTATTATGTTGGAATCAGACAACACTCACTCTGAGATCAGCTGGGGTGCTGTAAAGAGGTTTTCATTTAATATAAAATGAGCACAACTAATCTCAGCTATCATCAACACCTTTATTAATTCTGAAGTCTTGAGTAAGAGTTGAGTCTAGATGTTTACATTTATGCCTATTAACTTCTACAGATACCCAGTGGAATTCATCATCACAAGCTGTATAATATCCTAATATGACACCTGCTCAGCTCAGGACTGCAAAGAATTAAAAAAGTTAATCAACTCAGAATATTACTAGCACAGTGCTCTGATTTAGATCATCCGGGCTATCTCTTCTCTATGATGTTCCACCTCATATCTCCTTCATACTACTCAAAAGTGAAGAAAATTCCCTTAACTGGAATAATAAGTCAGTGAACTGACTGCCAGAACTGAAAGACTAGGAAGTGTGGAAAGGACAGTGTGGAACGCGTGGAAAGGACATGGAAATAGAAAACAGTGAATCAAAGTACAAAGAGTTCAACACAATTATGCACCTAAGTCAATATCAAAATAATAAACTAGATAACACTATCACACTAGATAATCAAAAGAAAACTCTTAAAATCACTCGCAAATCTCCTATACACATCCAGAAACTTGAGAGATGCACAACGCTGACCTTTATATAGTCATACTAGTGACATTACAACCGATAAGGCTACAAACAGCAGTGCACTAATAAACAACATATTTTAAACAAACTGAAAACAACCCCAAATATGAAAACCAATAACAACCATTAATTCATTGTTTTCAGAAAACCCTAAAAAAAAGAAAAAAACATGGAACTACATGAAGAAATTACTGTACATAGAAAAATAAAAAACTGTTCATATTCATGGCCACCAGGAAGCACATTTTCAAGTATTTTTGAAAAGGTCCAAGGTTTAGTACATCTGGATCTGTCTTGCACAAGGCTGTCATTTGATTATAATCACATCAATCCCCAAATTGTCACCTTGTAGATTGTAATCCCGTATGACTTCTCTGTTTTGAAACAACAAGTCAGCACACAAGTAATTTGGTGACCAGGCAGTCATTGGTGAACACAGCCACCAAGATATGGCACCCCTGTTCTGGATGGGGTTATTATGTAAGCCGCTACAGGAATATATTTCTGAATTGCTCTTTGTCTGGCCCCTACCATTAGATCAACATAGTTTTGGGGTCCCAGAATTGCTTTGCGGGTGATGTTGAGATATGTTTACACAAGGACAATGTAAGGATTTTGTGAAGTACTAGATGTATGTTTGGTGAAAGAGAAACTTAATGTTGCCAGAAAGCTTGAATGAAATAATACCTTTGTCCAGCTAATGCTGACATATGAAATATATGATGCTTTCTTTTGATTTTACGGTAGAATATTTTATAAGACTGTTGCCTAGTAACTGCCTAGAACCAATACAAGAAGGTATCAAGTCACCCTGCTATCTGCTGAACCAATAGTTATATTTGATCCTTGCAACAGGTTTTAAACATACATCTTATATTTATTGTAGATTTCAAAACCCTTTGTCCGGTTGAGCTGTGAACTTCTCTTCTGCAAATGTAAACAGCTGATTGACTTAACTTTGAGATCCTGTGTTGGCAACTACAGGGGGATAACACTGCTAGGGTCAACCTCAATAGGATCCGTGATCACTTGCTCACTTACCAGTGACCGGAGAAATCTGGTTGTACGCCTAAGGAGTCTATCATCGACCACATCCTATCACTGTGGATACTCAAGGAGCGTAAATGCTAATATCGGCAGAGTTTTGATTTTCTTAAAGCGTTTGATTCAGTTGATCGAGCTGCCCTGTGGGACATCCTGAGACTTTGTGGGATCCCCCCAAAGTTGCTGGATATCATGGGTGGCCTGTACACTGGTACTTTGTGTACTGTGCAGAGTAAAGGCAGAATCTCTGCGTTTTCCCAGTTGATTCTGGAGTTTGTCAGGGGTGTGTTCTTGTTCCTACTGCGATCAATGCTTGCATGTACTGGGTGTTGGGCAGGGTTGTGGCATCTAGCAGCTGTGGGACATCTGTTGGTGAAGAAAGATTCACTGATCTTGACTTCACTGACAATGCTGTGATCTTCGTGAAGTCAATGGAGGCTCTGATCAGGGCTCAAAGGAGACTGAGCGAGGAGTCTGAGTGTCTGGGCTTGCGAGTGTCCTGGATAAAAACAAAGATCCAGGCCTTTAATGACCTCTTGGGCACTGCCATACTTTACTTATCTCGGCAGCAGCAATCATGCCTCTGTTGACTTTTCCTATGAAGTCGATAGATGGATTGCGAGAGCATGGGGGGTCATGAGGTTGCTGGAAAGAGGTGTGTAGCACTCCCAATATCTTTGCAAAAGGACGAAGGTCCAAGTTTTTAGAGTCCTGTTGCTTCCTATTTTGCTATATGGTTGTGAGACATGAACACTATCCAGTGACTTGAGACGAAGACTGGATTTCTTCGGTACTGTGTCTCCTCTGAGAAAAGTTGGATACCGCTGGTTTGACTTTGGGTTGAACGGGCAGTTGCTCATGGAGTCCCGAATGAGGTACATTACATTCATTGTGAGGGAGCATCAGTTACGGTACTGTGGCTATGTGGCACGATTCCCCGAGGGTGATCCGGATCACAGGATCCACATTGTTGTGGACCCGAGCGGCTGGACCAAGCCAAGGGGACGCTCATGTAACACCAGGCTGCAGAAGATAGATGGTCATTTCCAGGGGGTGAGACTGGACCACGTATCTGCCTAGCGGGGTTGCCAATCAGAATTCTGAGCTGTTTTGTCGTGTGGTGGATGCAGCCTCACACATTACCAGTGCATGCTACCCAACCTGATCTGACCTGACCTGTCATGCTTTATTTGCAAAGCTATACAAGGACAGATGTTAACACTAGAACCCAGGATCTCAAAACTCCCAATAACATACTGTAACTGTTTGGATCTTTGGGTATGTAAGCACATTTCCAACAAAAAGGACTCTCATAAAAAAAGGCAACTGGAAAAATAATCTAAAACTAGTTAACCGAAAATGGTGTACTGAAATTAAGCATCAATTATACTACTCTGATAAAACTTTACATGACAGAGCCAGAAACTGACAGGAACACATCATGTTTCACAGTTAGCAAAGACTGAATACCTGTACATCTCATGCAACAATGCTAACAACAAAAGCCGGTTGAACACTAATTTCTGTGTCATAAAACAATACATAAACCAAAGATTTGTGGCAAAGCCAGCTTGTCAAATAACCCATGTAAATAGGAACTTCAAGTCCACTTGATTCAACAGTGTTAAGAAGGCAGTGTATAATATACAGTACATTTTCCAATTTAATATATATAAAAAACATAATATTTTCATTTTTTCTTTTACAGATTTGTTGTTTTAGGGATACTGGTGAGAATTAAGACTAATATGGATTACGTCATGTGCTGTAGGACTTGAATGCTCTGGCTGATGCCAGCATATGATTTCAAGTATTAATCACCTATTATGCAAAAGAACAAGAAATGGGATGGTACCTGCTTCTTTTGAATGCTTTTCATGGCTGAAAAACCTTGTTTCCAGCAGCCAAACAATAATGCAATACAAAAAAGGAAAAACAGTTGACCACCTAGCATGATCGTGTTGACAGAGCTCTCAGAAAAAGAACTATCTGGTATGGCAGAGTGAGATTACTTACAAGCCATTGAATTAAATATTTAGTTTAATTTACAGTAAGAACTAACTTTTAATTAAAAAATTAGTTTGGACACGCACAAATGTTGGCCCTCTAGCCCCCCAGCTGGTCATCTGAGGGCATGCTTTGCATCTCATTATTGTTTGGCTGCTGATTAAAGAAAAAAACAATTAAGGGTTGAATATTTTAAAAGACTAAAATGTTAAAGTTATTTTAACATTAAAAAAAGAAAGATGTAATTGGTTAATGATTAAGAAAGTGATTGAATTGAAAACCTTCCACCACCACAGTGCTCTAAAACCTGTGTTTGACACTGATGATGTTTTTACTGATGAATGGTGACATGTAAAGAGCATTAAGTGTTGAGTAGGGTAACTCTTACTTTTGATCTTCTGGGTGTGGAAAGGTTTGCTATCAATGTGGTTACCATTTTATGAAACAATTTTAATAAATAGTTTTTTGTGGTTATAATATATATTTTATATGCATGTATCAATATTCAACTTGGTTTTTTGTGTGTGTTATGGCAAATGTTGTACCTGGTAAGGAATAGCACTGAAGGATATACAAATAATATCACTTGATGCACCTTTTTGGAGAGTCGAGAAATATCCTCTGTGATGTGGGACAATCGGACAGTCATGTTGTTGGTGTAGACTTCACTCAGTGCAGCATGCTCTTTACTTTCCTGTCGTGTCTGATTTAGTATCACATACCAGCAGTTAACAGGGGATAAAAGATTTTGTTCTTTCCTGACAAAAAAAAAAGATTTAAAGCAAAATCATTAGAAGTGGAATAATTAAGAGCATGATGAATTCCTATCAGTAATTAAAGTCAGAAAATATGTATTGCTTATTGAAGAGGCAATGTATGAGTGCCTACAATAATTATTTGTGAATTTAGCTGAAATATTATAAATATTCTCTGGCACAGACCTGCATTTTTGCATCTTCTTCATTCATGACACACGTACTGTATGTATTACCCACAATAAAGTATTTTACCTGAAATTCTGATGGTCTTTGGAATTACGGATCCTGGAGGAGAACCTCTCAGACAACTTCTCCAAACTGCGGGAATATTCCAACTCAATTTCAGACTTACGACGAAAGAATTCAGAGAGATCTTGCATGAGCTGGATGCGGATCTCCACTTGCTGGTCCAAGCATTTTAGTTGTTCAGCAAGCTGAGTACGCAATTCTAGAAAAGCAAGAAAAGATGTTCAGAAAATGTTTGCAAAAATGATAGTATCATTAACTTTACTTTCACATGCATCAACAATATCAGTTCCCAGTGGCCAAATGCAGCTGTCTTCAGTGTTCATCTAGGTACTGTATATGTATCCTACAGAAGCTTATTCCCAAAGATAGTGCCTGCTTCTGCCAGTGTTGTCATATATGTGTGTGCTTTGGTTGTCTAGTGAGGGATAGTTAGAGAGAGATTAAGCATGCACATAGCTTGCAATCAAGAGAAAATAACTTTATAAAAGTTATTTGGAATACATTTAGCTTTAATCAGGTTAAAATTTAATAAGTTTAATACAGGTGTTTAACATAAGCAGAGAGGTAGCACAGAACTGTAATTCCTGCATCACAGCACCAACAACTGCATGGAGTTTGCAAGTTCTCCTTGTGCCTTCATGGATTGATTGATATCAGCAAGTGTGCTTAACCATGTATGCTTGCATGTTATAACACTGAATACTGGAAATGTGTCCATTAGGGTTAGCATGATACCAAAATTTCAAACTTCGATAAGGTATTAAGAAAAGTATTAAAATTTGATACCATTTTTCTTGCACAGTTCAGTATATAATGTAACTCAATAAAAATGTATTTATATACATTGTACTTCTCTATGCATTAAAATCTTTAAATATATAAAAACAAATAAACATTTAGTTGTTAAAGCACAAAAATAATTAAGTACAATATCAGTTAATAACTTTGACATTAACTTTAATATGCATTACAGGCAACCCAAACACTATAGTTCCTATCCAACGGCAGCCATAATCTTATATAGGCAAATTTGGATTTTGAGATGGTTTCTCCAACAATTTGAGGAACCTGCAACAAAACAGGGCCGTCATCAAAGTAAAAAAAATCCTCAAATCACATTCATTGCTATGCTAAGCAGTGTTTTTATACAGCTCAAATGATAGTACACCACACTGCTGCATTCATGCATATTCCATCTATGAATTTTCCGCCACAGCCTGCCAAACCCAATCAGCTTTCACATCCTACAATTCAGTTTGTACTACAATATACAGAGTATATAAGGACACAGAGGAGAAGCCCCGCTATTTACACAATAGAGCACTGAAAAGTTAATGTGCATTACAATATATAGTAAATGTGATTAAATATTATTTCAAACTCACACGTAATAAAATAAAGGGAAATAATATGCTACAGCAGTATGCTATAGCAGCACGTTTCGTGCCAATGGTTTACAAATTTTGGGAGCAACTGGGCCCTAGTACTAAATAGTGTTGCCCTTGAATGAACAGAGAAGAATAAAACTAGCCTGCAAGTAAAAATAATTCAAAACACCTGTCTCATTTAACTGACTAACATCACATCCCTACTTTAAATGCAGAAGTCTACAGGCTTATCCTGATTAATGTTTCTGTAATTTTGAAAAAAGACACTATAAGAAATGGAGCTGCAACACTAGCTATTTCCATTGGCATCCTACTAGGTTCAACTTTCAAAAGCCAGAACAAATGTAATGTGCATTTGTAATGTAGTCTGTAAATTCGAAACCATGAAAAACAGGTATTGAAACAATTTTCAAAATGTTAAAATCGATACTTACTATATTGATATACTTTTGACAAGCCTAGAATTAGTAATAATTAGTTTTGTCCCTCAATTGCTACGAAGGAAATAACATTCATCCCCTTTTTCCACCCCTAAAAGGAGCCCCCAATGATTTGCAGTATAAACACTGGCCGCTACATCACTAGCTTGATTACATTGTTTCAAAATATCTATAGCAAAAAACTGGATTAAAAATCAACACATACTTTATTAATAGGTTCCTGTCCTGGGTTTCATGCAGCACACACTTTTCTGCTTGGCTTTGTGATTTTGCAAATGGCCAATCTACATTTGCTTCTTGCCTTATACCCTAGCACATGCAGAATTAAATGTATACCTCTAACATGTTTAATCCTTGCCACTTGATTGCATGTTATGCACAAGTTTAACGTCTCCTTCAATAGCTGTCACTAGACAACTGCAGCACGTGCATGCACAATATACCAAATGCACCAGATAATATCTTTCAAAATAACACAATACTTTTGAAAAATAATACAATTATTTTTTTTAGTGGCAGCAATTAGCTTCTACATGTATCAGCATACAGGAAAACAAAAAAATTGAGAAGGCCAAACACTGACCTTTGGTCCAAAATTATATCAAAGGCTTTTTGGAAGTCTGAGTATACAGTATTATGTTCTATGCTTTACATTTTTCTACTTTTCTAGTTCCTAGTTTAAAAAGGTCTAACATTTACTGTATCTATTATAATGATATGCAAGTAACCTTGTAATTTGTTTCTGATAATAATTTCCATAATTTTACATGGATTGAAGAAAGGCTAATTGTCCTGAAAGGGATCCATTTTGTTTCCATTTTTGTTGATTTTATGCTCAGTGCATTCACTGAATAACCAAAGGAACAGTTTCCAGCTCATTAATGGCCCAGACCAAACATTCAGGAGTGCTATTAAAATACTCTTCATAGCATTTAACATGTGAACCCACTCCATGCTCTTAAGACTGTGCTGGGAGACATAGCTAGCCATCTTGCAAAAACATGTATGGATGTGCCATCCTGGAGGAGCTGGACTACCTGTGCAACCTGAATCGGCTACAGGTACCAACTCATGCTACAAGTAGTGACAAGGACACTAAAAAAACAAAAAACTAGAGAAGAATCAGTCAGAAAGGATAAGTAGAGAGCAATTGCGGGTTGCCACCTCCTGCAAAACCATTCCCTTTATGAAGGTTGTCTTGCTTTTGGCTCTCAGGTGCACCTGTTGTCACATTCATTTGCACCAAAGCAATTGAAGTTGATTCACAATCGCTTATGTTTCCTAACTGGACAGGTTGATATCCCTGAAACTTCACTGACCTGGTGTTAGACTGCAATGATTAAGTGTTCCCTTAATTTTTTTGAGCAGTATATCTTCTTAATTATTCCTATTTTCCTGTCTGTAATTCAGAAGGGTAGTTCAATGTTTTAAAGATAAGGAGATATATTGACTCAGCTTTGGGCATTAACATACAGTGCATCCGGAAAGTATTCACAGCGCATCACTTTTTCCACATTTTGTTATGTTACAGCCTTATTCCAAAATGGATTAAATTCATTTTTTTCCTCAGAATTCTACACAAAACACCCCATAATGACAACATGAAAAAAGCTTACTTGAGGTTTTTGCAAATTTATTAAAAATAAAAAACAAAAGCTGTAACATAACAAAATGTGGAAAAAGTGATGCGCTGTGAATACTTTCCGGATGCACTGTATACAGTAACTGCACTTTTTGCTCTTTTCTCTAAGGAGAGTGTTTATGACAGCAAAGGGGTAAGTCAATTCCTGACACTTAATGTCATGTTAACTTAATATGTTTGCTTCACCTTAAATCTAATGTGAATAGTGCCTACATCATTGACGGATGCAACTTTATTTATTGTTCACAACAAGCAGATTTAATTATTAAATAGGAATGAAAGAAAAAAAACATGAAAGTGGAACACTTGGGAGTTCAGCTCCCTGAAGCATAATAGTAGAGGTGCATCAAAATAAATTATGTTTATTAAGAGGATTGTAGACTTACAAGAAATAGTAAAATATCTATATCTTGTGGACCAAGCAAGAGGTCCTTTGGTCTTAAAAGGGAATAAAGACATTCAGCCTCCCCTGTGTAGAATCATAACTTCACTAGGTGGTCTCCTACAAGAGCTTACACCATAAATAATACTTTCATCTAATGCCCTCGCCTATTAAAGAGGCAGCTTGTCCATTGCAGCCTTACAGTACATACACAATCGCTGCACCATGACTGTGTTATCATCATTATTAGGAGGTTACAGTGGAGGAATGTTATCATAATAAACATTTTAAAACTTCTTCACTTTGGGCTTTTCTCTAATTCCTCCTAACAATAAATGAATATTTTATACTAAGATTAACATGCCCTGAATCTGTCACTTGATAATAATAACAATGGACATTTTCACCTTATTTTAAAGTCATCTTTTTCAACTTTCTGTTGCCTTTTGCCAAAAAATACTTTGAAAATTTAAGAATAGTTTTAGATCTTCCCATACAGAAATAGCTATAAAATCTATACATGCCTAGTTTCAGAGATGCCCTATGCAAAAAAAAAACAACTTTCCTTCACCAAACTGAAGTTCTACTGTAAGATTTCTAACTATTCAGCAAATCCCTGCTGAACAGTATAAAATAGGTACAGTGGTTAATGTTGCTGCCTATCACTCCAGAGGCCAGCATTTAAATGTGACCCCAAGCACTGTCAGAGTTGAGTTGATATTTCCACCCCATTTCTGAACAGGCATTCTTTTAGCAAAGAAATGTGGTTTAGATTAACATTCAAATTATACATACAATACAATGTATGGTGAAATGCTTAGCTGCTAAGCCCTGTGACTGTGCATCTATGAAGAACATAAAAGAACAATAGCAATGATAAACGACTTTAAATATATGCAATAAAAATCATTATTTGAATTATAAAAAATGTAAATTTGATAAGTAATAACTAAAAAAAACTTAATAATTTAAATAACTTAATGTAATAAGAGTTAACAAAAGGGCATAATGTAGTTCTAGACACTTTCCTTATTCATAATGAGGCCTTCCCCATATCCCTGAACAAATACGAAGTCAGACAATGTATAGATTGACTATTAAAAATAAAGATAGATGAAATCAATGGAGGTGTCATTACTTTTTCCTTATCTTCTTTTTCGTTGTAAGCATACTACACTTTGTAGAAGTTAGTTTCCAAATGAATTTCAAATTATTTAGATGAATGGAAGCCGGTACTGAAAAAAGACAGAAAAAGCAGGACTGTAACAGTTAAAGGCCAGGAGGCAACACAGCTAAAACAGGAACACGTCTACTGTAAACATAATTATTGACAAGATGAAGGCAGTTCTCCAGCTGTTGTCTAAAGACAAGAAAACAAAAGAGAAAATGATCCAATCTACCTGTGGCAGAAGTCATAGCTATGCAAGGCACTGTAAAACACACCTCATGAACACATTTACATAATGGCTGGAAAATTAAATATCATTAACTAATGTATAATTATGTAGACATTACATGCAGATGCCAAAGCAATGATGAGTAGGGATCAATAAAAAGCATTCTAGAATTGCCCACTGAAATGTTCCATATTTATTTTTCCCCTGAAATACCATGAGTGGCAACTCTCCTAAACACACTCAGGTATATCCTTGCAACCTTGAGTTAATGGTTCCCCTCTAACAAGTCTGCCAGTTCCTGGCAGGAGGACAGGGCCTTATTATACAGGCAAAGTGTAAACAGCCTCATGCTTCAAAACTTTCAAACAGACATATTTGCAAAACAAGGGTTCTTTCATAAAACTCAGGATGCTCAATGAGGCAGCCTCTGTACCAGTGCAAATATGGACCTGGCATGAAACCATGCTCACCCTTTGAAAAAAGGTAAAACGTTTAACATTAAATTGTTACACATCTGATCCCCATAGTTTAGGAGTATAGGAGTACAAGTATGTAGCTCTGTAGCTTTAAGAAAACTAAAATAACATTCACAAGAATTACATGTCAGACACAGTTTAAACATTCAGTTAACACATTTTCTGCAAGCAGAATCATCAAAAAAGAAAAATACTGTACTCTCATTAACACAGCCTACTCGGGCCATCCTGATACACTGGTGTCAGACTGAAAGCACAAACAAACTGCAGAGATCTAAAATGAAAAAAAAAAAAACACTAATACAAAAGTCTAATCTGGTGCTAGTCAGTATTAGGTGGATAAATGTATTGTTCAAAATAGCTTTTTATATTTTATGACAAAAAAAGTTTCACCCAGTAGCAGTGGGGTCCAATCTGCATGAAACTGCCATACAGAACATGTGTTAAATCTGTAAGAAAATATTGCAAAGACAGAAGATACAAACAATTTGTTGAATAAGAAAGCTACCACATCTGCAGGTAAAAGGAGCCATTTGTCATGGCATAGAATTGTACAAGTGTAAAAGAGTGCCCTGTTGTAAATCTAATTAAGCATTGCGGCATCTCAGAATGCTTCAAATATGCTCCATGAGAGAACAAGATGAAACCAAAAGTCATAAAGACATTCCTGGGAGAAACATGTTTGTGTGCCTGGGTCCTACCTACTGCAAAACGGCACCAAACAGACCTACCACTGAAGAAGATATGATGGGTGACACATTTACGTTTTGTGTTCAAACGTCTCTTGGCAAACAGTGAGTTATCACAGACAATGGTGACCCAAACAATGTCACCCAGTAATCTGGTTGTATGCCAACATAGAATGTTGTATAGATTGCAACACTGTCTTTGTATCCAATGCTGATATACTTGGAACTCACTGTTGAAAATAACTTAATCAATAGCAGTCTAATATTCTCAAGCTTGTCACAAGTCCAGATGCAGTAGGTTAACATCATTCATCAATGAAATGCATAACAATGGAATGCTCTTGCCCCTCTTCAACCTACCAGCCCAAAATGCAAGGTGATTCAGGCACTCCATAAAAGGTGTTACATCTTACCACATTGTGGTAAATGTTAACATCTTCACCTCATTTCCTACCAACCCGACCACCTAGCCTCAAGAGGACCTACAACTGGAGCCCTGTCAAACTAACATAATACTTTAAAGATCTATCTGTCTATCTATCTAATATCTACATTAACTACTGAACTGTTATTGCATTGTCAAGGGATTCTTCTGCTGTAGCAGCAGAACATGAGTCCTGAGATCACTATTATCCAATATTTTAAGGATATTACTGGTGGTGCCATGTCTCAGTTTAAAGCAATTAATTCATTGTGTTTCATTATACTATAATGTCCATCCATCCATCCATTATCCAACCCGCTATATCCTAACTACAGGGTCACGGGGTCTGCTGGAGGCAATCCCAGCCAACACAGGGCGCAACACAAGAAACAAACCCCGGGCAGGGCGCCAGCCCACCGCAAGACACACACACACACACTAGAGACCATTTAGAATCGCCAATGCACCTAACCTGCATGTCTTTGGACTGTGGAAGAAAACCGGAGTACCTGGAGGAAACCCACGCAGACATGGGGAGATCATGCAAACTCCACACAGGGAGGACCTGGGAAGCGAACCCAGGTCTCCTAACTGCGAGGCAGCAGCGCTACCACTGTGCCAACGTGCTATACTATAAAGTGAAATTCAAAAATATTGACAATTGCATTAATTCAAAGCATTCCCATTTTGAATAAAATGAGTTTCTGGTAGATTTGCAATGGCAAGTCTCTTCATCGTGAAACCAATACACTGCTCTCAAGCATATTAAGCAAACAAATCTAATCATCTGTATATCTGGCAATGTTGTGTCCTAGTTCATTTTTTATATAAACTGAACCACTGATTCTGGGTGTTATATTTTTCCACTAAGTGTACCTTGACTAGATGGAAGGAGGAAAAGTTTTATTCTATTAGCAGTTACTGTAATTTCTGAAATATCATGGTCAAAAAATGACCTCTAATAACCAGAAAACTGAACTGTATATACAATCAATTTATGATAGATATTAGTGAATGTTTTATAATTTAGACAACCATTTTTGACCCTTATCCTTTCTGGGGGTTGGCTTCAATTACAGGAGAAACACAAGTCCATTCTACCAGTAACATTCTAGAAATGAGACATATGAACACTACCAGAATATTGCTTGATTTTGTTAAAAAATTATTCCACATATGATTAAAGAAATTCATATGTAATAAAAAAGCATGTCTGTTGTGACCAGTAGGGGGAATTGCAGAACCCCAAATCTCAAACACAACCACACAGACACAAGACTTCAGGGTAAATGTAAGGTTTATTATTAACAGTTACCTTACAAAAGGCTTCTTTATCAATATAGAACACCACAAGTATTAATTCTTTCACTTCTTCCTCTATTGCTGCTCCTCCTCTCATCTCCAGGCTCTGACTCACCCAGATGTGAGGGAGCAGCTCCTTGTAACCTTGATCCAAGAGTACTTCTGGTATCAGGGCACAGTGCAATGGAAGTACTTACAGGGCAAACATAAGTCCCAAAACCAAGTAGCACAGCTCCTAGCAGTGCCCCCTTACCCACTGGAGACCTGTCCTATGACACTACAATTCCCAGCATGCCCTGTGGGTATCTCCTGGTATAACTGACTCCAAGGTTGCAGCCATCTAGCAGTTTGGGGGAGTATGTAGCTTGACTACATTGTCTTCTCCTGTTCCTTAATTACATTGGCATCCCGACCAGGTAATGAATCATGCCCTGTCCTGGTGAGGATGCCAGCCCATGCCTGCCCTCCATTACACTATTCATAATGCTAAAATGGAGTAAATGTTCCAGAATACTGAATGACATACATGTACAGATATACTGTAGTACACAGATCAACACTTAAAACAGCATTAATGGGGACCCTTCACATAGCAACAATGAAAGGCAAGACATAAAAATTGATACACAAAATACCACACAAATAGTATGCTCAACATTTGTGAAAAAATGTAAACATCATATTTTAATGAAAAATCATAAAAGGGTAAACCATAAATAAATAGAAATAGACCAGGTCTGAAATAGGTTTTTTTTACATGTGAAAAAAACAGCATTTAATAATTTTTCATTTTATAATTATTGTATTGTGATAACGCAAAGAATGAGTAAAAAATCAACAGGTATAGGAAAATAAAGACTATGAGTAGAAAGCAGAGAAAATAAAGTATGAGCAAGATAATAAGAAATAGAAAACCACCAAAAAAGACAAAATGTAGATCAGAGAAAAATATTTATTAATTATATAGAATAAAAAATCAGTTGTGCAAAGTTTATGATTGAAAACAGCGTCATGCAAGTAAAGAGGATTGAGGAACGAATTATATTGCAAACACATTGCACTAAAAGTTTAGATAATAAACTTAATGAAGAATTGGTTAAAAATAAATATAAATAAGGTGGGACAAAAACAGTTGATTTTTATGTAATAATTGCATAACTAAAGGTGTTAGCAAGGTCAGCAGGGAGCACTCACCATGTGGTCTAAATAGGGTTCAGTCCTACAAGATCAATCAAATTAAGTTTGCCTGTGTCTAAAAGGAAAAAAAGAGCCAACACCAATGCTTTGCCATCCTGCAAACATCTAGGAAACTTGTGTTTTAAGTGGCTTTACTTATCACTGATCTCCACTAAGGTTTAATTTACAATGACATTTTTACTGTAACACCAGAAGTTTTCATGAGTCAGACAGGGTTCAAAAGCATTATTATTGGTTTCTTTTTTTTTGCACCATAAACAAAAACATATGTAACATTTTGATTAAAAATAAACATAAATGATGGACATTTATGTAATTATCTACATTGAAAATTACTTTAGAAACTGAATATTCTTAAATGTATATTTTTATAATCTTGCCATTTTTAAAGGTTAAAACATATTAGGAACACAGTACCACCATGGTCTAACTGATGGCATGGCATGTTGGCATGGATTACATATACTTCATGCAGCAGAAAGCAAGTGAGCCATTAAGTTTTAGAGGTGGCACTTTGCATAGCAAAATGAAACATGAACCAAGCTTAACCTATTTGTGCCTGGTGCTATCAACAAAGCAGCACTTTAGGGCTCTCCTGTGAAACACACAGTGCTCAATGTCTAGAGCAGAGTGCTCTATCATCACAAACTACTAACAGACATCCAGTTATGTATCACTGAAACTGCAGATCTCCAACTGCCATTATTCTCCCTGCTAATGCTTGCTAGGCAACTTGAACCAGCAGACCATCCTGCAAAATGTTGCAACTAAAGCCAATGTCCATTTACATGACTTCTAGTCAGATGGGATGTCATACCTGACAAATGAGTTGCTGATATTTTCACCCGAGTATGTCATATTACATGACTAGATATACGCAGACTACGTCAAATTACTGATGACTTCCACCATTGTTCCATATTTCCAAAGTGTCACAAGGACATCCTCTTTTTTTGATAGCCAGTAACATGCTGCCTGACAGAGGTGATGCCCATGCAAAGGCATTACAGTTAAGGTGAGTTCAGCCATAATCTCTGATATTTATTTTCTTTTTATTTATTGAGAGTTCGGACAAAATATCTGCCCTTTTTTCCCCTTTTTTTACATTCTGTCATGGCAAGTTAAACACACAGTACCAAGGAGACAGGCCCCTCTTCTGCTTGCAAGGTCCAAAACACCTGCATTCCTTATTCTTCATAGCTACATTATATGTGTTGTACTTTCAGATGAGCACTTATTGGTTGACACCTGTCATACACACAGAACTCACCCCTACAATGTAATCAAGAAGAGTCACAGAATGATTAGACTGAGTGGTGGGTATGTCAGACTAACCGATGGAAGCTTGCAGGAGCATACCACAACTGCCGCCAACTCACTAAGATTATGTAAATGAAAACAGCTATTGAAAATGAGGGGAAAGGCTGTATAATGTAACATGGCCTTAAAAAATAAGTTTGGTATTTTTGACGTCAAAGTTACCTTTCCACAATCATGCGCACCAGGGTCCCATTGCGAATAAAGCCTTAAAACGAACTGAATACATTGTTTGTTAAAGCCAAAAAATATCATTGAGTGTTGATCCGCATCTTAGGACTACACACAATTGCAAAACAGTATATCCATGTTGTTTTAAGAAGAAAAATGAAACAAAAAGCAAACAACTGTTGTGTAATTTAACCATTTTAATAAGAGACTGGTTGTGCACGTCACTTTGTCGTTTGGCTTCTTCTGTGGGATCTATCAAGGCCATGGGCGTGGATTCACCTCAGAACACCATCTCTAAGCACCATTACTGACACTGAATGCTGATGCCAGGATGTGAATTGCTGTCACTATTGTGAGGACTACTGGACAATAATAATTGAAAAAGTCACACTTAATATTGCCTTATGTAATTTCTCTATAAGGAAACTTATTTTGCTATTCTACAAAAATGTTGCCTGCTTCTCCTGGCAATAATGCACACATGTACTTCAGTGAGAGAGAATATTGAACATGCATATAGTATGAAATAAAAGACAAGAACTGAAGAGACATTATTGGCTTACATTTGTCCATCCATCCATTCATCCATCAATCGACCTTCCTAACCTGCTAATCTGAAGCAAGATCGTGGGGCACCTGAAGCCTGTCCCTAAAAGCATCGCATGCAAAGCAGGAACAATCCCTGGACAGGCACCAGTCCACTGCAGGACAAGCACACCCACATCCACACCCACACCCACACCCACACACACATACGTACATTAAGACCACTTTAGCAATTTAATCACGCTGAAGTTTAGTAAGTTCAGTACAAATGTTTTAGCATAGGCAGAGTGGGAGCACAGAGCTATTATTACTGTCTCAGAGCTCCAGGGTCAGTCTGAGTGTGAGTTTCATGGGCTATGTAAAATAACAACACAGAATGTAATGGGCAAAAAGTAGGTGCTCATATAATTTCAGCAAGCATCTGTCTGTTATTATAAGCCATGGCAGACCATGACCACCAAAGAGACAGAACTGCATAAGCAAAAGTATGATAAGCAGAATATAGGGTGGGGGGATTGCAGCTACAAGCACACAAGCGAGCAAGAAATACATCCTTACTTTAAAAAAATAGTCCAGTAATCTGTGCTAAAATGTACTGTATTACTTCCAGTTTACTTTTGTTGTCACAAGCATGCCTCAGAAATGCGGAAGACACATTTTCTTAAATTGAAAAGTATGCTACTTCATAATGAACATATTCAGTGATTTTTAAGGCTTTTTTCACAATGAAAACAAATACCAATAGCTCCATTATAAATCGTAAAAATGGGCTAGATATGTTTTAAAATTCTATAAAATATGCTTCACTTTAAAAAGTAATTTCTTGCGGCAAATTAATATATACCCTGGATGTGAAGAAATAACTGTTACTTTGAAAATATTGAACCTGTCATTTAAATAAAAACATTTTTGATAATGTTGATTTATCAGAATACCATCAGTGTGTTCATCTTCAGCCCATATTTCACCTCCTTAAACATTACACATTTTACCAATTTCTGAAAAAAAATGCAGTGAACAATCATGTGAAACTGTAGATAAGCCACACAGCATGTGAATAAGTAGTATACATACAGCTTAACAAAATAGTGAAATAACAACAACAACAACAACATTTATTTATATAGCACATTTTCATACAAAAAGTAGCTCAAAGTGCAAAAATAGAGCTCTTTGCCCTTAGAATCCTTATTAATAGCTGCAGAAGAGTTATAAAAAGTGATAAGAAAAAAGGAAACAGCAACATGTTAAGAGGTGAAAAAGTTGAAGAGGTAGCTCAGACTCAAAAATAACACCCACGCCCATAAGAGCAGATGTACTGTAGACAACAGAGAGGATATAGGCTTTTCTAAATGAAAAAAGTATGAGAGAGAACGAAAATGATAAGATAAAATAAAGAAGAAGAATAATCAGATCTATAAAAATACCAGTTGTGCTAAAGAAGAACAAAATGCTGGTCAAGAATTCAATACCAGAACAAAAGGGAGTAAATGTCCATGTGACTAGCCATCTCTACCTGCAATAACAGCTGACATTTGTAGTGGTGGATGTCTGTGTTACATAAATGAATTTTAGAACAGCAATAGGTTCACACATGTTGCTTACCTTGCTAGATCAGTCTTCCATGTTGCCACTGAAAAGCAGGATAGATTCCTTAACCTGCTTTGCATGTTCATCTGATGAAAAGTCAGTTGTAAACTAATGTGACCAACTACTGTAGAAGTTAAATATCTGTCACTGAGTGCCCATTAACATTAGGGGTTGACGAACAAGGGGGACATTCCTCTTTTTTAGGTTAATATTGGTAGCAGCCATAGCTTAGAAATAACTTAAGACAGTCCACGTTTGTTTTCTAGGAGAAAGACTATAAAGTACTAAACTATGGATGCAAATTCCAACATCATCTCACTGTGTGCTCCTAAGCAAGTACAGAAGCTTAACCTCCTTATCATGTTTTAACACTAAAATATAATAAAGGGGTTAGTAAATGGATGGACGAATTGTTTATATGTAGAGTTAATTGGTGAGGTGAGTTCTTCTAAATCCAAATGATGCCAGAGAATATAACTACATTACTGGCCAGCTGTTATGCTGACCACTTTAAAGCAAGCTTTTAGATACTGTAGCTAGGAGGAAATAAACTTTAATCCATTTTACTACTTGAAGTTTCAGCTAAAAATATTTCTACCATGAAACTCTTTGCAGGATGTTTAAGTCATTACATTGCTTCTCTTGAGCTAATTCGATATATGGCAACAACGATTGTAACCAGAATTATGAAATATGGCAGCAAAACTTTAGTCTTTAAGTTGCTATACTGGCTTCTATTTAAGTTGAGAAATAATCTGCAAATCCTCCTTTTCATTTATTTAATGTGTGTCCAAGCAGTTCTTATCACCCTAAAATAAAATGTTTTGCTTTTCCTTGTGCAATCAATACATGTCTTCATCACTGACATGTTACATACAACAGAGATAACCTAGCAAACTGGGAAACAGGTAAAAGTAATATGGGGCCAGGTCTAGACATATCAGTGTGAAGTTTTACAGAGCAAACATCCTGACCCTTTTATTGTCAACAGGGGAATTGTGGATGCCTTACTTTTCCTTGATCGACTCCCACAAATGCTGAAACAATATGCATATAATAAAAATTCCCCCACCCCAGATATCATAAACAATTCTGCATGTGATTTTGCATTCATTGGTTTGAATGCTGAATTTCTTTGGTGTTAGTGACACTTCATGCGTCACTCTTTTTGCTTGTTGCTTGGACTCTAGAATCACAGTGATGTATTCAAGCTTTACATCCAGTTGTAAAATACTCCTTAAATTTCACCTAGTCAGAATTAATATACTTGGAATTCCTTAATCATTGGAAGTGCTGACATTTCTTTTCAGTGGTCAACATTCTGGACACCCAATGTGTACAGACCTTTCTTATGTTTAATTTGTAGCAGGGCTACATAGTTAGTGTTGTTAAATGTCAGTTCTAAGTGCGTCTTGTTTCCATTGTCCCGTTTGCTGTTTATGTGTGTGTATCAGGAAATGCCGTCCCCGTAAAGGGGGACGGATGATGGAAGAAGACCACAGCCTCTAACCTGGAAAACACCTGTTCGCAATTAATCAATTACAGCCGTCACAAGGACTATTTAAGTAATTAGAAAGGGGAGCGAGGAGAAAGGAGACCATTCGTTTTCAACCACGTATCAACTTACTTGCTGTTTTTCCACATCGCGCCTTTGCACCAGTTTGTTTTTCATTTTGCCGGACTGCATTCATCCTTCATCTGCTGAGACCCTGGGGTCGATTCGCCATTCACCATACGCCGAGGAATCACGGTGAGGTTGTTCCATTTGAAGGAAAAATCAAATGACTCATTTACCACTAGTTCAGTCATCTGTATTCAGGACAGTTTTTATAACCGGACTCAAGTTCACAATCATTCAGTATATCATTCATTTTTGTTATTCGTGTTGTGTGTTATATGTTACAGGGGCAAGGGAGGGTTTTGTTGTATTTATATATGGTGGTGTCTCATTGTTGATGTGGTGGAGGATATTTATACTTATATATGTTTCTATTTTTGCATTTGTCTTGTGGTTTCATTTAATCAGTTTAATTTTACATCATCTGCTTTTTGCGTGCTTATTTTACACCGTCGATTGTGGGGAAAAAGTGTAATTTGTTAAGAGGTACAGCTTGATAGTTAGATTTATCTCAGTAAATTATCCAGGCCACAAGTCTTGGAGGTGTAGTTGCTGGCTGGGTAAGGGGTCGGCCGTTACAAATTGATCATGAAGGATAAATTCTTCTGATCGATAAGTAATCTCTCTACTGTCTTGCTATCTTACACAAAGTGACTCTCTGAATTCTCTGTTACAATTCAGTCCACGGAGGCATTTTATTTTGTCTTCAGTGTCTATGACTGGTCAAACCTTTGATTGTCCATGACAGATATCCTGTTACAATGGAATTCTGCAGTTCAGCCTGGTACGCAAAGCGAGAACAAATCTCTGACGACATTGTTCACTAGTATTAGAAATTAAATGTTACCACATACTTTACTTTGTAGTTTTTGCTATCCACGTGGAATTGGATGTGAAAAAAGTAGCATGAACTATAAAGCACAAATGTTGGAAATTTGTTTATTTGGCACACAGAAGCTCATTTTTTGCCATTCACCAAGTGAGCACCTTTGAATACGTCTTTCAGGTTTAAGACTTTTGCATTACCGATTGTTGAATCATAAAAGGCTTACCCTCACTTTACCTTAAGAAGTGAATCATTTGTTCTTACAGAATGTACATTAATATCAAAAGCTATAAGTCCTCTTGATGTTCCTAAGATAATGAAAATTAATGTGGAGGAAAAATTGAAGTTATACTGCACCCAGACTATCTACCAATATTAAATATTCATTATTTTAGCAAAGCAGAGTTTTATTAAATTTACTGGTAAGTTGTTCATATATTTCTAATAATTTGTCAATTATTATGATTGACTTTTACTATTTCTTTCCCTTTTTATTTTCTTCTTGATGACCAATGTTGACACTTATCATCATTGCCTGTTTGCCTACTACCAGTTTTTTCCACCATAGCACACCGTAAAATGCCATATATTGTGTTTTATTGTATTATGCTCCATTGAAGTTCATCCTAATGGTAATGTGGTCTAGTGGCTGAAGCACTGAATGTTAAACCTACACTTTGCTGGTCCAGTCCCCATTGACTCCCTATGACCCTGTAAATGTCACTTTAGCTTCAGTCTCCAACTGTAAATAAAAAAACACACAGAAATAAGAGATGATCACTACAGAAAGGCCCTTAGTAAAATAAACGTTTTCTAACTATACTTTAATTACGCACAGATTTCTGAACTTGTACAAGAAAATATGCTATTTAAGAATAAATGGTGATTGAATAAAAACTCTCTAAGACCAACTCACTTCCATTTAATTTACAGAAGCAGATGTAATTCATGTTTCTGTTATCAATGATCATCTGTCATTAGTGTGGAGCTAATTTACAGTTAGTGGTGCAAAATCTCAGATCTAAATCCTTGAGCTGACAGTAAAATAGAACGTTGTGACAGGAATTAGGTGAGTTCATTATATTTCTTTAACTCAAATTGAATAGTTCTGGCTTTGCCCAGACATGAAAAAGAGCATGTTATTTGTTTCAAACATTAACTAAAACTACAATTAAATAAATAATCAATGAGATGGGGTTTTCATGTTACAATCAACAGTACCCCTTCTAAAATATTCATCAGCTTGAACCAAAATGTTTTCTGTAAAAAGCAGTGCTTCCATAAATAATGCAAGAAACATTCAGGAATGGCAACCCCTGCAGGTGAAGTGGTGTTGAAATAGGTCCTTTTGGACACAGAAGGCCTTTGAATACTACAATCCAAAAGTAGAACCTTGGCAGTTAAGTAAAGTATAGATCAACTTTTTCAAAGAGGTTATTTTTACCTAGGAGTGTGGAGGCGTAGGTACTGTTATAGAAACACACTCAAAGGAGTACAAGAATGAGAAGAGGAGAACAGTGGGCAGAGATGAATGAAAGAAAAGCCTGTTCCTATCAGTTTAAAAAAATCAGCAGATTAAAAGCTAAATAAGATCAGATCCTACAACAGCAGGTTTACAGAAGTCTACAAAAACCTTGAAAGACAATAATATACCTAACCTGAAAAAGAGGAAGAAAAGACACCCATTAAAAACAAATAGCTAATTCAATTATTCAATTCCTGAGCTTAAGAAAATAATCACATCCATATTCTTAACATTTGGGTGAGGACACAATAACATGACAAACATCTCATCTCTAATCAAAGGAAGAAACAAAAGGCGACCCCTCATTAAATAGAAATGTCTACATGGGCAGCAAAACTTCACACCAAGTAACCTATAAAGTACAAAAGTATACAATTGCCATCTTAATCAAGAACATTCTCTCCAAGCTAATGTTTCTGCAGTTTACATCCCCAGTAAAAGATCTTCAAAAGAATTTTACTTGTCAAACCAGCCATGTTCTGTATCAAACCACAATGTGCCACCAAAAACAAAATGGCATCTTGGAAATGAGACCACCTCTAAAAATGCAAATAATTTCTAATTATATACAACTTCCAACTAATTTTCATACCAGCAAGACTAGATACTTGAAGTTATGTATTACAATACTGTCTGTACACTAGGCCATGTCTAATGAAACTGAAGAGTGTCTACTGAAAACTGATGGATGTTTGTTCTTTCCTGGACTCTGTACAAATTAAAATAGGCATTTCAGCATGTGCTTTCTTAACAGAGAATATGGAATATGAAGTACAGAAAACATACTAGAGTACAGCATAGACACCTGATCTGTCTTTTAAAATAAGGAATAGAAACCTCTGCTATAGTCAGCAGGAGCCTTGGTGAGGAAGCATGTACTTTTAGGAGCAGTACACTTGGGCTGAAGAGTTTTACCTTGCTCCTCAATTTAAAAGATAAGGAATGTGAATCCATAAGTCATGCAGGTCATGTGTTTCTCTCTTTAATTCCTTCTGACACATTCATTTTCTTATCCCTCTTTTTCCACAGAGCTATTCATTCAAGATCCTTTTGTGGGCTGCTAACAGTATACTAGCAAATAGCTTTCACAGAATGTCTTTGCTGAATGTCAGGCAGAATTGACTCTTGGCTTCCATGTAGAAGCTGAGAGTCAGTGCCTGAACTGAGACTCATGTGCACTGTACCAGATTTAAATAGGGCTTTGGGACAGTGCCTGACAAAACCAATCAACATTTTTTTAAGTGTGCGCGAAATATTGTGTGGGGGAGGGCAAATCAAATGGCTGCAGATGGCGCACCATTAAAGAAAGTAAGCAGCCAAACCAGTCTGCCTTTCTGTGCTCACATAATTTCATCATATCCAATAGGCCAGGACTGGTTATTTTTTACATCCAAACAGAAATTGACACAGTCAAGAAGATGACAAGATCCAGCAGACATCTTCTAAAAATGAGCAGCCAATGAGAACAGCTTCAGATGGCAAAATACCAGGTTGAGTAAACAGCTATGTTTCTCATTAAAAAGTCACCACACTTTCAGCACAATTCCTCCATCCTTTTCATAGTGTTGGAGTGCCATGTTGCAATAAGCAGTACAAACTGGCAGTGCAAAGACTCTTGAAGTCATAAACATGCTGCCCAGTGGTATGGTAAGTACAGTTTACATATTAGGCTATAAGTAGGCACAATACAATGGTGTGTTATCTGAATGTAGTTTTTGACATGTAAAAATATGGCAGTAAACACTATGTTCCTAGTATACTGTGTCCAGAAATTTCCCAAGCAAAACACAAAACACATTGTCCTTTCATATATAGCCAGCTAGAAGCAACAAATTCAGAGTAAAAAATCGCACGCATACAGATTATCACAATCACCATGAACAAAAAAACTAAGAAAGTAAAGTACACCTTCTAAATATAACCTTATATAACACACGGCACAGAGAAAAAAAACAGAACAACTGCACACATGCTGTATACATAAAGGCACACACTTCATCTAAACGTGTACAATGACACCAATGTCTAAACACGGTGCAAAAAAGCTGATTTCATTTAAGCACAAGCACAGTCCCATTGTGACACACACATGCTGGAGTATGCAACCAATGAATAAAGCAAACAGATTCATTGATTATACTACAACCACAACTGCATTCATAGTCACAAATGTGTAAACAAATAAGCACACAACAGATAAGCACACTAGCAAGAACAAGGTGATTCACACCTAATTTTCACAAAGTTAAAATTCACACAAAAAATCAGTTATCTACACACTGACACACTAGCAGACACAGCACACACATTTTGGCAGTCACTGATATTGATGCAGGCGTGTACACAAGCAAGCGCACAATTAAGGCACACAGCAACATAACTCACATACACTATACATACATACTGTCAGCAGCAAACAGTGCCAGATCCCTGAAGATAAGTGAGCCCAGAAACATCATAAGCACAAATGAACACACATATTGCTCACCTCAGACATATTGAGGCATTTTGATTGGTTCACATTAACACCGACATTTGCCCATTTAAAAAAAATCTTGATACATATACACTTAGGCATTCCACCTACACAAACATACAACATCATGACATACTCAGAGACTGACCTCAGTACCCTGACACAGACAGGCCCTTCATGCACTCACATACACATTTACGCAAGAACCCACTCTGTCACACAGATATACACCCACAGAGGACTGGCCTCTTTGCCACGAAACACGGGCACTCTATAAATAAACACAGGAGTTACCTCTGACAACTTGCTCACAGACACACACACTGATAAGCCATTTGCACCCATCCACACACTGCCACACACATACACATGAATACAGGAGTCCACCCTGACAATGGCACCTACTGTCACAGAAGCACAGCTCTTTACTCAGAAACACACAAATGACACTCAGGAATACAGACACACACATCCAGAAACTCTGTCATGAGACACTATGAAACACTCGTACACATATACATGAAAACAGGAACCCACACTGACAGTAAAACCCATTGTCCCACACATAGAGAACTATGTACTGTATATCCATAATGACACTCATGCACATTGCCACATAAGTACATGCTGGCAGAGCTGTGTACCCTGGCACACCCACACTGACAATGTAGCATGCACTGACACCTGCAGACAATGCCACACATACACACATCTGCATACATATGGGTGCACACATTCGTTTGCTCATAACGCTGCCACAAACAAACACACACACACTGGCAGTCATCTATACCCTGACACACACTGTCACACACGCACACACACTGGAGAACACACCTACTTGTATGCATGGGTAAAGGTGCCCTCACTGACGTTTACATCCCCTTCCATCCACGCGCACACAGCAACAACGCACACACTGACAGCACTGAACCCTGATAAAAACACAGACATGTCCATTGAGACTCGCGTGCACGCAGCCAAAAACACACGCCCACTGACAGGCCTCTGGACCCTGACACACACCGTGAAAGACACGCACACGTGCGCACACGGACGTTCGACTAAAAGGGGGTCTGCCCAAAAGTGGGTACACTCTGATTCACACAACCATCACTGACAAGGCTCAATAAGCCAAATGATGGGGGCACATCATCGTGTGACACACTCACACACACCCTGCTTCATAGGGGCACATCACTGTGTGACACTCGCACACACCCTGCCTCGCTGTCAGTGCTTCTCTCACCCACTGCAGCTGCACAGGCAGCCTCAAGGTATGCACACGAGACCCGAGGGCGGCTCCTGGCATCTTGTTCACTGACACGACGCGACTGATGTGCAGCACACACAGGTGTAGGGAGGACGAAAAGGACGCTCTACCTACCTTTAACCTGCGTCTCGTACTCCGCCAGGATGGCTTTCTCCCGCTTCAGCTTGGCGTGGGAAGACATGCTGAGTGTACCGAAGGTGTCGTTCAGGTGACGGCTTGTCACTGCGCACACGCCGTCTCTCCAAGTGCCCGCGTTCGGCTGTAGCTGCCACTCGCATGCGTTTCTATGGCTGCAGTGCTCGGTGCTGCACTGTAGTGCGCTGGGCTGGCTGCTCGAAACACAAAACTGGAGCCTCAAGTGAATTACCGCTTGGGAGCAGGCTGACCGGAGCGCCCTTTCTTATCCTCGCGTGCACGTTCCACTAAAATGGGCAGTTGATAAATGTATTCTTATTCTAATATTTCAGCTGGATATCTTTGTTTTCCATCAGAGCTCTCTTCAGGCTGCGGTGCTCCGTCCGTGAGTGGTGACGAAAAGTGCGCGGCAGGCACCGCACCGAATGACCGCTGCTTTCATTTCGTTCGTCGGATGTTCACGGATAAACTACTATACCGCTGAATATTTAGTTGTTTGCAAAATTATGGAAAATCAGTTTATGAATAAAAAATAAAACGACAACCTTCAGAACTCGTCAGTTTTAGAACTGTTTGATGTAAGGAGAATCTTTAAAATTCACCACGAAGGAGTATAAATCCCAAAGGCTTTGAATAATTCACTGAAGTAGACGACTGTGGCTTTCCTAGAAGGGTTAGGAAAAGCAGAGGAAATAATGCCTTTCAGCACGGAGTGGCCACGACTATTAGCTGTTCTTCATACACCTTAAGAAACAAAGAGAGAAATGAATTAGAACGGCAGAATTCAAGTGTTTTTTCAGTTTTTGTCAAGAATATAAACTATGACTAGTACCACTCCAACACTGTGTGGCGCTGGCACTGAGTTACTGCTGAAGTCTATTAAGAGGCTACAAAGCCGATTTCTTTGGAAGGTATGGATGTTATTGAGCTCTTCTCATGTATTAGGCAACAGGCTGGGAAAGAGCATTGCAGTTACAGGATTATATAGCCCTCGGGCCAAAAACAGACACCGTTTATTCTTCACAGAAACAGAGAGGTTTATATGCAAATATACATCCATTCTCAAATCTGCTTGATCCATTGCAGAGTGGTTTTGGAGCCAGAGCATATCCTAGCATTTTTGGGTGTATGGTTGAAAAAAAGTCTTGGACAGTGCACAATTAAGAATTTTACTGTAGAGAAAACAAAAATGGCTGCTGCAGACATAAAGCTTGGAATATAAACTGAACACTCCTGGAGCACCTAGAAAAGAGAAATTGTGTTCAATTAAATGAAACAGATTTCTGCACACTATGACAGAAAGATCAGTGTCCAGAACTGGTGTCTAAAACTGTTTCCTGCTAAATCAGCAAGATCAGCAATGTTAAATAAACTCTTAAAGTAACCATTAAATGTGTTGATATGAAGGTGTTTTTCCAGTTGTACATTTTAAGTGATAACTGAACACTGGTGGTTTTGCTATGTTCTAAGAGAGAGCGAAAAATGGTGCCCGTTCTATAAGAAAAGCTGCCATTTCTCATGTCACTGAAAAAGAGCTCTCTCTCTCCTATATGACAGGCAGAAAGTGATTCCTGATTACCAAAAAAGGAAATAGGGCGTAATTCATTGAGAAACAGATCTCTGTCCTATGAGACAGACAATCTTTGTTCACTCTTCACTAAAATAGAAACAGTGCATTTTTTTCTGAGAAACTGCATGCTGATCACTGGTAGACATATAACTTCATAACTAAAAAACAAATATAAGTTTAGCAGCACCTTCCCCTTCCCCACAGAGCTAAGTGTCTAATGAGAGACTGAACCCTGTCCTATACGAATACCATAAAAGACAAATTTGCAGAAAGAATGACAGACACTAACTGTTCATCATAAAAGGCACAATGCACCATCCATTGAGAAACAGCTTCCTCTGTTGAAATAGACAGACACAGACCCTTCTTCGATGAGGTATGTGCTCATTTACAGACAGTGGCAGCCAAAAGTGTCATTATCAGTTTACAGAGAAAGTAGGATATCAGATGTAAGTGTACACGGAGCCTGCAACAATAATAAATTCATTTTTAGTGTTTATTTTAAAAATCAGTTTAAGATTTGTTTTAATCCATATAAGGTATAAATGTAATCCATAATGTTTAACCCTTTCATAGAGTGCATATCTGTTGCAAGTCACATAATTGCTATATATATAAAATTGGTATTTATTTATATATGTATATAATGTATATATACATACACACACAAGGTATATGTATACAGTATACAGTTACAGTATATAAACTGTGGCACGCGGCTGGGGGTGGTACCCAGCTGGGACGCCCAGGAGGACCGGAGGAGGGCTTGCGCCTCCTCCAGACCACAAGGGGGCGACCGCCCTGGTTGCTTTGGGAACCACGGGTACAGAGCTTTGAAGCTCAGCCCTGTAGGGGCCCGTGGTCACCGCCAGGAGGTGCCCCGATGCCTACGGAGCCCTGGACCTCAGCACTTTTGCCACACCCGGAAGTGCTGGGGGGAAGAGGAGCAGGGACACCCGGAGTGCTTCCGGGTGTGGAGCCAGTACTTCCGCCACACTGGGGAGTGCCGGTGGAAGCTCATCGGAAGACACCTGGAGCACATCCAGGTGTGTATAAAAGGGGCCACCTCCCTCCATTCGATGGCTGGAGTCGGGTGGAAGAGGACAGAGCTCGGAGGAGAGGAGTGGAGGCAGACCAGAAGAGAGAAAGGCATTGTATTGAGGGCCTGGACTTTGGGGTGATTGGTGCTGCGGCACTGGGTTGTGCGTGTTCACCTTTGTAAATATAGTGTATAATAAATGTGTTGTGGTGCATGTACTGATGTCTGCCTGTCTGTGTCCGGGCTGTTACCCACAATACATATATAATACATACATATATATATATATATATTCACATACATAAATATATATAAATATATATATACAGTATATATACATATATATATATATTTGCAGTTGGAGATCCACAAAGGGAGAAAAAAACGAATCACGTATCATAAAATAGTTTTATTCCTGAGCTTTCAACCCCTGTCAGGGGTCTTCATCAGAGGATAATGCTTAGACTTACAAGAATCAAAGGCAATATATAGCAACACATTCAGTGGGGGGGGGGGGGTGGGTGGAGGTGACTAAGTCCGTATGATCAAAGGGGGGGGGGGGGGGTGTATCATTAAATTAAAGTGCATATGTCCTTCTTAAGTTGGCATATGCTGGGTTTATGTCCAAGTGTCTGTTGATGGCATTTTCATCTGATAGCCAAGACTCGGCCAACTCTCTGGCGCTTTTTGTACTGGCCTTAAATTTTACTTTCACGTTGTCCCAGTTGAATGTGTGTCCTGTCGATTTAGTATGTGCATATATCAAAGATAGTGCGTCCTTTCTTCTGACGGCGTTGCGATGTTCCTGTACACGTGTTGAGATTTTTTTTGACGTTTGTCCTATGTATACAGCTGAGCAAGAATTGCATGGAATACTATAAACTGCGTTTCGTGTTTCGGCTGTCGATTTCTTGTTTTTAGCATTAAACAGGACCATGCGCAGATTGTTGGTGGGTTTATGTGCTATTTTGATGCCCCACTTGGTCAGGGTGCGTGCCGTGCCTTCTGACACATTATGGTGGTACGGGAGTGAATGCCAGGTGGGGTGGGGGTTCTGATTTACGTCGCTTGTATGCTGATTCCTTTGGCGCCTGCTGTGTAGACTCCGATTAATGAATGATTTTGAGTATCCGTTCGAGGTGAAAAGTTGAAACAGATAGCTTCTCTCATTAATTTTTGTTTCCTTGGTATTACAATGAGTGTGGACTCGTTTAAATAGGGTTTTCACGCAGCTCCGTTTATGAGATACCGGGTGATTGCTGGCGTAGTGTAGAATCTTGTCTGCGTGGCATTGTTTACGGTAAACACTTGTGGTCAAGGTGGCGTCACTATTTCTTTTGATGTAAATGTCCAGGAAATTGATGTGTCGATTATTTTCTTTTTCCATTGTGAACTGGATTGCAGGGAATATTGTGTTAATATGATTGAAGAATTCATTCAGCTGGCTCTTTCTTAATATGACGAATGTGTCGTCTACATAGCGTATCCAAATTTTGGGTGTAATCTGGGATAAAGCTATGTTTTCAAATCGTTGCATTACCAGTTCAGCTAGGAGTCCCGATAACGGTGATCCCATCGGCATGCCTTCTTTCTGTGTGTAATACTTGCCGTTGAAATGAAAGTGCGTTTTTTGGCAAAGTGATATTAGGTGCATTAAGTCTTTGATGGACATGATACGTGATTCGTTTTTTCTCCCTTTGTGGATCTCCAACTGCAAATATGCAAACCGTATCACAGACCTTCTCTTCCATTCGTACAACCTTCGGGCACGAAGCCCTCCAATGCATTAGACGATGGGAAACTTCGGCAATCCGTGAAGCGCACAGCTATGAAAAACTCTTCTTCCTCCACAGTTGCATCAGGCACGATGTAACTCCGAGATGCCTACGATTCAAGCCACCAACGAACACCCCAAAAATGTCAACCATCATGCAACAGTTTACTAAACGAGTTTTGTATGAACTCATCACGGAAACACACCGCCAACGAAACTTTTACCGATCTGTAATTATGGAGCAACACGCTAAACTAATCACAACATGTGGACAAACGGTTACGGAGGAATGGACAAAAAGGATCCAGGACACCGCTTCCAAAAACCGTATTTCTAAACGAAACACACTCAACAAAAAATGGGGTAAACTCACTGGAAATCAATATATGAACAACCCCCAACCCGGAGTACACAACCTATCCAAAAGACGGCTCTCCACGACAGAACACAATATTCTCTCCAGAGGATTAAAATTCAATTATAAGGACGCATCTAACATGAACTTCCTCGGTTCGTTAGAACATATCTTAGCAACTGAAAAAATACCAACAGAACAGGCACAAGAAATAAGATGCAACGTCGCCAGCCAGCTACACACAAGACAACCAACCACACGTATTCTGGCAAGTGAACAGAAAGTTTTAAGATCTTTACGGAATGACAACAGCATTATTATTACACCAGCTGACAAAGGAGGCGCAACTGTTATCCTAGACAGAGAACAATACACCACAGCTATAGAAGAAATGCTTTCAGACACTAATACTTATCAACAGCTAAATAACGACCCAACAAAAACCACACAGAATAAAATAAACTATACTCTGACAAAACTCCGAAATGGTAACCGCCTGGATGTACAGAACTTGCACAAAATGAAATCCAATGATGCTAACTGCCCGGAATTTTATGGACTCCCAAAAATACACAAAATACCACTAAAATACAGACCAGTGGTTAGCCTAATAGGCGGACCATCATACAACTTGTCAAAAAGACTTTTCCAACTACTTAAACATTTATCGGACGACTCCGATTATTCTGTCAACAGCGCGGAGTCGGCATTACAGCGCTTGAATGACGTATCCATCGCCGAGGACGAGATCATGGTCTCGTTTGATGTTATATCGCTATACACCATGATCCCGATCCAACTGGCCACAGAAACATTATTAATGAAACTGGATAGTGACCCCACCATAGAGACAAGAACCAAACTGTCCATCAAAGACTTAATGCACCTAATATCACTTTGCCAAAAAACGCACTTTCATTTCAACGGCAAGTATTACACACAGAAAGAAGGCATGCCGATGGGATCACCGTTATCGGGACTCCTAGCTGAACTGGTAATGCAACGATTTGAAAACATAGCTTTATCCCAGATTACACCCAAAATTTGGATACGCTATGTAGACGACACATTCGTCATATTAAGAAAGAACCAGCTGAATGAATTCTTTAATCATATTAGCACAATATTCCCTGCAATCCAGTTCACAATGGAAAAAGAAAATAATCGACACATCAATTTCCTGGACATTTACATCAAAAGAAATAGTGACGCCACCCTGACCACAAGTGTTTACCGTAAACAATGCCACGCAGACAAGATTCTACACTACGCCAGCAATCACCCGGTATCTCATAAACGGAGCTGCGTGAAAACCCTATTTAAACGAGTCCACACTCATTGTAATACCAAGGAAACAAAAAATTAATGAGAGACGCTATCTGTTTCAACTTTTCACCTCGAACGGATACTCAAAATCATTCATTAATCGGAGTCTACACAGCAGGCGCCAAAGGAATCAGCATACAAGCGACGTAAATCAGAACCCCCACCCCACCTGGCATTCACTCCCGTACCACCATAATGTGTCAGAAGGCACGGCACGCACCCTGACCAAGTGGGGGCATCAAAATAGCACATAAACCCACCAACAATCTGCGCACGGTCCTGTTTAATGCTAAAAACAAGAAATCGACAGCCGAAACACGAAACGCAGTTTATAGTATTCCATGCAATTCTTGCTCAGCTGTATACATAGGACAAACGTCAAAAAAAAATCTCAACACGTGTACAGGAACATCGCAACGCCGTCAGAAGAAAGGACGCACTATCTTTGATATATGCACATACTAAATCGACAGGACACACATTCAACTGGGACAACGTGAAAGTAAAATTTAAGGCCAGTACAAAAAGCGCCAGAGAGTTGGCCGAGTCTTGGCTATCAGATGAAAATGCCATCAACAGACACTTGGACATAAACCCAGCATATGCCAACTTAAGAAGGACATATGCACTTTAATTTAATGATACACCCCCCCCCCCCCCCCCCCCTTTGATCATACGGACTTAGTCACCTCCACCCACCCCCCACTGAATGTGTTGCTATATATTGCCTTTGATTCTTGTAAGTCTAAGCATTATCCTCTGATGAAGACCCCTGACAGGGGTTGAAAGCTCAGGAATAAAACTATTTTATGATACGTGATTCGTTTTTTCTCCCTTTGTGGATCTCCAACTGCAAATATGCAAACCGTATCACAGACCTTCTCTTCCATATATATATATATATATATATATATATATCCTTCCATTATCCAACCCGCTATATCCTAACCACAGGGTCACGGGGGTCTGCTGGAGCCAATCCCAGCCAACACAGGGCGCAAGGCAGGAAACAAACCCCGGGCAGGGCGCCAGCCCACCGCAGGGCACTCACACAAACACACCCACACACCAAGCACACACTAGGGACAATTTAGAATCGCCAATGCACCTAACCTGCATATCTTTGGACTGTGGGAGGAAACCGGAGCACCCCCACGCAGACACGGGGAGAACATGCAAACTCCACGCAGGGAGGACCAAGGAAGTGAACCCGGGTCTCCTAACTGCGAGTAGGCAGCGCTACCCACTGCACCACCATACCACCCATTATATATATATAAAATAAAAATAATCTTTTTGCAGCTAACATTTGACCACAGATCAGGCTACTGTTTACCAGTAAAGCATCCTTGAAAGACAGCTGTCTAATCTCTTTCTCTGTGGCATTGCTTCATCAGTGTTCAAGCCTTTATGACAAGAAGAATTACTTGCTGCAGCTTGCTCACTTTTCTTAATTCAGCTGTTCACAAATCCATAGACTTTGTGAATCGTGTCTGTGCTACCAGGTGTAGACACCTGGCAGAATGATTATCTGGTCTTGATGAACAGGACTGAGTGACTCAGTTATATAGCTATCAGACCAACCAAACTCTAGAGCCTCAGACTCAAACATTGCTGCTGCACTCCAGGTAAAGGATACTGGTAGATATTTTTAAATGACTTCCATCTTTAAAATGGACACTAAATCAAAAAAAAAATGGGGAGTGTTGAAAGACTAGGGTCATTCTCAGCAGACCTTTCCCTTAGATTAAAAAATTAGTTCAGACTCTTAATGCTCAAGAAAGAACACGCAAGTCTGATATTTTCATATAAAGTTCAGAAATGTCTTGCTTCACCCACTGTGTAAGGTGCTGGGGAACAAGAAACATATCCCACAGCCAAAAAGTAAAGCAGACTTACTGTGCTTACTAATTCCAGACTTAAAATCACATGGTAATATGGTTTGATATATGCAAGCTGGAATATAGGAGGGCAGAACTAGACAGGAGCTAAAACCTCAGTTTGAGGGACAAGCATTTTAAGCAGCCAGCTACCAAGATTCAGACTTGAGAAATACAGTCTTAATGAATGTGCAACACTTGGGTAAACTTATATATTAAATGATTGCTACATCAGTCGTGGAAATTCCATAGTCTGGGTTTAATTCACTCAAATGTATAAAGTTTCATCTTGACTGGATGTGGGATCAGCACCTTATGGGAAGACTAACACATAAAGGAATGATGCAGTCCATTTGGGCATGGACTCCACAACCTGACTGCAGACTGATACAGCTATATGAGCTATAAACTGATGAAACATGAAAACCCTATAGTCTGAATGTACACTAAGAAAGTTTTTTGAGTAGCAGTCTAAATTGACCTAACGGCTTGAAGACAGACTGTTCCTTCCATATAAGATGCACATTAACTGGCTATTGGCTTGAGAGAATATCAATGGACTGATTAAAATTGTACATGATGAAGTCTAACTGGACCCCATACTTTGCTTGTAGATTGATTCAGATCTATGATGCACAGTCAGGTTTAGATGTGGATAACTTATCAAGTGAATGTAAGCAGATTCAAATGTGCAAAATGCAGCCTGATTGGTTATGGATTCAGTACTCTAGCAGTGGACTAATCCATAGGATACAGCCTTAGAGAAACTCACAACATGGGGGTGGACTAATAGAGCTGTACTATGCTCAGTTTGGCTTATCATGTATCTCCTATAGCTGGAAGTTGATAGATCTAGCTGTGGAAGATGTACAGTAACCTGACTGGATGTAGATCGCACAGCCTCATGGTGAATTGATCCATCTATAAATGACATAGTCTAAACTGACCCAGCAACACAAAGGTAAATTGATACAGATGTCTGGTATCTAGACTTGTTAGATACCATTAGGAGAGAGAGGGAAAGCAGACTGTTTGAACTACTGTGATGGACTGGCACCCTGTCAAGGGTTTGTTCCTGCCTTGCACCCTGTGCTAGCTGGGATAGGCTCCAGCTGACCCCCGCAGCCCCGTTCAGGACTAAGTGGATTAGAAAAAGATTGACAGACTGCTTGAGCTATACAAGGTGCAGCTTGAGTGTTAATATATGACTTCAATGGTCAATCAATGAACTGAACTCTCTGTGCATAATACATCCTTACTGAAAACTGCAGCTTGCTCTTAGACTGAAACAATTTTTTAGTGTTAATTCAGCTGGACAAGGTGATCCTGTAGTCTAAAAATATGCTATTCCTTTTGTGAAAAGTGCTGCCTGAATGGATGAGAAGATGAAACCTAATAGTAGGCTGGTCAATCTGTACACTGTAGAATCTGACCGGGCAATACAAGATGAAACAAGATTGTTGCAGATGTGTAGTGTTCAGACTTGACTGTCATGTTGAATCTTAAGTTTGAAAATTGACTGAACCAGCTGTGTAAAATGCAGCCTAGCTCATTTTGGATTTGGGTTTAATAATCTGGCAGCAGAATGATTCATCTTTCAAATATTTGAATTGGATGGCATGGGTGTTGACTGATAATCGTGCGATGCCTATTCTCCTATAGACATAGCAATGCTATAGTAAGAAAGTAGATTGATCCCACTATGTAACATGCTGCCTGAGTATGGACTTGAAATTTTAATGGTCAACTGAGGCAGCTTTCCATGTAATAGCTCAGCTGGGACACATACAAATCTGGTTGTATGAGAGTCCAAAATTGGACAGCTACAGAAACCCTGCAGTCTTTATGTAGAACATTCCAGCTCTGTGAGAAGGAGCCTGACTAGACATGTAAATCTCAGAAAAGAGGAAAAGCTCTACATCTGCACTTAAAGCAATCATACCAAACACAAAATCCTCATCTTATTGGCCAAGTGAAAAGGCTTGTCAGACATGGCTGATTTATAGTCTAAGGGTTGACTGATCCACCTAGGTGAAATACAGTTTGACTGCACACTTACCTAACTGCCGGATGTGTGAGATACAATCAATATGAAGATGTGGTTACAGTCCAGGAGTCAGGTAATCTAGGCCAGCACAACTATCATACAGTGGTGGAAACTTAACTGTATGGCCTGCTTAAGTACTGTAGGTGTGACAATAATGAACCTTGTGTATTTCTGTCAGACTTTCAATTAGCTGCACTAACCCAATCTATGACAAGCAAGGCATTTGCAAGTATTACATTTGCAAGTCTTGCAGGTTTGTTGTAGTCTGTCATCCTTCAGATATGTGATTAGTACTGCAGGAAAAAAATATGAATCTAGAGACTTTGGTTTTGTATCTCTCTAAACTTATTTACACCGGGGTGGGTCTTCATTGTGGCCTGCAGAAATAGAGTTCCTATAGTGCTAGACAAAACTATAAAATCTGTCAGGGTCCCCCAGTGGACTCTTATTTCATCATAAGCCAGTTTAGCCAGAATTGCTAGGTTCCCCTTTTCGCCCTTCCCTCAGCTGTTTCCTTACCTTTGTTTCATATATCTTTCTTTTTGGATCAACAGGGTTCCCATAGAATGTCCAAAATCCTTTAACAATATGGACCAAAGTAGCCGTTTGCCAACGTGCTGCTATCACCTGTTCACTGCAATTTCTCCTCAGCACACATCAGGCCCATTTCCTGTCCCAAATCTCCAAGCATAGAATGCAAACCTTAAAGAAAAACAAACAAAATTGTCGTCTGCTGGACAAGAAATCCAGTGAGATGCTCTGAGACAGGAGCCAAGCTTGCTGTGAAGTCAGCAGGCCCCCGGCAAGCAGGGAGATGATGCTCGCAGCTGCCGCTGTTCTGTGTCTTGTTGGAACAGGGCTGTTCTGCTCCCCCTCTGTGTGTTAAAGCGCGAGTCAAGCGAGAGGCCACGCCTCCCCCCTCTAGCCTTCCTCTTGTTAAGCCACTACTTTCTCTCTGCTTCTTTCACACCCCCCTTTAACCGCACCACTTTCTTTATTGCATCTTCTTTTTTCCCCTGCTTCTTTAGATCCGTCTCATTTTGGTCTTTGTGTTTTTCATTTTTTGGATAAGAACTCACCGTTTTATTTTTATTTTTCTCACTCACTCATACACTCACTCCTGCAATTTAGCAAGTATGATCAAGCTTTGTAGTTCTGTAAAGACAAGTAAGATTCAAAAGGCTCTGGTGCTGTTAACTCTTTGCAGACTATTTCTAGAGAACTTATGTTGCAACACATACTTACAACAGCCTATCAATCTGTATATTTATAGCTCCTTACACTACCAGCTCTTTTTAAAAATTACTTTGACAACAATTCACAGAAAATGTAATTCTTGTAAATGGGAGTGTAAGCAAACAGGATATCAGAAGGAGGGAGGAAATTGCTGGTGACACAGGCTGAAAGGATGCGTTATGGTTTAAGAAGCAGCTCCAACAACAAAATCTTCGATTTGGACTTGAATATCCCCACTTGCATACAGCAATAGATTATGACAAATGTCTTCTGAGACTTTACAAGTGAGGACAACAAAAGTTTCAAAGTAAGGTAGTTATTGAAGGTAAGCAAGGCAGACATTTTGATGTAAGGTTATGTTTACTAATAATGTGTCCAAAGAATAGACACATGTTGCATGTTGATTAGCCCATTCAAGTGTGAATTTCACTGTACTTTGTACATGTTACGATAATGACCCTATAAACCTATACTGAAAAGTGAGAACATTCCAGAGTGTATACACTCTAAAATTGAGGAAGTGTTAATCAATGGAAGTGTAGTAGAGCACTGGTGTATTACGAACACCAGTGTCATAGTCAGGTTCATAGTTAGTAAAACCAAAGGCTGATATTCTAAACATCTCCATAAGCAAGAAAGTTAACAAAAACTCTTTGTGTCTATCGTGTTTTGCACATCCCAGGCATAGCGATTAGTTATAAGCAGAACAATTAAATGAGTATACTGGTTAATGCTACTGCTTAGTTAATTTGACTCACTTTTACACTATAGCGGCACATAAAACTTCTGAACAGCTCAGCACCCTCTAATCACATAGAGCAGTATTTGTATGTTAGTGGCCACCGAGGATAGATAGATAGATAGATAGATATTTAAATAAATAAATAAAAGGGTAGATAGGGAAGTAAATAAATAAATATACACACACACTTTGGTCTGAACACACACATTCTGAAAAGTTTAAGAGGAAAATTTGAGCAGCGTATATTTTCCCTATATTAACAGTGTTCTTTTTTTTTAGATTGTGAGGCTCATAATCCAATGAATTATCTCATCCATACATTACTAAACTCATTTAATCCAGTTCAAAATCTGAGAAGCTAAAGCTTGTTCCAGCATCAGTGAGCACAAGAGAAGAACTAGCCCTGAACTGAGCATTAGTTCAATAAAGATTTAATTAGTGTCCATTGTCTAAGGCACACTCCATGAGCCTGCGTAAGTACTGTCATTTTCAAACATGTGCACTTGGGAGACAACTCCACAGCTCATCTAATGGTAATTCCAACCTGAGTCGCGAGTTGGCGCTACTGTGTAATGCTTCGCCTCTTATTTCTCTTGAAGATCCAATGATTGGCAACAGGATCATGAGTGTCACTTCTGGGTTGCACTTTTCAGAGCCTGCTTCTTCTGCCTTACCTGCCTTTTAGTGAGATCCACTGCCATCTTGAGGCAGTCAATATTGACTCATATTGTCACATTCTTTAGTGCACACCACTTTTGTTATTTTTGACTTCAGTTATACAGAGATCACCGGCTGGTGCCCAACCCTTCATGATCTCTTTATTTGTTACAATTGTATATTTGTCAGTATTTCCAGCCGGAGATAAGTGAACCAGTGGAACAAATGTATGTGGTGGCAGCCCTGATGGAGGAAATGCAAGCTTTTAGATTCAGATTCAGACAGACCCAACTCAACAAGTTGGAGGCTCATCTAGTGGCCCGGACTGCTCTCCATGAAGAGTGATCATTCGGGATCTCCCAGGAATTTGTCCCAAGGAAGATGTGGAGACTTATCTCCTCATTTTCAAGCACACAGTGATCCATCAATGCTGGGATCTTGCTGAGTGGACACATATATTGGCCCCATTTATAATGGGCAAGGCTAAGAGTGCTTATTACAACCTCTATGAGCAGGCCACTGGGAAATATGATCAGCTCAAACCAAGGTACTTGCCTAATATGGCATGACTGCAGACCAGCAGGCAAGGAAGTGTAGGGAACGAGTGTCATTTTAGCTTGAAGCAGTCACTGTGTGCTCCCAAGTGTTCAAGTTCTGGGGGAAGCTCAGACACTGCTTCAAGAAAACAGGCCAGCAATGCCAAGACTGCTCTCCCTGAGTCTCTTGTCCAACTGGTCTGCAACAATTGTGGAAGAACATGGAATTGCTAATCGAGACCTTCAAGCAACTCTGGGCTGCAGAACAACTCAAGCATACATAAAGTCCCAATGATCGCCGAAAACCCTAAATGAGTCATGGTCAATGCAGTGAGCCTACATGATGTAATACAGAGTCAAACATCCAGCCGAAAGACAAATGTGCACCTCCATTGCAATGTGTCAAGTACCAGGAGGATAGGTCACACCATTCCTAACTGTCCCCACCTTGACGAACCAATGAACTGCAGTTGCTCATTGGTATCTACTCCCACAACAGTAGGGCTCAGGAAGAACCAGTCTGAAATGTCTGTGAGATCACTTTTCAATTATTTGTATTCTTTTCTAATTTGTGGAATCCCCCTTACCAGGTCATAATGGAGTAGGACTGGTCAAAAAGAAGGGCCTGGCTGTGGATGGGGAAATCCCTTCCCGAGTTGTCTCCATGCTGTGTATTTCCCCATCTCGAGAGAGGGATAATGTGGCCACCCAAAACGAAGTGGATGACGTTGTTCCATCGCACTCTGACGTTACCTCAGAGGTGGCAAGAATATCATTGTGGCTGGAGGCTGGAAGGTCTCAGCAAATCCTCTCCCAGACTTACATTTTCATTTCTGGCAGTTGCTGGCCTTGTTTAAAAAGGAACATTGGAATGAGAATTCCTTAAAATTTACAAAGAATGTAGTCATTTTCATAACTAGACAATGAACTGCACAAGGGCCACATTTTGTTATGGAAAATTATTTACTATATCATGCAGCGAAAGATGAAGGAGAGGTGTGGTCACTGTTGTTAGCACCAAAAGCCTGCTGGTGGCAGATCTGTGACCTGGCTCATGCCCACCTCTTTGGAGCCTACCTCGGATCTGACAAGACAGTGGAATGTATCAAGGTTAATTTTAATTGGCCTGGAATTAATGAGTAGGCCCATCTCTTTTGTAGTTCCTACTCTGAATGTCAACTGCAACATATTCCTAAGAATGACTGTCCTCCCCTTTCCTGTGCCTTTAACAAACATTACCTTAGATAAAATCAGGGTAGGTACAGTTGGTCCACTCCAACCCTCCACAGGATGACATAAATACAATCTGGTCCTCACGGATTATGCTACATGATATTGTGAGGATTTGTCATTAAAACAAGATAACTTGAAAAACATTGCACGGGAACTTGTGGTGGTATTTGCACACGTAGGTATGCCTAAAGATGCATTATAGCCCAAGGGATGCCTTTCACCTCAGACATATTCAGAGAGGTTGCCAAATTACTCAGAAATAAACATTTGAAAACCTCAGTATACCATCTTCAAACATGATTTAGTGGAGCACTTTTACCAAATGCTTAAAAATTGTTATGCAAGGTAGCTACTGTGAATGGGAGAAAATGGGATCAGCTACTCCCCCTCATTTATTTACATACAGAGAAGTCCCTCAAGCTTCTATGGGGTTCTCACCCTTTCAGTTAATGTTTGGAAGACAACCTCAGGGTCTACTGGACATCCTAAAGAAAGGTTGGGAGGATGAGCCACTCCCTTCCACAAATATTCTTGAATATATCATGGAGTTACATGATAGATTTGATGAGATTCAACCCATTGTCAGGGAAAAGTTGGAACAGGTACAAGTTACAATTGCATCTCAACCTTTCTTGACTTCAACCCTGGCGGCTGAGTTATGATTCTCATTACCACCACATATTCCAAATTGATAGCAAATTGGCAGGGGACCTGTGACATCAAAAAAGGAATGGGTTGGTAGATTATTTGGTGAAACAAACAAGTTTTCGACTGACTGAGTACATTCACAACGTCAATTTATTGAAACCATGGAAGGAGCAGAAGCTTGATCCCGACTCCGGTCATCCACAATCCTTCTTTGTCCTTAGAAAACACCAGAATATCAGACACAATTTGATACACCAACAACAACTGGTGCTGAAATCAGCTCCAGTTCATCCCACAAGTACTGGATTACAAGCCTGGAAGGACCACTCTGGTTGCACACAACATTGTTACTGACCCAGGAATAGCTGTCAGAGAGCATCCATATTGACTTCTGTAATCAAAGAGAACAGGAGCAGAGCTTGAGATCAAGTGAATGCTAGATGTTGGTGTTTTTTTGGAAAGTTTTAGTCTCTGCGCTACCCCATTGTTTTGGTCCCAACATCTGATGGCAGTGAGCACTTCTGCAGTGACTTCAGTCTCTTTAATAAAGTCTCCAGATTCAAAGCATATCCAATGAAATGAGTGGATGGCTTAGAAAGGTGCACTATTTGACTATTCTTTACATAACGAAAGGGTATTTACAAATTCCCTTAACCAAGTCCATTAAGGAAGACACCCCATTTAGTACCCCAATCCTCCCATTTGGATTGCATGAGGCACTGGCCATTTTTCAACATCTGGTGAATAAAGTGGTACATCTCCCCAATTCCTGTAGTGCCACCCATCTGGATGATGTTGTTGTCTATTTCACCACCTGGGAGCAACACAAACAACACATTCCAGCTTCTCTTCTCATACTTTGCAAAGCCAGGCTCACAGTGATCAAATATTTAGACTACATGATGGGGGGAGGCATGGTTTGACAACAGTATTTCAAAGTTAATGTAATTTTACTCTGGCCGCATCTGCAAGCCAAATGGCCACTACAGGCTTTTTAGGGTTACTTGGTTATTACCACCAGTTTGTTTCTGTCTTCTCAGAAAGAGCTACAAACTTTATTAATCTAACAAAAAAATGGGATCCTAACACAGTGGCATGGGATGATAAACTGGAAGCTGAATTCCATAACCTGAAGCAGGCCCTCATGCTAGCACCTGTTTTGATGACTTTTTTCTTTCTTTTATCCTCCATACCAACACTTCAGACACAAGTCTTGGGCCTCTGCTGAGCCAAAGAAACTATTGAACCAAGAGACCACTACGTAGCCATTACATGGAAAGCCCTGGCGATAAAATTGACCATTCAACAGCTGAGGAACTAACTCCTTGGACAGGAATTCACATTTTCAGCTGACCATATCCCACTTCAGTAAATGGTCATGGATAGGGAGTCAACCCTCATGTCATGAGATGGTGTTTCGACATCTAGCTGTTTAAATTCAAGGTTCAGCATCGCCATGGCTTGCTCTACACCAACACTGATGCTGTGTCTCGGGTATATATCCTCTTAGTTCTGGCCATCCAACTCAGTGGGTCTGGGCTGAGGGGGGCAGGCTATGTCACACATGTACATTAAGAAGACAACTCAAAGACTTGTCTAGTGGATCATGCTACTCAACCATACAAGGAGGTGGAAACAAAGTCTGTAAATGACTTGTTTCTTAACTCTACCAAAGTACTGAAGTGTGTGTTTAGTGCCACCCTGGATTTCCTCATCCTGTATGTCTCTGCTGGAACAGATGTTGCCTAGGCATTTGAGCTCAGAAACTCAGATTAGTAGTTGTTTTTTATTGTGAAAGCCATTATGTAGGAGTTTACTGTCAGGCCAACAGCAGTGTGGATACCTTACAGTGGTGGGGGAACAAACCTCTTGATTCTCAGTGATCTGTTCATATCTGAGGCAGCTGAGCAATGCATGATTGATGCTAAGTCCTGTCTGCACATCATAATCTTGAGCATCACCTGTAGTCCACTACTGCTTCAAGACTCTTATCAATGTTCTTGTATCTGCAGGGGTAGTTGCACGCCCACATTACCCTTAGCCTGAGTATTATATCTCTGGAGAACTTCTCCAAAATTCCCTGCCAAGCTTCTGTATTTGTTAAGCTTGCAGTTGCCATGAGAAAACCCAGATGAAGCCTTGGCAATTGAGGAAGTATGGACCACCTAAAGAACATTGCTTCCTAATTAGCCAAAGAGACTATTGTGAGCTGTAAGCAAGGGACAAGAAATCATGCATTTAATTTCTACATGCAAGCCACTAGATATATCACATGCACCTTTTGAGAAGCTCTCTGCCAACTCATCCTTCTTTCCCTAAGGCAGTTTTAAATACCCAAGGAACGATGCTGCCATCTGCACTATTGAAGGGTGTGTTAAATATTTTGCTTTAATGACATAGCCAATCAGGGATTTGGATCTTTGTTCTGGATGGCATGGATAGCAGTAATGCTTTCATTGTACAGAACCCTATGATTTATTAAACTGGTTCTTATACAGTATTTGCACCCAGAGTACTGGTAGAGCAGTAATATAAAAACATACAGTAAATATCAGAATTATTACCATTTTGTTTAGTACATAGCAAATACATTTGTCATCTGGCATGCTTGACCGTGATATATTATTATAAAACAGGCAGTGTACATTGAAAAACTCTGGTTGCAATGAATAATTAGCTACACAGTGGCCATGCTGTAGAATAAATCCTCCTCTTTTAAAATTTAGGCAGAAACAGAATGTGTATTGACCATGTCGATGTATGATGATCAAACTCTATGATCAGAATATCTTGAACTCAGATATTATTGTTCACATTTTCACAAAAAAGCCAAATGCCAATGTTATTTTAAATCTACCAGGGAAGACTCAAAATTAGCAAGTACGGAGTAAAATAAACAGCGCTTTCAGTACAAAATTGAAGTGTGAGGCTAACTGCAGTAAAACTTACATCCAGGCTTAAGAATGAGAATCCCTGTAGAGAAATGTATCCCTTTGCTTTGCCCTTGTATTCCACGTAACTCATTTCCTCTGGTCCTTTAATGTGTCATCTACCATTCTGACATAATTAACCCTTTTACGTATTCATATCCTTAACACCACTCCTGGCAACCCAACGCACAGTGAGTTTCCACCCATTGTTTAACTATGTAAGCTTAAAAATAGATTTGGCTCACAGTGTGTACATTTCCAGGACATCTACTGTACAATATGAACATTTTAATGAATATCAAAGAAGGGTCATATTACTTTTCACAAAATATTTTTTTAACTTTTTTTTTTTTGTTCAGAACCATTTTAAGGAGTTTTTTTGACCACACTCATTCACCAGTTCATTCTACCTAAACATATAATTGTATGGTCACTTCATAAAGGACATCTCCCTTTCCCTTGTAGTAAACTGCTTAATCATTGATAGCATTATTTGTATACATACAGTAATCTTTTATAAGCTGGTGGTGAGTGCCAATCAATAAAGAGGGAGGATTGGCAAAACTAAAAATTTAGGTGGCATTGAAGAGTGCATGGTAGTGGATGCCAGATGTACTGCCATGACAAGACCAGCATTCAAAAAATCCATCCAGTGGAGCTCCTGTGATCAGACATAGGCCATTGATGAAGAGAACTGACAGTCTAATACTACTTTTGTTGAGTAGCTAACAGTCTCAGAATCAGCAACTCTTCATAATGTTTCATTTGTGGGGTAAAGCAGCTGACATTCCAACCAAGTTCCATTCATATCAGAAAAAAAGGTGTTGTAGAAAACTTTGGAGTACATTGTGCAATGGAGGTTCAGAAAAAAATCATCTGATCTCATCAGTCTGACTTTCTTTTAGTTTACTCTGAGCTTTGAAAATCCATGGATTATCCTTCAAAATGTAGAAATGCAGGCTGATGGTGGCATGCAAAATATGAGCAAAACAATGACTGAATGAACCTCATTGTCAACCAAGTGTGTCTCTTCCTGATAGTAGTGTACCCATCTGTGAATGAGATTTTTCATCAGGACAAAGCTCCAGGCCACAAGGCTAGGAAAGTCCTAGAATGGCTTAAGGAATTTGACAATGAATTCAGCTGACTGCAATGGCCTCCCCAGTCATCAGATCTCAAACCAATGAAGCATTTGTAGGAATCATGGAACAAAGTTACTCAAAGTGAAAATTAAAATCCAGGTCATTTTTAGTAATTGTGGGACTATAAATCATGTAGAGTCTATGTTCTTAAGGGGTTGAGCTGTTTGACTAATTTGAAATTACAGTAGGTACTCTTTGATCACTCAGTGTGCACAAGTTCCAGAAATGAGAAACACAACTGTCAGTCAAACCTCTGGAATATAATTAGTGACTAGGCTTATTCAGTTTGTAATGTTTTATTTTGTGCTTTGTCAATCGACTGCCTTCTGAGACAGTATGCAATTTAACATGATATGAAAAATAAATTACTGTACAATTATGAATAAACCTGACAGTCAGGTAATTCAATGATTGTCAGTTCCAGTACTCCCAGAAATCCTGCTAAATTCCCAGTGCATGCCTATATGGCCAAGAGTTTGGAAAGCAGCAAAACCTCACGTCCAATGCTTTAATTGTGGGGGGCTTACCAGTAACAGACCCTGCAACCAGTACCAGCTATACAGGGTGGTGCACAACTGTTGATGTTAGACCAACCTGTGCAGAGTACTTTGTATAATAAGAGGTGACGAACAAGCTAGAGAATGGTAGAGCAAGGTGTGCTACTCAAGTCTAAAGTTCAGACCCTTACAGAATTGAATTGAGAACCAAAGTGTATACAAGCTAGTTACAAAGAGAAAAATGCAGATAAAGAGGAGTTCCCTGAAAGACTGAGAAGCACCTTACTTAGGCAGTGGCTGCCAATGCAGCTGCTTGACCTTGAGTACCATCACCCAGCATCTGAAAGTGCTTGACAATGTTCTCACCATCTTGGGAAGCAAGCTGAAAAATAAAGCCTGTGTACACATTTTTAATATGGTCAACACAACTGTTTGTAATTTCTTAGTAAGCATTTGATCATTTAAATGTTACATTATGTTACTTTCTAAGTGAAAACTCAGTCCATGTTGAAAGTTTCTGTCTCTGCTGAAATACATGATGGTCAGATTTATTGATTTACTTGCCTTTGAGAACCTCAAGCAATTTGACATATCTGAAAATGGTTAATGGAAAACAATAATATATGTGTCAAAGTCTGCTCAGTTATAGAATGAACTCTCCACCCACAAGCAACAAGATATTATTTTTTTCCTGTGCTATTTTTAGGTCTACAAAGGCGAGATGTAAACCTGGCCCCAGTTACGTGACCAGTGTGAAAAGGAGTAATGAGAAAGAAGCCCTTCTATAAACTTTGCATGGTTTAATATCATTGTCTCAAGTCAATATAGTTTGAAATCAACAAGACCACAGTTTGATGATTGCATTTATTTGTCTGTTAGATGGGAGATCAGAATCCAACCAGCACTTCAGTAACATTCTGGGGTCCAGATAGACTCATTTAAATTAAATCATATTTTAGTTGTAGCTAGCAGAGGTATGGTAAAATAGTTAAAGCAGTAATCTCATTATTGTTGGATATTATAATGATTGCCTTGAAAATGGCTAGAACATTGTTTAGTATAGATTCCTTCCTTCCTTGCACCTGATACTGCAAGTCTTTATCAAGCGAATCAAAAGGTGAATATTTCAATGATGACTATAAATAAATATGGATAACCTGCTGTACTTAGTCAGCTTGATTTTCCGTCAGCATGATTTCTATTACATTTTAGCAAAGGCTCCGGACCGCTATTTGACTATTTCTTTAAGCAAATATGTACACTTATGCATGAATACATTGTATAGCTATGTAATTGTCTGTTACTGTTTTGCATGTGTACATTTGCGTAGCCACTCTGAACCTTTAACCAATAAAGAGCACTACAGTATAAGAATACTCTTACTTTAATTGAAAAATGGGACGCTTTGAGTGATAGATCAACAATGGAAGGAGCAGAGAACATGCTGCATATGTCCTTGGGCATCACACTTCCTCAGAGAACCCATAGATACAGTAATTAATATGCTATACTGAACGATTTGGTGGACTCTGTTTTGCCAGGCCAAAGAACAGAGACTGTCAGTTGTAAGTCCATGGTTCAGGAAGATGAGCAGGGGTAATCACTCTTAAAATTCAGATTGTAAGACACTCCTACTCTGACATTCTCAAAGAGTGAAGCTTCCATAGTCCAGCATAGAATCAGCAAACCACACAAAATGCAGAAACATTGAAAAAAGGAACATGAGAAACATAAGGTTATATTCACTAAGGACATCCTGCACTAGAGGTTAACTTTAAATGATGTGCACTCATGATGTTGTTGAGCTACCAAGGATGCATGTATGTATGAATGTATGTATGTATGTGTATATATATATATATATATATATATATATATATATATATATATATATATATACTGTATACTGTGTGTGTGTATATATATATATATATATATATATATATATATATATATATATATATATACTTATAGAGCTTCTGTAAAAAGAACCCTCAGTACCTGGATGTGTTCATTGGTAGACTTCTAAGTTGTAAAACAAGACTGCACCAGTCGCTGGTAGGTGAGCAAGTGATCACAGATCCTCTTAAGGATGACACTAGCAAGGACCTTACCTGGCACCGAGAGCAGTGTTATTCCTCTGCAGTTGCCGCAATCCAGGCGAACACCCTTCTCTTTTTCTAGTAAGTGGAAATGACACCCATCTCCCAAAAGGAAGCAAAGATTCCTTGCAATGCCAGGAGGACAGCCTTACCACCAACCTGAAGAAGATCACCCCAAATACCACAGATCCCTGGAGACTTCCCTACCCTTAGATGGTTCACCAGCTGTGCAATTTCAATGAGATTGGGTGGTTCACAGCTAATTGGAGGATCAGCCTCAAGAACCATGGACCCAGAGATGTCCAACGTGAATATCGGAAGAGTTTCTTTGCAGCCTTTGTCAATCTTCATAAAGCCTTTGACTCTCTCAAAGTTACTCAATGTCATGGTCTGTACACTGGTACTGTGAGTGCTGTGCAGAATGGATGCAGAACCCCTACATTTTGCCCAATTGATTCTGGGGTTCATCAGGGGTTTGTTCTTGCTCCTACCCTGTTCAATGCTTTCATGGAGTGGGTGTTGGGCAGGGATGTGGAGTACAGTGAATGGAGGGAATCTGTTGATGAGGAAAGATTCACTGATCTTGACTTTGTTGCCAATGCTGTGATCTTCGCTGAGTCAATGGAGGCTTTGATCGGGGCTCTCAAGAGACTGAGTGAAGGATTCCCGAATGTCTGGACTTGAGAGTGTCCTGGATTATAACCAAGATCCAGGCCTTCAATGATGTCTTGTGCACAGCCATTAGCAGTGTGTCTGTCATTGGAGAGAGTAACAACCACGTTGAGAGGTTTACTGACCTTGACCATAACATTCATGTCTCTGGTGACTGTTCCTATGAAGTCAGTAGACAGATTAGGAGAGCATGGAGGATCATGAGGTCACTGGAAAGGGGTGTGTGGCACTCCCAATATCTTTGCAAAAGGACAAAGGTCTAAGTCTTTTGTGAGACATGGACGCTGTCCAGTGACCTGAGACAAAGACTGAACTCCTTCGGTATTGTGTCTCTTCTGAGAATCCTTGAGTACCACTGGTTTGACTTAGTGTTGAACGAGCAGTTGCTCACGGAGTCCCGAATGAGGAGCATTATTTGAATTGTGAGGGAGCATCAGTTATGGCACTACAGTCATGTGGCGTGATTCCCCGAGGGTGATCCAACTCACAGAATCCTCATTGTTGAGTATCCAAGCGGCTGGACCAGTCCAAGGAGGTGCCCAGATAACACCTGGCTGCGGCAGATAGATGGTCATTTCCGGGGTGGGGAACAGGACCGCGTCTTTGCCCTGTGATGGACTGAAGCCCTGTCCAGGGTTTGTTCCTGCCTTGCGCTTTATGCTAGCCGGGATAGGCTCTGGCACCCCCTGCAACCCAATTCAGGACTAAGCAGGCAAGAAAATGACTGACTGAAGGAAATTAGAGAATCAATCTTGCATTGCCTTAGTCATCTCATAAGATATGAGCACAAGAATTGTTAGATCAGTGTTAATTTGTGTTTATTTGAATAATATTAGTTGTATTCATGAGCAAAAAAAAGCAAAACACTGCTTCAACAATTAGTTTTAAACATAAATGTAAATGTTTTGAGTGGCCTAAGACTTTTGTACAGTACTGTATTTGCTGTATTTGTTTATATAGGATAGTTATGTCAGAACTTTTTACTTTAAATAAGATCTTGTATCTAACAATATTTTGTAGAAAACAAATAGCTCACTTGTCAAAACAAATACAAATTAAAAAAGACTTTTAGTAGCTTGATTCCCCTCTGTCAAATACATCATGAAATTACTTTAGTCTGTAAGTCTTTTTGGAGGGGTCTCTTAGCACACACATGTTGTGCAATTTTACACCACTACTTTTTGCTGAAGTGTTGAAGTGCACTCCGTTACAAAGGAATCCCCTTCAGGCAAGTCCACCAATTTTCTTCAGGATTAAGGTGTGCCAGTCCTCAATCCTTAAAGATTATTGTTCATTCCAAAGTGAGGCATCCCCATAAAATGATGCTACCACTATTAGTCACTGTGTTCTTTGTAAAATAAGTCTTTGTTGGCATTGGGCCTAATACGTTTTAAGGCCAAACCTTTCTGCCTTGGTCTCAGCAGACCATAAGGCAGCTACCTTAAGACTTTACAGGAATGGCTTCTGTGCTGTCACCCTGCACCATGGCTTAGACTTGTTGAGAATGTGTAAAATGGCTGTAAGCTGATTGCTGCTCATTTGTGTTAGCCATTGGTCTCATGGCAGCATCCATGATGACTTTATTTTGTCCATTATTATTATCTGTGGAAGGAGGTGCTGATCTCTGCAGCACCCTTCTTGTTTCCTACAATTCATCATGAAAGTCTTCATGGTGTTGCCTAATAAGAAATTTCTTTTCTATCCTCTTCTGGTCTGTGCTTTTGAGCAATAAGATCCAACAGATCTTTTTTTAGATCTGTGTTTACCATGGTTTTGTTTGCACTATGCAACTAATAGATTTTCAAGGGAAAATCCTAGGTGAATAGTTGATTTTATCTAGTAGAAATTGGGACTGATTTAGTTTCTGTCAGGTGAAGCTGTTAACTTTGTATGGTATAAGCTTTTTTTTGTACAGAGCTACAATTACAGCTGTACTTACTTAAGCAAAACATTGAATGCTTTTTATTTGTAATTCCATCCATCCATTTTCCAACCCGCTGAATCAGAACACAGGATCACGGGGGTCTGCTGGAGCCAAGCCCAGCCAACACAGAGCACAAGGCAGGAATCAATCCTGGGCAGGGTACCAACCCACCACAGGACACACACAAACACACCCACACACCAAGCACACACTAGGGCCAATTTAGAATCGCCAATCCACCTAACCAGTATGTCTTTGGACTGTGGGAGGAAACCCACGCAGACACAGGGAGAACATGCAAACTCCATGCAGGGAGGGCCCGGGAAGCGAACCCGGGTCCCCAGGTCTCCCAACTGCGAGGCAGCAGCGCTACCCACTGCGCCACCATGCCGCCCTTTATTTGTAATTATTTTCCCTTACGTTTATTTTTCATTGAAACATTGTTGATTGCAAGATCTTAAAGGTGAAAAAGATGTCCATTGACTTCAGCCTTTACATGAACAAAAGCTCAGAAGCTATTCCAATATGGATGTGCAGACTTATTGAATATACAGATATGTTCATGTGTACTGTATATGTAAGCCAAAAAAAGGAAATCCAGTATGAGTATTTCCAACCTTTGACCAGAAGTAATATTTTATATTTGCTGTGTAAATGTAACGAATCAGTAAATGCAGAGTTCAGAGAAATGAAGAAGTGAAACAAAATGCAGAAGTTCTCTTTTTAGAAAGCAGGTAATATAAGTGATTCTAGCCACAGCTATCAGGTTGTCAAGCCCATGATTCATTTTCACAATAAGCCGACTTTCATTTCTAGCTGCAAGTGGTGGTAGTCATATTGAGCAGGAGAACGAACAGGTTCTTGTTTCATTTTAACAGATTAATGTTGTCAAAGCAGTGGTATGAAGAGTTAACCTCATGCCTGCTAACAGTCGCTAGCCTGGGGACATCTCATGTTGCAACGTGCACCAAGGCCCCACCCTGCTGGCACCCTGCTGTAGCATGTGTTACATATCCCAAGGCCAGTGTAGAGAGCACTAGCATGTTTACTAAAATACAATTTCTTTTTATATTGTTCAGCACAGACATGCAAAACATAAAACAAAATACAACACGATAGGTATCAAATTATAGACAACGGAAGAGACTGAAATAAAACTGAAGCTACAGAAAACAAACCTCTGGAGTCCAAGACTTTCTGGCTGCCCAACCTCAGATGCTGAACATTGCAGCAAACTTCTGCTCAGATCACTATCAACAATTTTTTGAACTCGCATTTTGCCGTCTATCTTGGCAGCAAGGCAGGAGCCAGCCATAAATGGACAGACACATCCACTCAAGGTCATTTATGGCAGGAACATTTTTTTTTGAGTGATTAAACAAAAACACACAACTTTATGAATGGGAATACAAAAAAAAAATGTAGCAAGACACTGTGACCAAGCATAAAACCCAGGGCTCTGGAGCTGTGATGTAACAGCACTAACCACCATGGCACAATGCTGCCACAAAATGTACCATATAAAAAAAATGATAAAAAATAAACATTAAAGGGGAAGACCTCAAGGGGAATAACTCAAAAGGCAACACCACAATCCTCACCTGCCTAAAGTATCCTTGTGCTTCAGTAATTTTCAGTAAACATGTGGCTCATTTACACATAGCCAGTACAAGCCCTGCATCAAATGTTAAAATAATACCATAAAAGAAAATAGAATGATATGTTCCCATCACCAAATACACTTGTTTAGTTTAGGTGCTCTAGGAGCTGGAGAAAATCCCAGCATAATTAAACCCAAGCTTTGGATGGGATGCCATCTGTGACAAGGTCACTCCAGGCAGATTTAGCATTGTCTAAGAGAAAAACACTGCACCTTCTGGAGTGATAGCTCTGAAGTTAGGGATCTGCGCCGGCAATCGAAAGGTTGCAGGTTTGAATCTCGTAAACGCCAGAAGTGATTCTACTGCATTTGACCCTTGTGCAAGGCCCTTAACCTGCAATTGCTTTGTCTGGGATATGACGTTAATCTGCATCTAGCCCAGCAAGCAGGTATTCCAACTTACAGGGAAAGCTTGGGAGTTGGTGGCAGGTTTGGTACTCCAGGCACAATGTTCCAGTGTGGTGCTGAGGTGTCACCCACTGCACTTGGGTCCCAATCCAGGTGGTTCGGCATGTGGTGGGTGCAGCATTGCACTGTATCAGTGTATTCTCCCAACCTACCTGTACAGTCCTCACTTGGGGTACCATCTGTGTCATCAACCTCTGTCTGCATGTGTTCTTGCATGTTGAGTGAATGCTAAGCTGTGTGTGGTCAGTGTTACTGAGAAAACCTCAATCAGTCTAAATTTGATAATGGCGATTTGAAAAATGGAGAAGCCTCTGAGTCTAAATGTGCAGCACCCCTCTGTCTTCACTTTATTATATATGACACTTCCTATGGTAAACACAGGCTTTGCATATTGCAAAGGCAGTTTATAGTTGTTGGTGTCTTTTTATGGCTATTTAAGATGCAAGAGTTGTTGTCACACAATGAGCCCATCATAGTTCAAACTATACAGCATGCAGTAAGGTCAATTATATGTTCCACATATAGGCAAGTTAGATGAAAGTAGCAGAGGAAAGGAGGCACTTGACACAGGACAGGAAACATGAGTGTGGGCAGATGTGTGTTCACCCACCTTCTTGTTGTTTGTAACACAGCTCATAGTGGATAGTGTTACACAAACCCAAAAATGGGCTGACTAGATGTCCTGTTATCAGTTTTCTCATCATTTTCAATGCCAGTCCTTTTCACTGAAAGTGACTGAGTTGTTACAGCATGGCGGGACCGGTGGCTGAGGGGTGATTGGAACCTTATTTTAGGGGACATCAAAAGCTGCAAACTCATCACCTTTGTCTCTCACGCTGGGATACTTGTGCTGAATGTCTTAAGTACACAGGATGTGGCAAAAAAGCAAAATAAGATAACTTCTCATAACTAGCCGCCAGCATTCATACTGGAAGGGAGGGAAATGTGAAGACAGCTCAGCTATTTCTTTTTATGCTTTGGTTTTTCTTTTTTTTTTTGCATGTTAAGGTAAAGATGAACATTTTAAGTTTTGGGGAACTTATCACTGTTTGCTGAAAAGAACTAAAAGCATCAAGTGTGTGAGTGTCAGCACATGCTTCCTGTAGCCGTTTTCAGCACAACAGCAAAACTTTCCAGAGAAGCCCTGCAGCAATCCCCTAAATCCTTGGTCTGTACTTTCAGATCTGTTTTCACAGCAACCAGATGTACAAACATTTCTTCTTGGGCTTTCAGGCCACTTGATGGTAACATGCACAAGTAACCTTTATGTTTCCTGCCTTAAAGATCCTATGGAGTAAAACTGGAGAAGAAGCAAAGGTTACAGTAGAATTATCATAGCTCAGACTGATGCACTTGTATGACTGCACCTGTGATGGATGGATTGGTTCCTGCCTCTCACTTGATGCTGCTGGATTACGCTTCATCCTCCATGGTCCTGAATTCAATGAAGGAGATTCAGTAATGAATGGATGGATGAGCATGATTGTACTACAGTGCTTCCATAACATAGTGAGGTAAAACAAATTGTACACCATGTCATTTCGCATGATATACTAGACGTACATAATACAATCGAGGTTATACCACTCAGGGTCTACTCTTATATAATAAATGCCTTTTTTCTTGCTAAAATCAATTGATTTAGCCATTATTTCAATTGTTTAATCTTGTTCTAGATCAGTGTTTCTCAAAATTGGTCCTGGGGAAGCCCTATGGCTGCAGGTTTTTATTCTAACCAGCTTCTGTTTTTAATTGAACTCCTGGGCTAATTAAGTGAACTGATATTTCCCAAGTTCTGTGTTTAGGGAACAATATAGAAATTTGAAAACTAAGTTTGCTAAAAAAAAAAAAAATATTAAAATGTACCTAGCAGTTATATAGGAATCATGCATTTTTTTTCTTTTTAACAGTATTTTCATCTTGATTTTCATTCTACTTTTCTAGATGTACTAATTGTTTAATTAATCCATTATTTACTAATTAGTAGATCTGATGCTAAAGTAGTTGCAGCCTTTGATTATTCAGTGTTGTTTGCCTGGGTGTCTGATCTGCTCGTTTTTAATTGTTATTATTAAGATACAACGAAGAGGGGAAAACTGCACAGAGAAAGGGTAAAATATAATGAAATCAACAAAAGAGAGTTAAGCATTTAAATCTATAGCAAAAGCAGAAATATTTCTAAATGTCTTATAAATGTAAAAATCATGCTGCTATGCTTTTCTGAATTTCGAATAAAAGAAAAAAAATACGAGCTAATTAAATAAGATCAGTGCTATCAGGTGTTGTCACTGATTAGGAATCCGGTTGGAACAAAAACCTGCAGCCACAGGGGTTCCCCAGGACCGAGGTTGGGAAACACTGTTCTAGATCATAGGGCCCAGAATCCATTGTGGGTGTAAGAAACAAATAGCTGTGGACACGGTGACTGCCTATACTTAGTTACAATATACTATACTTATATGGATTTAAAAAGAACATATATTTTATATAGTAGCTTTCTATAGTGGCACTGCCCTGGTACACCTCCCAAGCACACAAAAGTATAACAGAGTAAATATTTTTAAAACTCGAAAGTAGGTGCTAACTTTCCTCAAGGCGTTTACATTAATATTGTGAGTTTAATTTAAAATATATACAATAACACATAGTTTATGCCTTGATTACATTTTGATTGCAGTATACGAATGGTGTTTTTATTAATACTGTACCTTTCCAATACAGGACCTACAGAATAATGAATGAATAAACTGTCCTCATCCATCTGTTTATCTCTATCTGTTTTTCCATTTTATGACCCACAATTGATTCAAACTGACAATTATTATTATTATTTAAAGTGTAGAGACATACTAAATAGAAAGCTTGATACCAAATCATAAACCTTTCTATAAAAAGTTTCACACAGGACCCATGCACGTGAATGTAGGTTCCAGGTGCCTCTGTGATTTACAGTATACATTCTAAATTGGCCCAATGGGGGGTGTGCTTGAGTCTGTCTAGTGATGGACTCCCATCCCATCCAGAGTTGGTTCCTGTCTTGCACCCTTGGTGCTTGCAGGACAAGCTCTGGCACCCATATTTCTGCCCTGGGGGAAGTAAATCTATCCATGTTCTAATCCCACATATATCTTTTCAAGATTTCTGGGAACTAAACTAAATCTTGTCAGTACTGATTATAAATATACATTATACAGCATAGTTAGCAACCATTCTTTATAATAAGGACAAAAACTAAGCTACTCCAAGAAAACTTTACCAACACACACAAAGAAGGAAGGCACACTCCTCGCCTACAGCTATTTGGCAGAGCTTTAAACCATAGCTTGTGAGCTGTGTGGTCGGTGGAAGGAACTGCTGGCCCACAAGGGTGCACCCTGGTCATCCCTGTTTAACTGAAACAAAATATCAAACAAAAATGTGAACTTGATGGCACCAAACAAATGAAAAATCAGAGCCCTTGTTTCAGGAGCCGTTCTTGGCCGATAAAGCCTCTCAGAGTCATGGTGAGAAGGAGCTCTGTGATGCTTAATTCCAGGAGCCACGGGATATGTAGTGGTGGGACCAGAAGGAGTCAATTGCCCTCGCTGGGTGTCTTCTCTGCACTATGGAGGGAACAAAAAAGGACAAGGCTAGCACCTCTCGGCAGAAGTACATACCTCAGAAGAGCACCAAGGATGATCCACTGACATGCATGCATGACAACTGTAATGTAGAAATGGTGATACCTTATGATTTCAATTCTTGTAATGTGAACTGAATTTTTTTTATATAAATTGGTTGTGAAATTTATCCAGAATATCGTCAGAGCAGTCAAAGAGCACAGAATGATTAGCAGTTTAAACAGAGCTGGTCTTTTTTACCAGTTTATATTAAATGTTACAACATACCTTCAGGCTAGACAATGATTTTTCTGTCATTTTTATGTTTAAAATGCAATGAAATTATAAATATACAGTTAATTCCATAAGTATCTGGACAGTGACACCATTTTCATAATTTTGGCTCTGTATGCCACTACAATGGATTTGAAATAAAATAATCATTATGTGATTGAAGTGTAGACTTTCAGCTTTAATTTAAGGGGTTTACCAAAACTATCACGTGGGCCGTTTAAGAATAACAGATATTTTTCTGCATAGCCCCCCTATTTTCAGGAACTCAAAAGTTTTAGGACATTTGACTGACAAGCTGTTCCATAGTCAGGTGGCAGCAGTCCCTTCATTATTGCATTAACTATTAAGCAGATAATAAGTGTGGAATTGATTCCAAATGTGGAATTTGCATTTGGGAATGGGTTACTGTGATCTCTCAAGTTGACGTCCAATGCAAATAAAAACAGTGCATCACTAGTCTGAGAAAAAAAAATTTAGAGAGATAGCAGAAACACAAGGAGTGGTCAAATCATCCATCTGGTAAATTTTAAAAGAGAAGGAACACACTGGTGAACTCAGCAACACCAGAAGGTCTGGAAAGCCACAGAAGACAACTGTGCTGGATGATTGCAGCATCCTGTCCTTGGTGAAGAAGAACTCCTTTACAACATTTAGTCAAACCAGGAACAGTCTATGCCAAAGTCTATCATTGCCAAAGTCTACAATCAGGAGAAGACTTCATGAAACTAAAGACAGAGGGTTCACCACAAGGTGCAAACCACTGGTAAACCTCAAGCATAGGAAGGACAGATTAGACTTTGCCAGAAAACATGTTTAAAAGCCTGTCCAGTTCTGGAACAATTATCTTTGGACAAAGGAAACTAAGATCAATATATAACAGAATGTTGGAAAGAGAAGAGTATGGAGAAGAAAGAGCTCATAATCTGATGAATGTGAAATGTGGTGGAGGCCGTGTTATGGCATGGGCATGCGTGACTGCCAATGGAAGTCAGTCACTGGTGTTTTTTGATGATATGACTGCTGGCAGATGTAACGGATGAATTCTGAAGTGTATAGGGCTATACTATCTGCTGGGATTCAACCAAATGGTGCCAAACCTTAAATGACGATACTTCACTGTACAGATGGATAATACGGAGAAAGCAAACCAAGTGGGTTTCGCTGCAAAGTTGTGGAATACTCTTCAAAAGCCAAGTCGATCAACTGACCTCAGCTCAATTGGACATGCATTTCACTAGCTGAAGACAAAACTGATGGCAGAAAGTCCAAAGAAGAATCAGAAACTGAAGACAGCTGCAGTAAAAACCTGGCAAAGTATCACTAGGGTGGAAACCCAGAACTTGGAAATGTCCATGGGTTACAAACGTCAGGCAATCATTGACTGTAAAGGATTTTCAATAAAAAATGTTAATGATCCTTATATTTATGATTATGTTAACTTGTCCAAATACTGAAAATAGAGTGCCATGTATAAAAATGTCTGTCTTTTCTAAACAGCTCATCCAATATTTTTGGTAAACCCCTTTACTTAAAACTGAAAGTCTACATTTCATTCACATAAAGATTGCTTATATCAAATCCATTGTGGTGGTGTGCTGAACCAAAATTATGAAAATTGTGTCACTGTCCAAATACCTATGGATCTAACTGTATGTATTTCTTGATTGATTGATTGATTTTTCTTACTGTTTCATCTTGAGTGTATTCTGTATAGTGTTTTTGTATGATCTGCTGAAACATTGAACCTTCTTTATGGATTAAACTTATCAAGTGAATGACAAGGTGAATACTTCATTAATTACTATAAACAAATCAGAATAACCTACTGTACTTTGTCAACTTGATTTTCAGTTAGCATAATTTCTATTACATTTTAGCAAAGACTCTGAACCTCTGTTTGATTATTCCTTTAAACAAATATGTATACTTAAGCATGAATGCATTGTATAGCTATGTAACTGTCTGTTCTGCATGTGAACATCTGTGTAGCCACTATGAACCTTTTACCAATAAAGAACACTATACAGTATAAGAATAAACTTACTTTAATTGAAAAAAGGGCACTTCAAGGGATAGATCAAAAACAGAAGGGAGCAGAGAATATGCTGCAGATATCCTTGTGAATGACACTGCCTCAGACAGCCCAGAGATAACTAATATGCCATACTGAATGGTTTGGTGGACTCTTTCACCAGACCACAGAACTGAGACTGTCAATTGTAGGTCTGTGCTGTGCTGGTGTTGAGTCCAGGAAGATGAGTAGGGGTAATCACTGCTTAAAATTCAGATTGCAAGACACTCCTACTCTGACATTCTCAAGGAGTGAAGTTTCCATAGTCCAGCATAAAATCAACAAACCACACAACATGCAAAAGTGTAGAAGACGTATCATAAGAAATATAAGGTTATGTTCACTAAGGACATTCTGCACTAGAGGTTAACTTTAAATGAGGTTGTTCAGCTACCAATGACGCACCTCTTCATTAAATAAAGGTCTTGCTGTCATACAAAGATCGTATTAGTGGAATGTTGGTTCAACAATCCTGTAAAGCATGATGTAAGCATTCAAAATCGACACTGTTCTACATATAGCACTCTAATACAAATTTGGTGAGCATCTAAATCATATAATGTTTCTACATTATTGAACTAGTAATGTAGGTTGAAGTGAGGGAGAGAATTAAAACAAAAATAAGTGCCATTATGAACAATGCTGCACATCTTCTCTCTGACACACAGAAAATTATTCAGCAAAAGTGTGCCAAGAAATAGTACTGGGGGGCTTCTTCATACCAACAATAATATGTCTGCATAATACCTCACTGGAAGTGGGACTGCCACATTGGATGTTTTTGTTCTTTTTAATTTCCTTCATTTTTTAGTCATACTGGTGTGTGTTCAGGCCTTGATGTATGTGTGTGTGTGTATATATATATATATATATATATATATATATATATATATATATATATATATATATATATATATAAACGTATACTCCTGGAACTGTGTGTGTCTGTCCGACCCGGAACTGAGAGGTGGAGTCAGGGTAAGGGCTCCGCCTCCCAAGAAACAGAAAACTCACTTTGCCGCTAATGCACAAGCAATGCAAGCACGTCGGCAAAACAAATCCTCCTAGGAGAGAGATGCCCAGAGTAGTTCCTTTCAATTACCTGACATTTCTACATTTCAGTTTCTTTTCTGACAATTTCAGTATGTTTTTATTTAAAGAGCTTCTATTAAAAGCTAAATTTCACCCTGGGGATAAACAAAGTTCTATCTATCTATCTATCTATCTATCTATCTATCTATCTATCTATCTATCTATCTATCACCATAACAGAATATTATATTTAACAACAAATAAAGAAATTATATTATACAATAAACACAAAATGTAGAATTTATAATCACTTATGCTCAATAACATAACACATATGCTCAACACCATAGTCAGTCCATAAAGTGAAACTTACACTTGGGAGCTGAGCCATTTTTATGCTTGTCAAATCGGGCACTCTCCCTAGGCCCTGTAGTTTGGGTAGGCCCCGCATCAACCAGACCAACCCACATGCACAATATGCAAATCCTTTTTATACACACATAAAAATATGATGACATAGATATTGTAATATTTTAATGAAGTGACAGGCAAAACTTTTTACTGTTCTCACCCTGCTTTTATACTGGTCTAACCTGTCATTTTACTTACATTGAACTCTACTACTTGCCCACACTCCCCTAAGTCATACTCTGATGTTCCCACGGGCCCCATACACTGCTTGGGATGGGAGTGTAGATCGAATAATGTTAAAGTTGAGTGTGTGTGACTGACCAGCTTCAAGAAGCTATTGAGATTATGAAAGAAAGGTAAGTATGAGGAAAACTCCATGTGAATATAGGGAGAACATGCAAAATTGATACAAATAGACCCCAAGTTGAGAATTTAACACAGATCCTGCTAAAAGAAGTGTTGGGGTAGAATGAACAGAATATATACTATGCGCATCAGTAAGGCAGACATGGTGGCACAGTGGTTAGTTCCTCACAGGTTCAAATCCAGTCTTGATACATGCTGTGTGGAGTTTGCATGTTCTTCCTGTACGTCACTCATCCTGAACATGTGCACGTTAGGCAGATTGGTGACTGCATGTGTGAGTGTGCTTAGTGAAGGGTTTGCACTGTGTCTTATACAAGATGCTGGTGGGATAGGCTGCAGCCCCCACAACCCTGACTGGAAGTCAACAGATTCAAAAATAGATGGATAGATATGAGTAATCTTTGTCAATGCATCATGCTAATCTTTCCGTGATATTTTAGTAAGCTGGTATATGTTTTTAGGTCCTTGGCACATTTGGTATGTTAGTAGGTGATCTTATTCCCCAAAGCAGGGGTAGGCAACGTCGGTCCTGGAGTGCCACAGTATGTGCAGGTTTTTGTTCCAACCCAGTTCCTTAACGAGAACTCAATTATTGCTGATGAAGCACATATTGCTTAAGTGACATTTTAATGCTTCATTTTAGTGGTCTCGCTTGTTAAGGTTCTCCAACCTTAATTGCTTATTTCAATCTTAAACTGCTGCATTCAGTGTTTTAATTGCTCCTTATTAGCAATAAGATGTAAAACAGGGGTAGGCAATGTCGGTCCTGGTGAGCCGCAGTGGCTACAGGTTTTCATTCCAACCCAATTGCTTAATTAGAAACCAATCATTGCCAATCTCAGACCTTATTTAATTTTGTGGCTTGTTAGTCTGTGCAATGTAAGGCTTTTATATCGTAGATTTTTTTCCTTTCCAAGGATATCATCCAAATGATTTGAAGCCTAAAACAGATCATTTTCAGTCTGTCACATTTTTCTATTAAGTGTTTTATTAAATCAAACAGTACATGATGAACACACACAGATGTAATTGGAAAAAAGCTAGCTGGAGAACTGCTGGCTGCTTTGTCTTTTACATCTTATTGCTAATAAGCAGCAATTAAAACACTGAATGCAGCAGTTTAAGATTGAAATAAGCAATTAAGGTTGGAGAACCTTAACAAGCGAGACCACTAAAATGAAGCATTAAAATGTCACTTAAGCAATATGTGCTTCATCAGCAATAATTGAGTTCTCGTTAAGGAATTGGGTTGGAACAAAAACCTGCACATACTGTGGCACTCCAGGACCGACGTTGCCTACCCCTGCCCCAAAGCATGTTGTGAACCCGTTTTATGCAGGCAGGCAGAGTACAGGACAGAACTCAGCTCTGGGTGGGATGCTTGTCCAACTCATTGCTCCAACACACGCTCACTGAAAGTATTTAAAGTCACTAATCAATTAAGATAAAAATAAGGGAGGAACACGGAGGACATGTAAATTCTGCACAGAAGGTGCTCAAGCTGGAAATTGAATGAAGGTTCGAGAACAGTGAGATGAAAACACTGCTTAGTGGACACCATTGTATAAATATAAGAGGTTTGGGAGAGACTGCATATTGAAAAAAGCAAATAAAGCCAGCAGAACTCAGCATGCTGTAGACAGCATGGAAGGATGTGATGTTGCAAGTCTGAACAGCCGCCTGATTATAATCACAAGAACTAACTTGCTATCAGCAGCACAAAAAGGCTGCCATGCTGCATGTTGCCAGGCATATTGAACTAAAAAGCCGATGCAAAACGTCGGAGGAGCTGCTTTAGCTCGCAAGGCTCCTGCTGAGATCTCCCATTTTCTTTCAGTCAGTTTAACACAACAAACAGAAATGTAACACTGCACAAAGAAGTACATGGGCTGAGGGGGGCAGCCTGGCAAAGTGGAGGTGAATAAACTCCGCAGCAACTCACTATAATACTTCTAACATGTCTCTGACAACTGGGCTAAAAAGCAGAAATAAAGAACACAAAAGTGCTAATCAGCCAGCTTTGGTTCTGCTATTTCAGAGAAGTAGCAGCTAATTGATCAAAGGCTAAACTTGAGAAAGAAGACAAAGGAAAGCAACTTAACACTGAATATGTCACTGAGCAATCAGTGCCCTCAATCTCACTGTGACAAGGCTAACTACTCTGGAAAAAACATTCCTCCATTCCTTTTTTCTTTTTACAAAGCATAAAGACTCCATTTGTACAGGGGTCTATACTTAACAGCATCGGGTGTAGGCAAGAACTTTCCCTGGGTGGGATGCCTGTGTATCACAGGGCGTACTCACACATGCCGACACATGGAATGGGGATGTATAAACTCCACAATAAGACAGCTGCACTAACTGCTGTGCCATCTCCATTGAGTATCTGAGTCCAATAATTAGCCATGGCTGTAGATATATGGTATTTGGGCAGTGCGTTATTTTTTTTAGATTTGCTTGCTACAAAAAATGATTGTAGAATAGAAAAGCACTCGTCATGGCATCATCATTCACAAGGCAGGTGTGAGAGAGCATCCAGGTTACCAGGGTTAAGAGAAGGAAGGCCTGTCTAAGACCTCCAGAGGAACCCACACCAGCAAAGAGTGTTGTTACAGTGTGCTGCCACCTAATGAAGTCATAGATGTTCTGACTTCCTGACAACCACCCATTCTATACAGCGGGTTAGGCATTTCTGGCACTTCCTGAGTCACCTGCTTTGTAATGTCCTAGTTAAAGTGACATGTTTCTACTCAATTCTCAACTCTCTTCTTTCTCTTTCACCCATGCATTCATGCTTAAGTTTTGTTGCCTTTCCAGGCTACATAGGCTTACAGAATCTACTTTTCCTTAAAAAGTACATTTGCTGGTGTTCTTCAACACATGAAAAAAATTACGTGAACACCATGGTCCCATGTATTGTTATACAGCTTTAATTGTTAACTTGGCCTTGACCGTTTTGCTGTGTAACAACCCAATGCTGGCATACCGTGTCACTTCCTCCCTGCCACTGTTGGTCTCTCTCTCTGCCTCTGTCCTCACGTGGTTTTGCTCTGCTTCCTGTTGAACCGTTTTTCCCCTCTCAGAGCTGCCAGTCAATAAATTTAACACCATGGCATCGACTTAAAAATCAGCATACCTAAGACAAATTTGGTGCTTCAAATACTACTGTGTTGTGCCGTGTTTATAAGAAATCAGAAATTTGGCACACTATTGATAATGCCTGCCCAGATCACACTTATTAGGTTGGCAAAGGGGTCTGCATTAATTTCAACAGAAATATTCCATGATTGGCAACTCTGTATGGCATTTGCCACCTAAATTTATCCATAGGGCTCAATGTTAGTTTAGAGTCTTGTTATGGTGTCCTATACATGTCTTGCAGCCTCAGAGTGCTTTAGGAAGTTGTTCATAAAATAACATTCTCAATCTTCTTTTATCCAATTTAGGGACTGTAAGGATAAGCACATACAATCATAAAGATTTGGGACACCCGTAGGCAAACCCCATATAATGTAAATGAAACGCAGGTTATAAACGTGTTAAAAAAGAAAAGAAATGTCATTATGGACACGAGTCTCCAAAACAGACTGCTTCAAGATGGTTGAGCTTCCAAAAATAAGGACTCCTGGTAGGAAGAGGCGGGTCCAGGCAGGTGGACACTGGATGTTAAAGCTGCCAATCTTCTGGTCGGAACAGAAAGGAAGAGAAAGGCATCAGTTAACAGCGCCCTCTTGTGTTCTGGTGGGAAATTATCATTATCTGAGCCTTTAAGCTGCCCCCATTGCGCACACATGTGACAGGATGGAGTGGGCTACAACATCAGGTGCAGGGAGAAGCCAACCCTGATAAGGTGTGTAAAAGAGGAGATACAACAACATTAAAGAGGTGGGGAACCACCTTGATGACCCTGTATAACTGAAAAAGTTGAAAATGATAAATTAAGCAACATGTGGCATCTTTTCAGACAGAAGCTCAGAATTGAACTGAAGCCAGATGGCTGATTTATATGGTGACTCGACAGGAAAGGGCTGGTCCAAGAGAGTGAAAAACAGAAGTGATGTCAGCAATGGAGTGGCAGTAAGTCTTCCGTTCTGCAGAGGGAGTAAGAGAGAAGGCATTAGTCCCTCCATTCACACATGTGTGACAGGTGCCAGTCAGCCACAGGGCTACCTTACACATGGACACACATCCATATCTATAAAAAACAGTTTATCTAAAAACACACATATTTTGGGAATTTGATATGCCACTGACCGACCACTTACAAGACATTGTCTAGTACAGGGGAGCACAGAGACTGAGGCAGCTCCTCTCTCTCAGTATCTGAAGTCAAGTGGTTTATTTTATCACCCTTTCAGTCATTTGGTCAGAGTAGTTTATGGTGAGAACACTGGTTTTCTCTGCCCCTGCCTAGTTGAATTTTCATGGAGGGTAATAATCCATCCATCCATTTTCCAACCCGCTGAATCTGAACACAGGGTCATGGGGGTCTGCTGGAGCCAATCCCAGCCAACACAGGGTGCAAGGCAGGAACCAATCCTGGGCAGGGCGCCAGCCCACCGCAGGACACACACACACACACACACCAAGCACACACACTAGGGCCAATTTAGAACCACCACCTAACCTGCATGTCTTTGGACTGTGAGAGGAAACCGGAGCACCCGGAGGAACCCATGCAGACACGGGGAGAACATGCAAACTCCATGCAGGGAGGAACCGGGGAGCGAACCCAGGTCTCCTTACTGCGAGGCAGCAGCGCCACCACTGCGCCACCGTGCTGCCCTGGAGGGTAATAATGTGAAATCGAATTAATAAAGCATGTGTTCAATTTCCATCCATCCAAATATCAATTTTATTGTTACATGAGACTTAAACGTGTCTCAGTAACACTGGTGCAAAATAGGCACAAACCCTGAACAGGACAGCAGCCAATCAGAAGCCACACTCTGCATTTTTCTCATACACACACGCTGGAACAATTTAGAGTCACTGATCAACCTGACCTGCATGACTTTAAGATGTGGCAGTAAAGAAGATATACACTGAGAATCTGCAAACTCCACAAAGATGGTGACTATTACAGGAATTGAACCCAGGTCCCTGGAGCTTTATGGCAGCAGCACTATCCCTGGTGCCCTCCACATGCAACAACAGCAGTGTGCTTTTACAGTAATTATGCAGTGAGAGGCACAGAAAAGTACAGTACACAAAGACAACACAACTATTTTATGACAATTAATGCAAGTGTTCATCCACTAGCAGGTGCACCTGAGGATTTACACGAGGTTGTGCAGTCAATAAGCCACATAACCTCAGTCTCTCTAGTAAGCCATCCACTGGGATTTAGTCAGAAGCTTTTCAAACTGAAAGATGAGAGGGAGGAACGTTGTGGTTTGGCTTATTTTCCTATTAGACATTCACTAGAGGTTATAGGGGAGCAGGCCTGGTAAGATAAAGTGTACAAAATATACTGTATATATATATATATATATATATATACATTATGTGGGTTTGGGGTGGTAAAAATATCCATCTGCCTGTTGCAAAATATTACAGGATAAGCATATGAAATAGAATTTAAATATAAAGACATAGCAAGATTATGTGAATGTGCACTAGTAACATGTTTAATGGATTATAACTCATGACCTAGTCTAACTGAGTGCAAAGGCAGCCATGGAGTTTGAGCTTCTGCTGCCATTAAGAGAATGCTTCAGATGACAGTGTACCCCAGGCCAGTTATTGGTAAGATAGAGATACACTGCAAAGCTTCAGGAATTTTTAGACTCAGTGGAAAATGGGACGGTCTAGCACAGTCAGGGAGACAGTGCGACAAGCCGATGAAAGGTAACCTCATTCATCGGTACTATGTAGGACACTGGAAGGTGTTACTCAAACTGCAAGCGCTCTCACTATGTTAAAGTAAAACTGTGAAAATACAGTACAAATGTGAAGATCTAGAGATGTTCCATCTTGAGTTGGCATTCAACAAAAAGCCCACCTACAGACATCAGTTGAATAAGTGGGCTTGATCATTAATGCTGCTGAAGAATGTGAATTTCCCATTGGGATTAATAAAGTATCTATCTATCTATCTATCTATCTATCTATCTATCTATCTATCTATCTATCTATCTATCTATCTATCTATCTAATGGACAGATGGACATTAATGCTCTTTAAGACTACATGTACCATGTAAGCTGCCATATACAATAAGAGGTGTCATTTAGCTAGGAGTTTGGAGGTAGCATACAATTGTAATTTCTAGGCAGCTTGAGATACCAAGCTGTACAGGCTATTGTGTTTAGGTTCACTTGGAGAAATAATTGTGCTCATATTTGCATATTTCATTTTCTCTTTGCAAAGTTGAGTGCATTGATCTGGATTTTCTTTGATGATGATAGATAGATAGATAGATAGATAGATAGATAGATAGATAGATAGATAGATAGATAGATAGATAGATAGATAGATAGATAGATCAGGTTCAGTACTGTTGGAGCGGGCCTTCACCGAGGTATCTCCCCAAGTCATAGATAAATAGGCCAAAACAGTCAGTGTGACTGCATAGCACAGCAAGTTATTACTGAGTGGACAGAATCTTCAGGGGAAGTGGCCACTGTTTTTAAAGGCATTTCCCACAATTCTAACCACACAGCTCTTATGTTGGATTCATATTACTGAGAGGTTCCTGTTACAATATGTGTTAGCAGTAATAGTTAATGCTGACTTGACAACAGAAGCAGAATCAGAATCTAGAGTTGCCCATCAAATACAGTAGCTGCTTCTTCCACTCATCAGACTTAATGGTCTTATCTTCTCTTCAAAACAGCATCACAATAATGCCTGACACGTGCAGCCCTACAGCAAAACGAGTCTGTTAAAGAGTGGGAGCAAATGAAACTTGAAATTGTTTTTGGGTAAAGTGAAATTAAAATGATTATAAATAAACAAGCACAGAATTGCAGTAGCATTTTGGGAGCATGACTTAGATGCTTATGTTCACTGCTTCTCTCAAATGGAAACACACTCTTACATCTCTGAGCCAGTGCCTTCACAAGTTGAAATGAAAAGGTGACAAATCCTAGTAACATATTTACTGGTTTGTATAGCTTGAGCATGATGAGATTCAGGAAACCATTAAAGGTGTGATGTGCAAATGAGGGAGAAGAGAACCAAAGAAAACTTGGGGTGCCGATCAGGCCACCTCATTTACTGCCAAAGTCCAAAACAATGACTGAAAATGAGTGTGTGGTGACACAACAGAAATAAGGTGTAACAGATGCTGTTTTAGCCTCTGCGGCTTCTCAAAACTTTTGTCTCTCTCGAGGTGGTCTGGATCAGGGATTTCCATCATGAAGGACTGCATTCCTCAGACTAAGAGGCTATCTTCTGGGAGCCATCAAATTTATGTCGTCCCAGCCTGATGAGTTGTGATTTACCTGACCAGCCTTACTGGATGGTTCCTCTGAACTACGGAGGAGAAAAGAGTCAGCATCATTAGAATTGGCGCCCTCTCTTGCCCTGAGTGGGTATTGCATTCCAGGTCTAAACCTGGAAAGTGATCCTCAATCAGCCAATGTGTGACAAAGGACAATAGTGGAGACCGAGCCACAGTCCAGTGGTCCACCTCCTCTAGGGCGCACTACTTATTACTGGTTGAGTAGTAGTTTGAAATGGCAAACTTTGACCATACAAAGGCCAAACATGGTCACAAGAGAGTCTTTAAATACCGACCTGCCAAGCCATGATAAGTGTGGAAGACTCTGTATAGCAAGAGTATCAAGCATTCCTGGGTCAGGTTACTACTGACCTCCCCAGAATGAGGGGTATAAAGTGTAGGGGCACACAAAATCAGTCAGTATTGTTACTTAAATCTGAGAGAACAATCAGATTTGTCATGAAATTGCTTTAAACAATACAAATGAATACCTAGTCCGGTCTGTGTACTACAATGGGACAGTTCACCCAGCTCATAATAGCACACAAACATGATCTAACAAATTTATTTCAGTCACACAAGCTACAGAGGCAGTTCTTCACCTATGATGGTCACAAAGTGGTGAGTGAAACTAAAGCTTCACTTCCAACATAAACTGCTTCACACACATATTAGTAATGGTGCTGGACACTTAGCTCCATTAGGAAATATATAAACTTTAAGCCAATGTCTGTTGGAGACAGCAGAGTGACCAAATGGTTAATGTTTTAAGAGACCCCCATCCCAATAAACTGCTGTAAAATCAATATCTATACAAACATTCATATCTATTGAAAAGGTCCCTTAAATGCCCCAGTTTTCAATTTGTGCCAGCAATGGTTAGGTGGCATTAACATATGCTGTCAAGCCCACAGCATTCATAAACTTTGAATTCTGAAAATGGAGCAGCTCCTGACAGCTTCAAGGACCTGGACTTAGCTCCCAGCTTAATCACTATCTGTGTAGAATTGTGTAGAGGTTGCAAGCCAGTGTGCTTTTCTCTGAATACTCCAGTTTTACTCAACATTACAGAGATTTTAATTTTATCTTAAATTGTATTTATAAAGTGACCCTTATTTGTAGGAGCTAGTCAGTGTAAGGTAGGCTCCCTGCTAGGCTTTGAGTTTGTGTACTGTGCAGGTGCCAAGGAGGATGGACAGGCATCCCAGCCAGGTTGGGTGATGGTACCTTTCCTGGCCAGGAGGCCATAGTGGATGGATAAGGGGAGACTGTCTATCCAGAACTATTCCTGCCCCAGTACAATAGATGACAGTGCTCCTCTGGCACAGACCTAGTATGGACACCTGCAGGGATCCATGAACCCAGGACTGTGTTGTGTGTGTTGGTGTCTGGCATTTGAGACTCAGTGGCGCCCCCTACTGGTTACAACTGAAAAGTATCACTTGAGGAATTGATTCCAATATGCATTCTATGTGGAAAAGGTTGTATAATTCTTTGCTATAACTTCTTTCCCAGTATGTACCCTCAAAATGTAACAAGTCTCAGTCTGTATCCATTCCCGTCCCAGTTTACTTCACTGTCACCCCACAAAAGCGTAAACCTGCTTACTTGATTAATCCTTTATGATCACACATTCCCTTGGAATTTTATGTGCTGCCTGTTCAGCATAACATGTATATAGTTTTAAAATGGAGAGTCATCTTGCTACAAACCAAAATTGTCCACTTAACTGTTTGTAGATAAGTAACAAGTTGTGAGGTGTATGCATCTCTTGATAACTAACTGGTCCTGGTACAAAAACAACCCTGGCTAGTTTGGATAACAAGCCAAACTGTACACAAATGTACTTGCGTCACTAATGTTACTGTATATCTAGTCAGCCTCCATATGACTAAATGGTCAAAACACAACTGATTGGTCCTGCTATGCTATGTAGAGAGCAATGGGGCAAGCACCATGCCCACCCATGCAGGTAATTGTCCAGTCATTTCACACAGACACCTTAGTCCAATATGCTCCATCGGTTTAATCCAGTTCTCAGCCTGTTCATACACAAGTATCATAAATACGCCTTCAAGAAATGAGGGTCACTATCCAGTGTAGATTATCCAGCAGTCCTGCCGCGTGGACATCTTTATTCTGATTACAGAGTAAACAGAGTTTTCTAGAGTTTTTATGGGACAGCTATTATAAGTGACCAGTAACGGCATACTGCACGATAACGTGCTGTGGTCCACTTGACTTGAGCATTCCTAGTTTTCATCCTTTTTCTCTGTACGTTTAGCATTCTTAGCAAGCTTCCTGAGCAGCTCTTTTCTCCACCCCAGCGGCCCGCTGCTTCTCTTCTTATCTTTCATCGTCATCTTTTCGCGTTAAAACTGATTAAGTTAGTTTTTGTGTTGCAATTACATAGTACGTTTTCGTTAATTTTTCACTTAAGGCGGCACTGAAGTCTTCAATCTGCCTCAAGAATGATTTAAGATATGAAGAGGTTGGGAAGTGGCCGCGAAGGTGCTAGGGAATGAGAACGATGCAGGGATGCATGCGCCGCACGGCCGCCTTGCTGCGCGCTGCCGAGAGTTAATTCTACAATAAAATAAAATAAAAACAAAAAGAGTAATAAAAATCATCACCCCGAAAGCGGGCAGTAGACATCACTAGTATATGTGTACCAAATTTCAGGCCAATAGGTGAAACGGTTTGCGAGCTACAGGTGATTTAAAATCCTGGACAGACAAACGAAAAGCCACAGTAGCGAATTATATACTGTACAGTGCATCCGGAAAGTATTCACAGCGCATCACTTTTTCCACATGTTGTTATGTTACAGCCTTATTCCAAAATGGATTAAATTCATTTTTTTCCTCAGAATTCTACACACAACACCCCATAATGACAACGTGAAAAAAGTTTACTTGAGATTTTTGTAAATTTATTAAAAATAAAAAAAATTGAGAAAGCATATGTACATAAGTATTCACAGCTTTTGCCATGAAGATCAAAATTGAGCTCAGGTGCATCCTGTTTCCCCTGATCATCCTTGAGATGTTTCTGCAGCTTAATTGGAGTCCACCTGTGGTAAATTCAGTTGACTGGACATGATTTGGAAAGGCACACACCTGTCTATATAAGGTCCCACAGTTGACAGTTCGTGTCAGAGCACAAACCAAGCATGAAGTCAAAGGAATTGTATGTAAACCTCCGAGACAGGATTGTCTCGAGGCACAAATCTGGGGAAGGTTACAGAAAAATTTCTGCTGCTTTGAAGGTCCCAATGAGCACAGTGGCCTCCATCATTCGTAAGTGGAAGAAGTTCGAAACCACCAGGACTCTTCCTAGAGCTGTCCGGCCATCTAAACTGAACGATCGGGGGAGAAGGGCCTTAGTCAGGGAGGTGACCAAGAACCCGATGGTCACTCTGTCAGACCTCCAGAGTTCCTCTGTGGAGAGAGGAGAACCTTCCAGAAGGACAACCATCTCTGCAGCAATCCACCAATCAGGCCTGTATGGTAGAGTGGCCAGACGGAAGCCATTCCTTAGTAAAAGGCACATGGCAGCCCGTCTGGAGTTTGCCAAAAGGCACCTGAAGGACTCTCAGACCATGAGAAAGAAAATTCTCTGGTTTGATGAGACAAAGATTGAACTCTTTGGTGTCACATTTGGAGGAAACCAAAGGGAATTACAACAATCGATGCGGAATATGATAAAAGCATGGACACGTTTCTCAGCATTAGAAAAGGAGAGGAAGGAGTGAACACGTGATATGTTAAGGAGGTGAAAGTAAGCAAGTTTCTTAATGTGATTTATGTGGGCGGAATAACACAACTTACAGTAGAGGCAGGTCGGATGAGATCACGGCCAAGATTGACTGGAAAGGAGTTCATTTTATTAAGTTGCATTTTAGTCCCAATTTACAAGAGTTCAGTTTTGTTGCAATTTAATTTTAAAGAGTTCTGCTCCATCCAGGTTTTAATTTCACTAAGGCAGGTTGTGAGCTGAGAAAGCTATGATGAAGTTCCACTTTTAACATTGAAGTAGAGTTGAGTATCATCTGCATAAAAATGATAACCCAGTCCAAAGCTATAAATAATATGGCCAAGGGGAAGCATATAAATACAGAAAAGTGGAGGACCGAGGACAGAGCCCTGAGAACTCCTTGTGTGACTGGCGCTGAGCTGGATCTGCTGTTGCCAAGACTAACAAACTCTTGCCTATTAGTCAGATAGGACTTGAACCATTGGAGGGCAGTGCCCGAGATACCCAGCATGTTCTCCATTCTGGACAGTAGGATGTCATGTCTGACAGTGTCAAATGCTGCACTGAGGTCTAACAGAATTAATATGCTGGTTTGTCCAGAGTCTGCTGCCATAAGCAAATCATGTCAGGTGGAGTTCCTTATGAAGGGTTCCAGAGCTTTTTTATGTCATCCAGGACCTTGAAGGTAATATCCAGGATGTGGCCAGAAGCGGTAATAGGCCAGGGCTTAAAAGCCCATCCCAGGTCGCAAATTAATGATGTTGGAGATGGGAAAAGTTTTAACTGGCAGAAAAAAAATTAATGAAGGAAGGAAGGAGTAATAAGTATGTAAAGCCAGAGTAGAGGGGAAATGTTGTTAAATAGGTGAGCAGGAGAGTATATAAAAAGAGCTGGTAAGTGGACAGGTAAAACCCTGTTGTCGTTGAGTAAGGGCCTGATGGACTAAGTATTGTTGTTTCCATCCTATTGGGCTCTAAACCCTGTCCTCAGCTGTTGTTTTTCACTCTGTATTAATAAACGTTTCTTGGGTCTACTGGGTTAGCATGTGGATTCAGGGCCAGCTTACAGGTACTCCCTAAATTATACACTGCTCCAAAACAGCATGATATTACATCCTCCATGTCTGCTTATCAATTACGAAGAAGCCTACCCTGGAGCTATCAAGCAAAGGACACAAACAAATCTGCAGTTCATTGCACACCTCATTGATATGACATTAAAACAAACCCTAAACTTATGTAATACTAGGGTGCTTTTCCCACTGCTTGCTTCATTCGCCAACCCCCATGCTTGTGCTATGTGCTAGGCTCTTTGCGGTTCTGCCTCTCGTGTATGGGGATGCAGATGTACAATTTACTAACTATTTTACATTACAGTGAGTAATTAACCATATTAAAAATATTAAAACGTAATAATTTGAATGTAAATTATGTTTCATGTTACATTAAGAGTTATTCATTGCGTAATACGATTTTGTTCTGTTTGGCTTTGAAATTAAAACACAAAAACCTTTTAAACTTACACTTTTACTGTAAAACATAAGTAAAAACTATTTCTTTAATTAAATTTTCATCAATATCGCATTGAATTGTGATTCTGTGCTTGGATTTTCATCGTGACAGTGGCACATATAACTGCACGTATTAAATAAAACAACTTTTTCGAATGTTTGGCTCTGAGATTTGTAAATTGTCTTTGCAAAAGCTATTCAAATGGGAAACTGTTACCGTTTTGATACGAATGGCATATTAAGATCTCCTTTGTTTTCTAATGTTATCCCCTGAAGATGTACTACATTACCTTATTTAATATAGAAAGAATGATAGTAAACATTCATGAGAAGCATATTGTTAAAAAATGCTACTTTGATTTATCAGCAGCTTTAAAACTTACAAACATTCTAAGCAATTAGTCCGTTTATAGTGCTAACTACAATAGCGAGGATAATGTAAATAGTAAGGGGAAACAATTTAATACTAAGGTGAGAGCTGCTGTTGACATAGTTGCACCTGAAAAGACAGTTAAAAAATCTTCTAGCATTCTTATACCATGGAAGACCCAAAGAGTGTCTGATTTAAAATGAACATGCCGTAGAGCTGAGCGTAAATGGAGAAAAACTAAACTAACTATCCACTATGAAATTTTGAAGGTTAAAATAACAGAATACAATAACACAGTCCGTCTTGAGAGGCGCTGCTTTGTCTCTAAGATTGTAAATAATAATGCTAGTAATCCCAGAGTCATATTCTCTACGATTGATCGTCTGCTAAACCCAGGTAATGCAAAGGAATGCCTCCAAAATACTTCCAGTAAAACCTGTGAGGCTATTGCTGTATTTTTCAATCAAAAAATTAATGATATTAGAAATAACATAGTATATCTCCCCAACACTGCGGATCCTCCTAAGCCCCAATATTCTGTTATAAACAAATTAAACTCTTTCACCAGGATAGATTTACCTGATTTACATAAAATAATTTCTCAACTGAAACCCTCCACCTGCATCCTTGACCCAATACCAACAGGTTTTTTCAAAGAAGTATTGGGCGTGCTAATTGGTAATATCCTTGACATAGTAAATTCGTCATTAGATACGGGGGTCTTCCCAGACTGTCTTAAGACTGCTGTAGTTAAACCCCTACTCAAGAAAAATAATCTTGACTCCTCTGCTTTTGAAAATTTTAGACCCATTTCTAACCTACCTTTCTTAAGTAAAATTCTAGAGAAGGCAGTCATTATGCAGTTAAATGAGCACCTTAATAAACATGCTATTCTTGATAAATTTCAGTCAGGTTTTAGAACAAATCACAGCACAGAAACTGCACTCGTTAAAGTAGTAAATGACTTGCGGGTAAATGCAGACAGAGGCCATTTATCTGTTGTCATCCTCTTAGATCTGAGTGCAGCATTTCACACTATTGATCACAACATTAGAAATCGCCTTAGTCAATGGGTGGGCCTCTCTGGCAGTGTCTTAAATTGGTTTGAATCCTACCTGGCAGGGAGAAAATTCTTTGTTAGTTGTGGTAATTACAACTCAAAGACACAAGATATCCTATATGGTGTTCCACAAGGCTCTATCCTGGGTCCGATGCTTTTCTCAATCTACATGCTTCCGTTAGGTCAGATTATCTCAGGGCACAACGTGAGCCACAACAGCTATACTGATGACACACACTGTATGTATCAAGAGCACCTGATGACCCCCGATTCCCTTGATTCACTAACACAATGTCTTACTTGTATTTCTGAATGGATGAATAGTAATTTTCTCAAGCTAAATAAAGAGAAAACTGAAATTTTACTGATTGGCAATAATGGATACAATGAGGTTATTAGAAATAAACTCGATGCATTAGGATTAAAAGTCAAGACGGAGGTAAAAAATTTAGGGGTAACTGTTGACTGTAACCTGAATTTTAAATCGCATATTAATCAGATCACTAGGACAGAATTTTTTCACTTAAGAAACATAGCAAAAGTTAGACCTCTTATATCATTGAAAGATGCTGAGAAATTAGTTCACGCTTTTGTTTTCAGTCGACTAGATTACTGAAACGCACTCCTCTCAGGACTACCCAAAAAAGACATAAATCGTTTGCAACTAGTGCAGAATGCAGCTGCTAGAATCCTAACTAAGAAAAGAAAATCCGAGCACATTTCTCCAGTTTTGATGTCACTACACTGGTTACCTGTGTCATTCAGGATTGACTTTAAAATTCTGCTTATGGTTTATAAAGCCTTAAATAATCTCGCCCCATCTTATATATCGGAATGTCTGACACCTTATATTCCAAATCGTAACCTCAGATCCTCAAATGAGTGTCTCCTTAGAATTCCAAGAGCAAAACTTAAAAGAAGTGGTGAGGCGGCCTTCTGCTGTTATGCACCTAAAATCTGGAATAGCCTGCTAATAGGAATTCGCCAGGCTAATACAGTGGAGCACTTTAAAAAACTGCTGAAAACAAATTACTTTAATATGGCCTTCTCATAACTTCACTTTAATTTAATCCTGATACTCTGTATATTCAATTCATTATAATAACTATTCATGGTGGCTCTAAAATACGTACTAACCCCTACTCTCTCTTCTGTTTCTTTTCTTGTTTTTTTGTGGTGGTGACCTGCGCCACTACCATCTAATCAAAGCATCATGATGTTCCTACATTGATGGATTAAAAGCCAGAAGTCTGCATGACCATCATCCTCAAGTCCTTCCAGTGGGAACCCTAAATACAAAGAGGACTGTTCATTTATGTTAGGTAGAATGCCCAGAGGGGGCTGGGCGGTCTCATGGTCTGGAACCCCCGCAGATTTTATTTTTTTCTCTCCAGCCATCTGAAGTTTTTTTTTGTTTTTTCTGTCCCCCCTGGCCATCGGACCTTACTCTTACTCTATGTTAATTAATGTTATCTTATTTTAGTTCTTACTTTGTCTTTTTTTTTCTTTTCTTCCTCATGTAAAGCACTTTGAGCTACATTATTTGTATGAAAATGTGCTATATAAGTAAATGTTGTTGTTGTTGTTGTTTTGTTGGATACAACCTTCTTTCTACAGTAATTCGTGCCTAGAAAGACCGGATAGTGTTAACGGTTGTAAATATTCTTCGGAATATTGTAAGTTGATGTTTTCATCTTCCGCACCATCACCACCAACTGTTTCAGCATACTCTATTGATACGCATTTAACCAATTTGCAGTGTAACCTATTGTTATTTTTGGCATTAATTCGTTTGACTTCATCGTTTCTTGGTGCTAAGATTGCCCGTGTACTCATTTTTACTGTTGATAACCCTTCGTGATGAAATGTCTCGTCTCATTGGAGCAAGAACTGTGTCTGTCAGAAGCATTCACACGAATGAGAGGTGAGAGTACCGTGTGCGTGGTTTTCTATGGTTGAGAGGAGGGCATGAATTGAAACATCTCATGGCCAAAGTCTCAACTCACAGGACTTGAAAAAATCTTCCAAAAAGTCTTGTCTCGTCGCAGGATTTTTTATTACCGTATAATAGAGAGATATACATTTTCAACTTTCTTTCTTCTCAAACTGAGATCAACTCAAATGCATACATTTCCCAGATAAGTGGTAATACTAGTTAAGTTTCCTCCATCTGTATGCACCTTGTTTTATGTGACATTCACTAATTTATTTGAATGCATTGGTCTGAATTTGGGTCCCTATAACCCCCCAGTCTGATTAATTTTGAAGAGTTTAAAGTTTCATCAAAAATGAAGAATTGAATAACTGGCCACTGGTGCAGTTTGTTTTTTAGAAAATGAATATCCAAATAAACTCTAGGCATAGGATGTACAGTAGATTACTCTTCATAATGAATGTCGGTCTGGCACAGTGAGGCTTGTTTATTCAGTTGGTCACTAAATGTATTGCTTTTTTGCTTTCAGCAAACACTACATCCATCAGCAAATAGCAGTGATTAACACTTTTAGAGTTAAAGCCGCAACACATGGAGAAAAAGTCATTCAGACTTATTCTGCATAAAGTAAAACACCTGCTCTCTCATGGTCATATCCCAGTCATCAGATAATACATAATTCATATCAACACATGAAAAAATACATTAATAAAAATAGTCTTCTTAAAAAAGTTCATTGTGAAAGCAAACCAAACTAATTACAAAAAAAGTCTAATTCAAAAAAACACCCATATTTAGATAACGAAGAGCAGGGAGCAATAAAAAAGCTGCAAGACAGAAGTTACAGAAAGGTGAAAATCAAACATCCATCTACTTTTTTGCCCACTTCTCTCGTTCAATTCTGTGGGGATCCACCAGTGCCCATCCATGCAGCACTGGGTATAAAGCAGGAAATAATCCTGGACAGAGCACCAGTGTATCACACTCATTGACAACGGGCACATCTAAGTCACCAGTAAAACTAACCTACATGTTTCTGTAATGTGAAAGCAAATAGACATGGAAGGACATTCAAACACCATTCAAACAGCCCCACTAAACCTACCCAAAGCTGTGTTATTTAACCATTAATATTATGATTGCCTCAGAAATATAAATGTTACAGTGCTTTTAGAAAATATAAAAATAATTCATTTACAAACTTTTGATGGTTTCTGGCTTCTTTTTGGCAAATTATTGTGGGGGACAATAGTAAGTGTAAGAAGGCATCATTAACAATCACTCCAGGATGGACCTCTCCACCTGCCCCCACAACATTAGGGGTGAGCAGAAAAAAATATAAAATACAATTGCTTCTTAAAGATCAGCAGAGCTTGTGAAATTTCTTTTCTTCCTCTCACACAAGCTGACTTAACAAGCCTTTCTGGAATAATTCATAGTCGAGTCCCATCTCATTAAATTGTCACTGTATTGTCTATAGCAGGGATACTCAACCCTTTTTCTTGGCATACCTCACCCAGGAATTTAAATATTATAAAATACCATCTTTTTTGTCTTAAATTAATTATTTATCTCTTAAAGAAATATTACCTTCAATTTTCCCCCACTATCTGCATCCCCACCCCCTTCACAATATGTATGAACAGCAGTGTCATTTGACATAGAATAAACATTAGAAAGCCTAAAATTCCCATGCTTTTAATAAAAAAAACCATACAGTTCAGAGCTTGAATTTCATGTGTGGCAGACAGGGGGTTTATCCCTCAGAGTAACAACCAATGGGATAGATATGGAGTATTTCAGGATAGATACCCTGGTTCCAGCACCCTGAGCCACATCATTGGACTTAGTGCTCCAATACTGGTGATGTGGTGAAGGAAATCAATCATATCGTCGTGGGGAGACACTGGAGGCTCTTACAAAACTGTAGAGTCTACAGAAGGATCCAGTTTGTGAATTCTGACCACAGACTTGTTATTGCTACACTGAATATCCAGCTTAGGTCTGGTAGGCTACCACCAACTAGGAGAATGAGGCTGGAACTGGCCAGACTCCAATATCAGGCTGTTTCTAACGGGTTTGCATGCAGTTTGTGTGAGGAACTTACAGACTTGGGCGTGACTGCTGATCCTAATGTGATGTGGGAGATCATCTGTGACAAGACCCTGAAAGTTGCTGTGGGCTGTGTTGGTGTTACCAGTGTTCCCAAAAGGAGGTGTTTATCAAAGCATTATGCACATCGAAAATCTGTTCCTCGGAGAGTCACAGTCAGAGCTGCTGATGGAACAGTCCTTATTAATGATACTGCAGTTGTGACCTGTGGGATGACTACTTTGAGCAGCTGTTTAAAGCTGATCCTCTGGCTAGGACGTTGGATATCTCTGGGTCCATGGTTCTTGAGGCTGATCCTCCAGTTAGCTATGAACTACCCAATTTCACTGAGATTACACAGGTTGTGAACCAGCTGAGGTTTGGGAAGGCTGCAGGGATCTGTGGTATCCGAGGTGAACTTCTTCAGTCTGGTGGTAAGGTTGGGTCATGAGGTCTTTGCAAAAGGATGAAGGTCCAAGTCTTTAGAGTCCTGGTGCTTCCTGTCTTGCTATATGGTTGTGAGACATGGATGCTATCCAGTGACTTGAGACGAAGACTGAACTCCTTCAGTATTGTGTCTTCTCAGAGAATCCTTGGGTACTGCTGGTTTGATTTTGTATTGAATGAGCAATTGCTCATGGAGTCCCAAATGAGGCACCTCACCTGCATTGTGAGGGAGCGTCAGCTATGGCACTACGTTCATGTGACGTAATTCTTCAAGGGTGAACCAACTCACAGGATCCTCATTGTTGAGGACTCAAGTGGCTGGACTAGGCCAAGGGGACGCCCACATAACACCTAGCTGCAGCAGATAGATGGTCATTTCCCACAGGTGGGACTGGACCGTGTGTCTGCCTGGGGGGTTTCCAGCCAGGATCCTGAGCTGTTTTGTCGTGTGGTGTGTGTGGTAACGCACTGTGCCAGTGCATACTCCCCAACCTGACCTGACCTGACCTGTATGTTGCTATATTAACGGGCAATTTATCTGGCCATCATTTCAAATCCCTAACTTAAATGTATGACTGCAACTTACAGCTGATTGGGCACATCTTTGTGCTCCCAAAGCAAACACAAATCAGGTATTTTTTATTTCTGAACCAATTCCATAAACTTGTAGATGTATTTTTTTGCCTTGAAAACAGAGCAGGATGCTTCTTGAGGTATAACAGCAACTGCAACAGCTTGTCTCCCTAACTCAGGCCTCAGTTGTGCTTGCGATTACCAAACTTTTTTTTTTTTGGTTCCCTTATGTACCATCCCATAACTCCTCAAGTACCACAGGTTGAGAAACACTGATCTAGAGAACATCTCCAGACTCTGAGTTTTATGAAATAATTCAGATTTTGGTAAAATCCTTACCACACTCCTTGCCACTTCCTGCTACTCCAAATATCTGACTTCACTGTGCACTCTGTGTGAACCTGACATGGTCCTCCTAACCAACATTCATGCAGATTTGAAGCACACTATCTCTCTTGAACTGCTTTCTAATCTGTGCCTCTGATGCTCCATTTAAATTTTTGCAAATGATCTTTCTTTCCTCTATTTCATTATGTAAGGAAAACTACTCAAGTAGAGGCATTTCTTCTCTTCTTTCTGCTGTACCTTGTTGCTGATCTAATTTCTAAACTCCCTACCTGTAATAAACATATGCTGCATTGTTCCTTCTCATGCTTTGAACTGAATTGTGCTGTTTCTATTAGAAAATAAAGATGGACTGGATGACCCTGTAATGTGTTACTTGGCAGAGCTACTATGTCAAACCTCTTGGGATTTCTGTAGTCTTTAAGATCACTCCACTTGCCAGCTAACAGATTGCCTCTGCTCTTCACTTTGCTCCCCTCTCAAGTAAATTTTGCTAAATGGTGACCTTTTCAGTCCCCTCCAGGGAGTCATGGGTCAACACAAAATAGCCTGAGCATTCAGGTTTTGTAGCACTGTAGTGACCTCTGCTGTAATGGACATCTCCACTCCTACTCTCCAGGGTATTACAAGCCTTGTGGGCAGGATGGCTGATCTTTTAGCTCAAAAAGATGTGTCTGTATGATAAGTTTCTGTCAGAGACTAGTTGCATCCTTTTACAATTCATTTAGAAAACAGCAGCTAGAATTTACAGTGACAGCCATTAGTTACCTTTAATACTCCAGGTCCTGCCACCTACAATGGACACATAGCCCTTTTCACTGTCATGTTTCTACCTAGCATCAAGTAATTTCCAGCACCATAACAGATCAAGATTTATACAGTATAATGAACACATACAGTATATAGCTTGTACTTTTCCATATATAGAGCTTGTATTTATATTTTCTTCAATTCTTATACACCAACTATAATCATGAGGAGAACCTTATTAAATCAGTTAGCTGGAGATACATTACAACACAGATTTGTCATTATTGGATTGTCCTGTTATCAGACTTAATGGATGATGGCTGAGTCAAATAACTGTAAACTCTGATATACTGTAGAAAAGAGCACCATTACCAGTTACTTTTTTTAAATTGTTACATATATTTATCCATCCATGTCCCAAATCTGCTTGTCCTATGCAAGGCTCACTACCAGCCACAGATACAAGGGAAGAACCAACCCTGGATGGGATAACCAGGATAGCTTCATATCATCCAGAGGTAGGCAAAGTCGATCCTGCAGAGCCGCAGTGGCTGAGGTTTTTGTTCCAACTCAGTTTCTTAATGAGGAGTCAATTATTGATAATGAAGCAATTATTGCCCAAGTGACATTTTTCTGCTTCATTTTAGTGGTCTCTCTTGTTAAGGTTCTCCACCCTTAATTGCTTATTTCAGTCTTAAACAGCTGAATTCACTGTTTTAATGGCTTCTTATTAGCAATAGGATCGACTTTGCCTACCTCTGATATAGACACTCATACTTAAACAATTTATGGTTGCCAATTATCTTTAAATGCATGTCTTTGAGATGAGGTTGATGTCCGGAGTACTTTGACAAATACCCATCAGATGGAAAGAACATGCAAGTTAGCAGCCATACCATAAATACTTCAGAACAGGTCATCCACCTGATGATTAGCGTGTTCAGGCCCGACCGGTTACTTGAATGGGACGCCAACCAGGAAAAGCTTGGGTTGCTTCTGGAAGAGGTGTTGGCAATGCCAGCAGGGGGCACTTACCCTGTGGTATGAATGTGGATCCCAATGTCCCAGTGTAGCAATGGGGACACTGTGCTGTAATAATGGCACCGTCCTTGGGAAAAGATGTAAAATCAAGGCCCTGACTCTCTGTGGTCATAAAAGATCGCTGGGCATCCTTTGTAAAAAGTAGGATGTATCCCAATGTCCTGGCTAAATTGCTCACCATGGCATAGTAATTCTACCCCTCTAATCATCCCCCGTACCTAATTGGCTAACTATCTCTCACCTCGTCAGCACCTAATCGCTAATTTCTAATGTATGGTGAACGTACTGGCGCAAAATGGCTGCCGTCACATCATCCAGGTGGATGCTGCACATTGGTGGTGGTTGAAGGGGTTCCTCATTCATAATAATAATAATTCTTTGCATTTATATAGTGCTTTTTTCACTACAAGTCCCACAGACAGAGACCAGCCTGGAATTAGACCCCAGTGCTAATCACTACACCCCTTTTGAAAGTTTTATTGCTAAAACAAAAAATCAAATAGAGACACAGAGGAGATAGCAATTTCTGTCTACCAGAAGCATCGTGGCATGAAATGAATTACAAGATTTTTATATCTATGGGTTGCTACCCAGTCCACTCACCATTTGGGAAGAGATAGCAACACCCATCTGTGTTTCCTCTATTACCCAAAAACACAGCAACCTATAAATCGTCCAATTACAAGTGAGCTAGAGTACGGGTGGGCATGCACGGTGATAGACTGGAATCTTATCCAGGGCTTGTTCCTACCATGGGCCTGGCTCATTAAGACCCTGCAATGGAAAATGAATACATTAAAAAAGGAATGTGGGGTCAATATTTTCTATGAATGATATTCTTAATTGAAGCTGCAATATGCTCATAGAAAAAAAATAGACATAGCATATGGGATTTCCAGGGTCAAAGGGGAAAAAAAACCTAAAACAAAAGCATATTGGTTTCACAGTGTTATAAATATAAAGGCAGGATGCCTCAGACAGAACGGCAATTCTAAATCTGTAAGTATAGTAACTCTGACCTTCTGACTGCAAGGCAGAGCCTCAGACCGCTTCACAGCTGAAGTAATGATGGACACGCTCACACAGCTGCACTGCACACAGGAAACACTTTTTTTTTAGTTGCTGTGAGGAGCACATACAGCAAAAACTGTGAGGTTCCAATCTGCGTTTGTCAGTGCCTGCCTTCTAGGGATGTGTGCGTTTCCACTTCAAGAAACAAGGCTAAAGCAAAATTGACCTACTTTCTACAGACCTTGAACACAAGCCCTTAGACTCCTCATGCATTTCATGTTTCCCTGCAACAGGACGTTTTGGTGCACATTTCTTCGAAGCCAAGAAACGAAGCCAACCAAGCAGAAAACAGATCTGGACTGCTGTCAGCCTACAGATTTGGGAGCTTTGAGTATGGCCCCGGGAACCTGTAAGCAGCTCGGGGCTCCACTTCGGATCACGCGCAATGACACCGAAGGGGAAGGCTTGAGATCATAAAAATAACAGAAAAAAAAAAGACTTGGGCTGAATGTGTGTGTGATGCCCTGAGCAAATCTCACCTAATGTGAGCATTGGCCTGAAAAAAAAGGAACGAGAGCATTAAACGCAAGCTCATTTTCCGTGAGACCTAAAGCCTTAGGGTGTAGGACGAGTGAGAGGAGCTAACAAAAGCAAGAGGAGGCTGGGAGTGGAGGTGGGTGGGGGGGAGTGCATCTGAAAAAATGGTTAATGTGAATACAATCCGTGTTTGCCAGCCACAAGATTGGCTCCCCTTTGTGAATAAAGCACTGCAGAGCCAATTAGAGGGCACCACTGGCAGAGTGCATCAAAAATCTGCACAGGAGGAGCAAACAACGAAATAGTCAGGAGCCAGCAAGTAAATCTGGGCAAAACTATGAGTAAAAGGGGAGAGCACAAATTGAAGCTAACAGCACATCGTCATCAATGTCCTTGTGGACTCAGGACTGGAACTGACTCTAGAATAAAGCATTGCTGGTTTAAAAACCATTGGCCAAACAGAGTTTCATGTAGGTATTCTATGCGTGTATATGTATATCAATAACAGATCAAGAGAAAAGCCAAGCAAAATGACACCTTTTATTGGCTAATTAAAAATATTACAATATGCAAGCTTTCGAGGTTTCAAGCTTTCAAACTCGATTACATCTTGCCTGAAGAAGGGGCCTGAGTTGCCTCGAAAGCTTGCATATTGTAATCTTTTTAGTTAGCCAATAAAAGGTGTCACTTTGCTTGGCTTTTCTCTACATTCATAATGGCTAACACTGTACAACACCCTAGTACTCTAAATAACAGATTAAGAAATGTTAAATATACAGTAAATAGCCTGTATTTTTGTTATACAGTATTATGAGAAAAAATCATTTTATTTTTCTGCATCTCTCAGACACCTATGTACATGATATGAGATGTTTTCCAGTGAGTTCACTGCACACAAGTTAGAAAAGTGACTTATTAGTTTTTAACCCTTGTGTATCAATTATTGACAATTTTCATTTCCTTGCCTTGAATTGCTATCTCTCTATTATAAAAGGAAATCCTGAGATGAGACATTCTTGGAGATAATTTCAACTCCCGCAAGAGATAATTTTAGGTTTCGCGAGACGAGACTTTTTGCCAAGAGATTTTGACAAGTCCTGCCCTCCTCTCAAACATTTACAACCACGCCTGTGGTCCACTCACTTCTCATTCGTGTGAATGCTATTGTCAGACACAGCTCCTGTGTTCTCAGCTCCAAGCAGGGTTGGAAATAAAAGACAAAGAGTAGAAGAGACAAAGTAGAACGTCGTAAAGAGGTTCAAAACATTGGCACGATACACATTTCTTGAATTGTAGTCATAAATTGGTAATGATGAGTTATTTTTCATTTATTTTGATTTGAATTCATACAGTATGTAACAACAGGGCTTGAATTTTGACACAGGACTGAGGAACTTGCATCTATTATTTTAAAATTCCACATCATTTAACTTAAAGATGTCAAATCCCACTGCATTTTCAAGGAAAAAAAAAAAATTGTTAATAATTTTATCCACTTCTACTGTAGAGCAGGTTTCAAAATATAAAAAATATCCAGTTCATGCCTGCTCTAAGCACACGACGATGTGACCAGTCAACTGTCAATTGCGGTTATTTTAAACTGTAGTATAGCACATTGGAATGAGGGAGTTAGAATGATGGCGAAATCAATCGACCTTTAATACATAACCTTGATAAATGAAAGGAGGCTTCACATTCACCCTCTGATAATGATGAACAAAGATAGAGTTGTGCATACAGTATATATCACCATCGATCTATTTTATAACCAACTTTTCCAGTTGCGGATTGCTGCAAGTAGATGCCTATCCCACCTGCTTTAGATGTCAGGCAAGCACCATTTGATGGTGCACTATCCTCGTATATATCCAACGCAAATGAGCTATTCCATATGTTCATTCCAAAATAAATTTTGTTTAGTTTAGTGTTTCAAAAATTCCACATTGCCCAGTTATTTGTATGGCTCAGCTTGTAATGCTGTGAAGCATAAGGTAAATCTCTACAGATTTGCCATGTAACTTGTTTACTGGAAGTGCATAATTGCAAAGAAGCACAGTTAGCAGTCCTGCTAAAACAGAATACATTACATTTGTGTCATTTATTGTAATTTTGAAACCAAAATAATGATCATTAGTACAACAGCTAAAATCTGGCAAACGTGGCAAAGGCACAAATAATGGAAAACTAATGACATGGGAGCAAATGGAATGCAGCCTCCAGTTAAGAGTAATTATTGTGTCCAATTCATTGATAAATTGTAATTGTTCTGTTATTAAATTTTAATCAAATATTTTTTAATCAATGTATGACAATTTTTACAATTTAAGATAAGCATACACTTAAATGAAGTTGTAACAATGGATTATTAACAGCATGGGGAAAAGGACTGGAGGTAACTAAAGGGTTGACTAAACTCGGCTTAACGCTTGGGCACATGAGGCTTTTGCCTCATCTAGAGGAGCCACAAAGATTGTTCCTAAGGTTAAAAAGAAGTAGGTATGTTATGAATACCCCCTTAAAAAGCGATAAGAAACTAGTGAGAAAACCCAAACACCCCTATTATCTTCTTCTTCTTTCGGCTGCTCCCTTTAGGCATTGCCATAGCGGATCATCTTCTTCCATATCTTTCTGTCCTCCCAAACACCCCTGTTATGAAGTGGTGATAAGATCAATAGGAAAACCCATAGGACACCCCTATTAACAAAGTGATGATTAGAATAATGGAAGAATCGACATGTATATGAAGTTACTGTTGGCTGTAGTTGATTGGCTAAGATGATAGAATTCCAAATATTAAGTGTCTGATGATATGATGTATTAAATAAGGTAATGGTATTAGAAAATCATAAAAGGGAATGAATTGTATTAATGATTGCTCACTCCATGGACTGAGACATTTGTGCATACCTGTGTACAAATTAAGAATTGTTCTGCATTTTCATCTGGTCTCTGTAAATTACTTCTTAGAAAACAGAGGAAAGTTTTTCCACAACATTGTCAGCGCACTGACAAGAGGAGTTTACTCAGGAAACCAGGAAATGCATGTAAGACAGAAAAATTGTAAAACCCTGGAGATCAAAAGTAACTAAACGAAAAAGCCAAGCATGAGACAAAGTTGAAGTCAAAAGCTATGAAGGAAAAAGTCTGCACTGAAAAGACAATCAAAGGCAATTATCAATGTATTTGTTAAGACTAGGGGGCTCTGCCCCCTGCTCACCTTGCTCGCCAACCCCCAGGTTTGGTACAGTGGATTTATTAATAATTTATTTATGATGTTTTCATGGGAATTGTTACATATGCATTATGTTCACTTTTTATTTTAAAACTTCCGTAAAAATTTCTTTAAACACTTTTGTTCAATTTGAGTTCCAACATACTGAATCTTTTAAATGTGGTCCTTGAGACATGGGCTTAATGACTTTGTACCATAATTCAGGACAGGTTTCTCTTTTTGGAATCTCAGCACAGACAACCCGAACTACATCATCAGCAGTTGATAATGTATTTTGCAAAGTAACCAATAATTGCATGTGAGGCAAATACCGTTTTTGAAATTTGATGGTGTAAATGTATGCTGTGATTTGCCCAAACACCATTTCGAGTACATTCAATAAAAATAAGACTCTGCTAAAACAATCTACTTATGAAAGTGGGAATATCCAGAGCCGATGTAGCTGGTGGCATTGTTCTCAAGAATCTGTGGATTTCTGGCCATTGTGGATTGCACGACATTGTAATAAATAAGTCTGGCCGACCGATAGTTTGGGATATTGCCATTGCATCATGGTATAACTGTTGCAATGCTCTTGGACTACTTTGATATGATGATGGTAATATTACTCCTTTACCTATTTTGAATTTGTCTGAACTATTGATATTTGAATTTTGAATGTGATCAATGAGCCCTTGCATATGCTCCGTTCTAAGTTTAGCTTGATTCAATTTAATAAAGAAGAGACAATTACCTTTGACTTTTAGATATGCATTAATAATGTAATGTTGAGATAGACATTGAGATGATAGAAGTGGGTTAAATACATGGGAACGTATCACTAATTTAGACCCGAAATATTGTGTGGGTGTTATACGTTTTTCTGAATGCGTTTGTTTCATATTGTACAACCATCCTGTTTCGCCATCTGGGAAAAGCAAAGGAAAGAGTAAAGGATCTGAATGTGGCGATGTATTTGACAGAAATGACGAATCGTGCCATGCCTTTGGATATACACAAATATCTACTCTGTCTTTGATATCTCCGTCTTTTGAAATTATTATCGCTAACAATTCGTCACATGTTGGTTTATTATAAATGCGACTGTGATCTTTCGGATTCAGATATAAATCCAAGATAATTTCTTTGTCCGTGTTCTCTAGATAAATGTCGTGTAAAGTGCGATACTTTTGGACGTATGGATTTGTATCAGTTATTGGCTGTATAATTTCTAGTATTTCAGATCGTTTAAGTCTTGTTGCAGCGCTTCTCTGTGATCATAAATATACACCAAATTGTGTTTTTTTCGAAATTAAACTTGTTGTAGCTTTAATTGTCGTGGGACCACAGATTCACATAGCATATGGTCCATTAATGTGTAAATCAACGTTTTGTGCATTGAATGATGCTAACACAAAAAGATTATTGTAGACGTGTATATTTTGCCTGTAGTGATTGTGGATTTCCCGTTCACTAAACAACAAATCTTTTAATTCTCACGGAAATGCCTCTTCAGATGCATTGCTCTTTCTTCTTTTCTTAGTCGTGGTCGTGTCATCTTCAGCTTATCAATTGTTTTAGAGCTGCTCTTTCTTTTTCGCTTTTTAGATGACCGTAATCTTGTTGGAAAATGGTTGTAAGTAGGGCAAATGGTTGTAAATAGGGAAGGGCAACAACTGAGAGGTTACATGACCATGATATTTTTTGACGAGTCACCGTCTCTCAGGAACATGCTTCCAATGGATGTCAATATGACGTGCCTTGACATTGACTTGACCGTGTTGCGGGAAGTGAAAGTGTCTTTGCCTCTCTGAAGTGTCCCTCTGTCTCTCTTCAAGATCACGTCTCCTTTCAGGATTTTCTTTTATAATAGAGAGATGTCAAATCTTCAATTCAGATAGGGAAATAAATTTTTAGCTGACCTTTAAAACCATCACATCAAATTTTCAGGTTAATGGACAAAAACAGTAATTGGATAAATTTAGTAGATACTCATGGAAAGATAAATTAGATTGTGCATGATGAGTAAAAAATGACAGTTTTCATTTCAAGGCCTATTTCATGTTGAGCACGGTGGCAAATGATGAGGATGTGGCAGATGAAATTTAATGTAAGTAAATGTAAAGTATTAAACGTAGGAGTTAAAAGTGTTAATTTGAATACTCAATGAGGCTCGAAAATCGAAAGTACATCTTATGAGAAGCATTTAAGAATGGACTTGACACTATTGACAGTGTTCAAAAGCCATTAAGAACAGAATGTGAGGTTCTATAAGGCCATAACATGTAGAGTACAAGTCCAAGGAAGTTATGCTCAGGCTTTATAACGTACTGATGAGGCCTCATCTGGAGTACTGGGCTACAAAAAGGACATACTGTAGCAGTGTTAGAAAAAGTCCAGAGAAGAGCAACTAGGGTGATTCCAGGATTTCATGGAACAAATTATAAGAAACAAATAAAAGAGATCAGCCCTTTCAGTTTAAGCAAAAGGAAATTAAGAGGAGACATGGATGAACTGCTTAAAATTCCTAAATGAGTCAGTGTATTGAGACTGTTACTTTAAAATGAATTCAACAAGAACATGGGGACACAATTGGAAACTTGTTAAAGGTAAATTTCACAAAAACATTAAGAAGTTTTTCAATCCACAGACGACCACAGACACTTGGAATACGCAACCAAGCAATGTGGTAGAGAGTAGGACTACAGGGACTTTCAAAACTTGACTTGATGTTTTTTCAGAAGAATTAAGTGGATCAGCCTGGCAAGCTTTGTTGGGCTCAATGGCCTGTTTTTGTCCAGACTGTTCTAATGTTCTAATGGTGTCAAGTTGGGGAGCATGCACTGGTACAATGCGTTGCCGTACCAACCAGACGACAAAACAGCTCAGGATCCCAGTTGGCACCCCCCCCCCAAGCTCCCAGGCAGAGACATGGCCCAGTCTCACTCTCTGAAAATTACTCTCTATCTGCCACAGCCAGGTATTACGTGGGTGACCCCTTGGCCTGGTCCAGCCACTCGGGTCCTCAACAATGAGGATCTACAAGCTGGATCACCCTCTGGGAAATGCGCCACATGGCTGTAGTGCCGTAACTGACGCTCTCTCACAATGCAAGTTATGTGCCTCATTCGGGACTCCATGAGCAACTGCTCATTCGACACAAAGTCAAACCAGCGGTACCCAAGGATTCTAGTCTTCGTCTCAGGTCACTGGATAGCGTCCATGTCTCGCAACCATATAGTATGAAAGGAAGCACCAGGACTCTAAAGACTTGGACCTTTGTCCTTTTGCATAGATATCGATCTATCTAATGGTGTCTTCAAAATAAAATAAATAAATCAAATAATCAAATAAATATCAATAGAAATAAGCAACAAACTACATACAGTATATTTCGTGACTCATTTAATTATTTATGCTCACAAATCATTTTGCTATTATTTATTTATTGACACATTTATGTTGTCTGAAAAATTCCTCCATACAATTATTCCTACATTAAAAACTTATTCATTTAGAAGTACATAAGAAAAATTTAAGTTCTGTAGCAGGATTACTTTTAGTACCTTGTTAAAAACCCTAAACACATTATTGGTCAGATACATTTAGTTTTACCTAATAAGAGTTCAGTGCTTAACCATTTAAGAAGAAAATGGTGGTACATCAAAACATTCAAATTCCTGGGGCTGGTATGCCAAGACAAATGGTGGAGAATGCCTGCTCTAAAGTGTCTGATCTGATATCTCTGACTATTGCAGCTAACCTGCAGCTCTTCAGAGGAGGTGACGGAAAAAGCCATTCATTGAATGTATGTCTTTCTTGGAGTGTTTGGAGCTTTCCAGTTTATCCAAGAATTGTTTTCTTTCCTTAATGTTTTGAACTTAATGAAGTGGACTTCCGAACATTTTAACAGCATACAAAATATAATTTGTTAAAATCAAGTACACCTACATTTTTTTGACAGTAGATTTTGGTACTTCTTATTTTGTTGGGTGTATCAGTAGCAGCATATTTTCATCCAAATTTTTCAAAAGAACTATAACAACTTTAAGTCAATGCTTGAATAGTAATCAAATCCATAACTGTCACAACAACCCTATCACTTTTGTTTAAAATCACGAGAGTGGCTCACGAGAGTCAGTTCACTCAATCTCTGTCCTAACAATGTAGTGGTGGTCATTTCTTCATCTGCTCTGAGTGCCTCTCCTGGGATTTATGAAGAAATAAACCTTCAGAGATCTGAAGATAACTTTCCTCTTCCATCATGTAATTTTTGGGTTGCTATACCTCAAATCATTGTAATAAATCTGTAAAATGGCCATGTCTTCCATTAGCCATCAAAACATCACACTATCTGTGGCCTCTGATGGACATTAAGACCATCTACAAGACAGGCATCGGTAGAGGAAATTTTACATGCAGATGTTCTTTCCTCAAGGGTGTATTCTGCGCTTAGGGCTGTGGTTAGAAAGATAATGGCATAAGATAATGGCAGCAAGTAGCTCAAATACACTTTCAAATACACTTTCCGCAATGAAGATAATTGAAATGAGCAACCAAAAAAGAATGGAGTGATCCCTCCTGTTTTCAATGGGAACATGCCATAAATGAGTAATATTGTAAGAGACAATATTGACATCCATTCAAGCATTTACTCAGTTCCAGTGAGTTTTGTAATAGCTTTTTTACTGATACTGATTCCACCTCTTCCTCTCATTTCCTCCTAGATTTCCCATTTTCTGCTCCTTTTCATATCTTACCCTCTTCATCTTGGTTCAGATCAGTGTTTTTTTTACTTTTAATGCCTCTAGTCTCTCTCGATATATACTGTATCTCCCTCTCCAGATTTTGATAAGTTCATGATTACCACAGACAGCTGCACAGTATCAACAAGATTCATCTTCTGCTCCTGCCCCATTCTGCATTCTCTGAACTCTTTAAACTCCACTAGTTTGACATTTTCACTCCATCTTGATTACTGAGTTCATCTTGCTAACCACATTGTTCAGTGACAACAAGCTGATGTAAACAATGAATACAAGGAACCCATCAAGTAGTAAGAACTTATTCAAACAGCAGTCAGTGTCATCTCTGCCTTGGTTCATAGTGTTTGCTGATGTGTGCTATTACATTTTGTGATTCGCACATCATGCCATTCCTCTAACCTCCCTTATTTTTCCTGATTTATATACTGCTCTACCAGTGCCTACGTACCCTCTCTTATTATAATTACAATATTATTTAACTTGTAGTAAATCAGGTGGGAGTAGTGTCATTTCTGGCATGAAAATACAAATAACACCGTAGCAGAATTTTCCTTTCTCTGTGCATACTTCTCTAATGATAACATTAATATACCTACAGTAACTAATAATATTGTTTGCTAATGGCTAGTGAGACGCACCCAATGACCACTTAACTATTCATTTAACTAAAACATGAATGAAGCATTTGAATTCTGGTGTTAGTTTGTCTCAGTTGGCATCAGATCCTTGCGGTACACTCTCAGATCATCATTATCTGACAAATGCAGCCATACAGATTTCAATTTTAGGTAAACTGAGAGCCTCACAACCACCTACTGCCATGAAAATATATTAGCTATGAACATCAAATTTAGAATCGACCGGCATTAAAGTGAAAAAGGATAATCTACAATAACACAGAAAGAACTCTCAGGTTGTATGTTAGCAGCACTCTCCACCATAAAGCCAAGTGTTTGCTGAACATCACGAGGTCAGGAACAATTGAAAAACCAACACCTGCTCATTCTATAGCAGGACTCAGTGCTTCTCTGAAACAGGAGTATCATACTGATGGCTTCTTATCCACAAAGTGGGAAGAGTACACGTAAGGCTTCTGTTGTGGCTGGTTCATGATTTAGCACCATCATGGAGTCGTCAAGGTGCAACTGAGCCCCATAATGCCTTGTGATTGATGCATTCCTCATACCAATCTGCTTTCTTTTCTTTGTTAATTACTGTAACTACATTTAAGGGAGCAAATGGTCCTGGACTTTTTGTATATTGTCGCAGTTTGAGGCCCTTGTCATCCTCTTGAACCCTCTGACTCGACTCCAGACACCAGGTAAAAGTCCAAATATTACTTTTATTTGAACCACACAGTGCACAAAGCACCCTCCACTCCACAATACTCATAAACTTATCAATAAACAATACAATAATCAATCCTCCACACTCCCAGACACTTCGCCACCCTTCCTCCCAGCTCAGCTCAGCGTACTGGTTTCCCAGAGTCCTTTATATAGTCCCTGACCCGGAAGTGTTTCTCCCTTCTGTCCATGTGATCATGAACACTTCCGGGTCGGATAAAAAGCTCCTTTCTTCAACCCGGAAGCACGTCGTTGCCTCTTGTCATGTGATCATGACGCACCTCCGGGTTATAGGGCAAGTAAAAGTCTGGCAGCCTCCCCACAGCGACTCCTGGTGGTCCCCATGGTATCCAGCAGGGCTGTGCATATAAACTACAAAGTCCATGAGGCCCTGCTGGAATTCGGGGAACGTCCACGCTGTTGGGAGAGCTCCTCCTGGCGGCCTGGGGGTGAGGGCCGGAATATTTAGCCGGCCACACACCACAATATCTTTGTTGGTTTGCATTGCTTAGGTGTTCTACCAAGAGGTGGAAAATGACAACGGGTCTGAAGATGAAGCATGAGTCAAGAAAACGAGCATAGTCAAAACCAGGAAATCAAGCCTATCAGATGTCAAAACCCATGATGAGAACAGAATATCAAAGTCAGTACACAGTCCAAAGTTTGCTGCCTGGAACCTGAAACCTGAAACACTTGAAAGCATAAGTAGAATTAATCAAACTTGGGCGATGTCGGCTTAAACTGTAAACCATCACCTTCATTGGTGTGACTTGAGTGGTCTATTGCCTAGCAATCGGCAGATGTGTCCGAGCTCACGATGACAGATTCAGTAACCAAATATATTGATACTAGTCATTTAGCCCATTACAATAACAGGCGCTAGAACAGTAGTGCATAAACATTAGTAGGAACAGTCTATATTAAATGGCAAGGGACTTTGGCCTCATTCTTTTTGTTGGTCGTATTTTTCTTTCTTTCAGCCTTTCTTTTGTTGATGTTTACTTGCTGAGCTGACCATTCTTCGTGGGCTGCCGCCGTGTATTGTGTGTCTTTAATTTTCTGTGACAGTAATACTGTCTTGTATGGCTCTATTCAATAAGGGCGCGCACAAAAAGGCGAGCTTCAAAAGGGCGACCTTCAATTGAGCGCGGCGAATAAAGGCGTTCATAGATAATTTATTTCAAATGGCTCTGGAATATGTGAAGAGCAACAAAAGTGCAGATGTTTATTTTCGCGCGCCTTTATTCACTGCGCCCAATTGAGGCCGCCCTTTTGAGGCTCGCCTTTTCATGCGCGCCCTTATTGAAGGATGCCTGTGTGCGCCCTTATTGAAGGATACCGTCTTGTACGTCCGCTGGCTTGTACGTCCGTAATATACCTTTAATTTTCTCTGCCGGTAATACAGGCGTGCGCGTCGGTAATATGCCTTTAATCTCCTCTGACAGTAATACTGGCTTGTATGTGGCTGTAATATGCGTTACTGTATTGTGTACCTTTAATTTCCTCTCACAGTAATACTGGTTTGTATTTCCGTAAAACGCCTCTAACTTTCTCTGACAGTAATATCGCGCATCGCACCGTGCCCCGCGCATGCGCACTTCATCAGAAGACACCCACACACGGACACCTGGACGCACATAGGGATTTTATATATATAGATTACTCTAATTTCAAAATAACAACAACAACAACATTTATTTCTATAGCACATTTTCATAGAAACAATGTAGCTCAAAGTGCTTTACATGATGAAGAAAGAGAAAAAAGACAAAATAAATAATTAAAATTAGGGAACACTAATTAACATAGAATAAAATTAAGGTCTGATGGCCAGGGAGGACAGAAAAAAACAAAAAAAAAACTCCAGACGACTGGAGAAAAAAATAAAATCTGCAGGGGTTCCAAGGCCATGAGGCCGCCTAGCCCCCTCTAGGCATTCTACCTAACATAAATGACCTCAATCAGTCCTCATTGTATTCAGGGTTCACATGGAAGAATTTGATGATGATGGTCATGTGGACTTCTGGCCTTTAATCCATCAATGTAGGGACATCACGGTGCTTTGATTAGGTGGTGGTGGCGCAAATCTCCACCACAGAAAACCGGAAAAATAGGGGTAAAATAAGTAATAATTCATTCATTTTTATCAATTGAAGATCCTAAGTCATAACCAAAATAACTATATATTTGGACTCTTCAAAATAAAATTTGTGAAAAAAAGTCACAAAATTAGCCTTAATTGGGAAGAGGTGCAAATGCACAATTACAAACTCTGAAAATAAGGGTCTCGATCCATCAAGGTCCCATCACTAAATTGGAACGTTCTGGTTGCACATGCTCTCACACACTGCAGAGCAAACAGAACTCACCCCATGAGCCAGAAACAACAAAAAAAAAACAATATTTTTATAGATATGGAATTATGTTGATCATGTGATGGAACATTGAAAAGAATATTTTAATAATAAGTATAACTACTGAGGGTGTACCCTACTGGCCCTTAATTTAGAAATGCCACTGGGAGAGAGTGTTATGCAAGTTTACATTTCCAGTATGCATTGTCATTGACTGTGAGTAAGACAGGAGACAAGATAAAATGTTGGGGTGCCAACTGGGTCACCCCATTTATTCAAAATATTCATTCTGTTCAAATTAACAAGCACACAGCGGCATGACAAGAAAACAAAATTAAACTGTAGCATCAGGCTGTGGTTAAATGTCTCTAGGTTAACATTATTCAAAGTTATTGTCTGTTATACTGTACCTGCATTTTTATTACTCTTTAATTTAATATTGTTTTTTTGTATCAGTATGCTGCTGCTGGAGTATGTGAATTTCCCCTTGGGATTAATAAAGTATCTATCTATCTATCTATCTATCTATCTATCTATCTATCTATCTATCTATCTATCTATCTATCTATCTATCTATCTATCTATCTATCTAGAGAGTGGACAGGCTTTAGAGTGAGTGCTTCATAGCACTGGTGGCCCATGTCCTGAGCGAGACGCCTTCTTCTTGGAGAACCATGCTTTTACAGATCGTGGACTGGGAGGGGTGGGGGTCAGTTACTTTCATTGGGCATCGTCTCGGAGCCGTGAGTGGAAAAAGAGACTATAGGGTCAGCGATCAAGCCCTCTGGTGTCCCAGGGTGGTAGTACCCGAAAGGTGACCTTCTGACACATGCATGACAGTATATACTGTAAACTTACAGACTAGGAAATATATTATTCTTTATTAAGAAATCTACATTCTTTCCATATAGTTCTTACAAGTCTTCAATCATTACAAGAAATCATTACCAGTCTGTTAATTTTAAACTTGTCTTTTATCGATCTCTTCAACATTCTGACCTTGGACCGCATCCACAGGCTCTTTGCAATAAACAACGAGATGAGAAAAACTTCATGGCTACTCTGATTCCCAAATTGTGAATGATATTGTGATGATCAGTAGTTTTACTGGTTAGAGAAAAGATACTGTGATATTCTGTTTTTTTTATCAGTGGACTCCCAACTACACAATAATCAATATATGATGCGAGTTTACAGGCAACAAAAATAACTTGACAACAGTGGCATACCTGATCTCAACAGGAATCCAATAATATACAAAAGTGGGGGCTTTAATGACACAATATAAAAAGATTGACAGGAGGCGAAATATCAAATGATTGGAGGATATCACAGCAAACCTCCTGCCCCTGACTGATTAGGTCCTGAAGCTTGATCATCAGATTAAGTGGCCCACCACCAAAGTACAAGTAAATACGCCATTTCTCTAATCACTCTCTTGCCAAAGGTTTCTTCATCTTGCCATTTGCCCTTTCAAATTTTCCTGCCAGCTCCTGGCTCAGCTTCCTTCTAGCTATAAGACACTTTCAAACAAGTCCCAAAATCACATCTCCCTCTAGTGGCCTTTGCCATCCCTTCATCTGCATTTAATGTTCCCTTCCGTGAGACTCAGAATTCTGACACCCCTGAAACTTCAATGTAATCTAAAGGCTTGGGTCTGTAAGGCAGCAAATGAAACGTCATTTACTGGCTGAAATATTACAGCCCCACTCTTCCAAAGCAAGGACCATGTTGCAGTTAGACAGAAGAGCATTTCCAGCTTGGGGAAACATCTATTAGTAAGTGATTTTATGAAACTGTTTAGACAATATACAGTCTTGTGAGCCTATAAGCATTTAATATCCATCCATCTTCACAGTTCCTGAACCAGCGTATTGCATTAGACTGGGGTCATGGTCAGCAGAGGCACAAACGAGATGTGGTGATACCAATACACTGTACATTATGCACAAATAGGCTGAAGAAAAACTAATTTTGAAATTCTCAGTTCATGCTCTCATGTTCTTGACCTGTGCTCGGTCACAGTGCTTTAGAAACACATCATTTTCAAATAGCAGTTCTGTCTTCTTTTAAACATTTTTAGATGATATATTACACTAGACTACCTAACAAAGAATCTTGGAGTTTTCCATTAAGTCTTAAAGTCATAGTGGCTGTTTCATCATTGGAATATGAGATAAACTTAACATTTGTCTGTAGCTTTCATTTTTTATTCCAAGAAAATAATGTAATATAACCCCCACCCATGGAGACAGGGTTCTTATTGGTAGGTAGGCCAGTCAGTACTAAGCCAAAAAGCAATTAAGGTGTATGCAGAAATCTAAAATCTTAACTTGGTGCTCTTTGTGAAAGGTGCTATATAAAATTAAGCTAAAACTTTGGAAAAGAATACTGAAAATAAGCACCTATTGTCTGAGCAGTGTACCTTCTACCCAGTGATGCCCTCAGCCAAGTCTCATGATGCCAACACCCTTGCCAGGCATTTACATAGCTGTCATTCATGGTCCATTTAGGCCATAAGTGTGAGTATCTTGAAGCCCACTACTCGGGCTCACTCAGCACTTCATTGCTGAATTACTCTGCTTATTCGAGTGTCATCTGTGTTTCCTGTTCCTGTTTTGCATTTTTGTCTACAAGTATAGTGTCAGAGCCATTTGTTAGTTAGTTAGGTAATTTTAAGTTGATAGATGTATTTTCTTAGTTATGTTAAAATATTTGTCTTTATATTAGTGCACAGTAAATTAAAGGTTCTATTATAACCCTGACAAGCTACATTGTAAATGGAATATTACAATAATTTTTTGTCATTTTGACTTGAGACTAGTTCAGTTTATGATCTGCCTTGCAGTTGGTAAGGCATGGAGGGCAAACCGTTTCAAACCTTACATACTGACGTACTAAAGTCAAGCCCATGTAAGTGCATCATAGAAAAGTATCACAACTTTTAAGTTTAGAAAGTAACTGAAGTTTAACAGGAGAAAGCTAAGACTATAATGAAACAGAGAAGAAACATTTTTTCCCTTATATTCTGCATGTGTAATAACTTTTTTGTGATTTGTTTCTTTTTTAAATTTTAACTAAACCTTTTTAAAACAAACTTCTTTTATTACAAGTTTGAATTATTCTGGATCCTTCCTCACCAAATTAGTACCTGGTTGACTTTGAGAACCTAGAAAAGATTCAGCTATATATAGTTTTTGCTTCACCTTTTTTTTAACTTATACAATCTACATTTAGACCTTTTTACCTGAACCAAAAGGCATTGCCAGTTCTTATTATTTTTGTTTTCCATATGTCTAGAGACATTTCTTCCACACTGATGTGCTTGTGTCCTGCAGTCATCTAGCTTTAAAAAATGCCATTGCCACATCTCACCTCCTCATGCTGAAAGCAGCCCCTCGTGTCCATTCCAGTCTAGTAGACTGAACATTAAAACAACCAGGCCATTCAGCCCAGCAAAGCTTGCCAGTCCTATCCACTTCATTGTCCTAAAATAACATCAAGTCTAGTTTTAAACGTCCCTAAAGTCCCACACTACTTGGTAGCTTATTTCATATGTCTGTGGTTCTCTTTGTGAAGAAAAACTTCCTAGTGTTTATGCAAAATTTACCCTTAACAAGTTTCCAACTGTGTCCCTGTGTTCTTGATGAACACTTTTTAAAATAACAGTCTCAATCCACCGTACAAGTTCCCTTCATGATTTTAAACACTTCAATCATGTCACCTCTTAATCTTCATGTGCTTAAACTGAAAAGGCTCAGTTCCTTTAATTTGTCTTCATAATTCATCCCCTTTAGCCCTGGAATGAGCCTGGTCACTCTTCTCTGGACCTTTTCTAGTGCTGCTATGTCCTTTTTGTAGCCTGGAGACCAAAACTGCACACAGTACTGCAGATGAGGCCTCACCAGTGCATTATAAAGCTTGAACATAACCTCCTTGGACTTGTACTACACACATCATGCTGTATAACCTAACATTCTGTTAGACTTCTTAATGGCGTCTGAACACTGTCTGGAAGTTGATAGTGATGAGTCCACTATGACTCCTCAATCCTTCTCATAAGGTGTACTTTGGATTTTTAGACCTTCCATTGTATATTCCAATCTAATATTTTTACTGCATACATGTAAATGTTACTTTTTTTTTCAACAGAGGGATTCTTGGCCATTAGAAATGAATCCGTCAAAGCACCTGAAATAAGCGTTATTTAAAAACATGCAATACAATTCATTTACAACTAGAAGAACTGAAATATATAAGAAAAAAATACAAGAATAATATATTTAATAAAATGAAAAGGAAAATATTGGACTGAATGAGGCTATAGCATTCACTTTCTTACTCTCTTCAGTCTCATATTTAGTCTCTTGTTCTGAACAACTAATCACATATCAGTTTAATAATGTTGCTGTGATAGATTAACCTCCAGTCCAGGGCTGTTCCTGCCTTTTGTCTGATACTTCCAGGATAGACTTTTTGTTATTAAATGAGCAGGAAAATATGGAGCCTTCTAATTTCTTTACTTATAAACGGGTCAGTTCTTGTAAGTGTGTGATGGTGTAGGTTGGCTTCATGCTCCTGTTGCATCCAGGAGCCTCTTGAACCTGCTATTGTCTGTACCATACCAGAGATGAGTCAGGTAAATGAGGACACACGCAAAGCAAGAGGTAGATGCAAAAAGGTGATACAGTGCTTTATTTAAAACAAAGTCAAACAAACACAAATGAAAGTGTCCAAATAGTGCAGTTCTCTCTTCATCAATAAATAAATAATCCTTTAAAACATTGACAATATGAGTTTAAAATCAAGAGTTAAAATGAGAATAAAAACCAACAACACAGTCATCACTTCAATTAATATTCCTTCCAATCTTAGACAAGCCCAGCACAACTCCCTCTTCATCTCCCCGGCTCCCCCATTACTTGCTCAGCCAGTGGAGACTCCAGCAGTCCTTTCGTCATCCTTCTATCTTGCTCTGGCATGCCTCAGATCCCTGGAGAGGACTCCACCTCAATCACATCCAGTCCTACTGACAATCAGTGGAGACGAACCACCCCTTAGTGTGCCGATCTTTCGCTCTGTCACAAGGCCTAGGACCACTTATACACTGTGACTCGTCCTGCCTCTCCACCCAATGTTGTTCTCACAGCTCTGTTGCGTTTTGCTCTGTTCTTTCTTTTTTCCTGTCTCTTTCTGTGTTTTTCTATCTCTTCGTCTATGACCCATGTAAGCTCCTTATGTACTTTGCTACCTAATTGGGTATGAGTGCGATGAGCAGCACACTCCGGGGCATCATTGAGACTCCGGACTGATCCGCCAGGCTCCAAGCATGTATGCGGTGCGGTCAGCCAGCTCCTCATTTAACCTCAGAGTGAAACGTACCCAACCACACATTGGTGCCTGCACCTTCTTGGAGCATGATTATTTATTTAAAATTGACCTGATGCCATGGACCACTTATCACAAAGTCGCTATAACTTGCCTGTCATGTTCCTTTTTCATACAGAAAGATGTGTTGCACCAGATCTCCAAACTGAAGGCAAAATTAATGTTTATTATAAATATAAAATGAACTACAATGTACTACAGGAAGCAACTTCTGAAAAGTTAGAATATTCAGATGTTATGGGTCTTCTGTAGAGATTTTTCTACGATTTTAGCTGAGTTCAAGCACACAGGCTTACACAGTCACAGCACCCAAAATAATTTCCATGATGTCACTTCCCTGCCATATGGCAAACAAAGAAGGTGTTTTATTACTGGGTAACTGTATGTGGCAGAGCCAGCAGAGGTGTCAGTGTAGGTGGATTCGCCCCAGGCTCCACCATAATGGGGGGGGGGGGGCTAACAAACAAGAAAAAAAAAGTCAATTTAACAACATTGTGGTCTTTCTGGTACATCCTAATATAAAGCCTCATATTGTAAGTACCATATGGGAGTTGTCTGGCATCCCGTCCACGAAGAAATTGATCCCTTACCTGGAATGGAGGCACATATGATGGAAGAATAAGGGGAGTTAGACTGTTCAGAGTATATACTCCCCCAATACACTAGAGGACAGCATGCATGTGTCGCTGATCCCATTTTCCAGACCACTGGCCAGGCTGGGAATTGTAGTCCCATGGGAGAGCCCTAAAGGGTGTCACAGATGCCACAAAGGGGGAGCTACATGGATCAACCAACCCTACTTTATGACACATCCACCTGACCCAGAAGTAGCTCCTCCAGACTTTGCCCAAACACCAGAAGTAATTCCAGGGTCTAGATTAAACAGAGTCCTCACTTCAGGGAGTTAGAGTGGGGAGGCAGCGGACAACACTTATGAGGAGAAAGAGGAACTGGGAGGAAGAGAAGAAAGGTGAAGGATTCACTGTCCCTGTATATACAGTGTTATGCAAGATACTTGAATGAAATTACAAACCATTATATTTGAACCCGTGACTGTTTGTGTCAGTTGTGCCCAGGGTTTCAGACTCAGTTTTTGAGGCTCCATCTTTCTTTCTCTCTATATATATATATTTATACATACTTTATATATTGGAAGTGGCGTCTTCTGGAGCGGAAGTGACATCATCATTAGTGCCTGAACCAGAAGTGATATTTTTGATACAGGGAGTGACATCATCCATTACGCCAGAACCGAAAGTGACATCATCACTGGCGCTGGGACCTAGCAAGATTTCCCGTGGATGGTCTGCAGAAGATTGAGAAAGAGAGTTAATGCAGCTCGCCACTCGCCTCCCCCTGCTCAGGTGTGGTAGTACTATTCTTAAGGTCTGTACCGGTACATGTCACATATTACAGGTAATCAAATAATGTAAAAATATTTGATATCTCTTGCCCTCAGTGTACCTACAACACCTCTCCTCTGTATTTACGTGTGTGCAGCCGCCTCTTCACCTGTGCTCCCTCTCTCGAGCGCATTCCCATAAAGCCTGCATTTCGTACCTTTCATTATTTGTGAGGTACCTTTCTCACCTCCTGCCTGGTTTTATATTTTCCATAATTGAAGGTGACTCTCTCTATGTGGATCATATGCCTTCACTCATCTTCATGCGACTCACACTTTTTCTTTTGACACGTCACTAAAACCAAACTGACAAATCAGATTGCTCAGAGGGACTAGACACACAGACGCATAAACACATGACGCTGCCACAACAACAACAACATTTATTTATATAGCACATTTTCATACAAGCAATTAGCTCAAAGGGCTTTACAAGATGACTAAAAGAAAGTTATATGAAACAAAAAACAAATAAGATTAGTCAATAATATTAAAGAGTAAGTCAGTCAGAGTAAGTAATAACGAAAAATGTAAGGACAGAAAAACAAACAAAATCTGCAGGGGTTCCAAGGCCAAAAAGCCCACCCAGCCCCCACTGGGTTGCTCTACATAACATACATGTTTTTAATTAGTCCTCTTGGTTTTCAGGCTTCACAAGACTACTACTCCATATGATATCCTGCAAGAGAATGGGGTAAGTAAACATCAGGAGCGTTGGAGTGCACAAAACAGCAAGGAAGTGCTCTCTTTACTACAACTTTGATTCCACACTTTTTTTTCAAGTGAACAGACAACTACACTTGGTCAAAGCTACAATGACAAAGTGCAAAAAGAAGAGCAAAGTGACAAGGTTGGAAAAGACAAATCGTCCAATGACGACAGCAACCGCACAAATAACACAGAAAACAGTGCGGTGGATACAGATGAAAACTATAAAAATGAGAAACAGATGAACATGCAGCAAGTGATGAAAACAGCAGTGCCAGTGGCCCAACACAGTTTAACAGTGCTTGCATTGCTGACGTAGCTCCCTCCTTCAGGCTTCACACTCCAGCGATCTGTACAGGTTGTAAAACATCAGCCGTTCATCCAGATGTCATAACATCTTAGTGATCATATGCTAAACCCCTGAAATTCGTGTATGTTGTGCACTGGGTGTGCATTAAGATGGGTGGGTTTCATGGCTGCTTGAGTGGGGCCCACTAACAAGCTTGAGCCCCCAGTTCAAAAGTCTTCTTTTGCCACTGTTAGTTTTGGTACCGACAATAACATGAAGTTTTCAAACCTGAACTGTAGCCTTACAAGAAAGGGTGGCACAGTGGTGAGCACTACTGCATCATGGCTCCAGAGCTACTGGTTCAAATCTCATATACATAATCTGCCGCATTGGAAAGGCACTATATAAATAAAATATTATTATTATTACTCCCTTCTTCATCCCAGAGATATGAATGTTAGGTTGCAGTTATTTAATAACTAAATTATCCCATGTGTAATTATGAACTGAGATGGACTTAGCTCTCCATCTTGCTTATCTCTTTTGCCATTTATTTAATTTCATTAGTGCTTATTTGCAAAGCAGTTTTGTGGTAGCATTTTTGCAAAGCAGTAACTTGAACAAGAAAAAAAGTACTTTTAAAGTTGCTGATTTTCAAAACTGACACTATAACAAGAGCCTCATCGATAGAATATTTTAACAGCTTAGGCTCAACTCATTAGTGTATACAGGAGCTAACACTAACCCTAACTCTAACCCTAATTTTAAGCTAACACTAAAATGTAAATTTGGGGTGCACCATTGCTTCCAATAAAACCAGAGCAATTACTGTTTGTGCCCCCTTTCTTTAAAATTAATGAGTTCACATTGTACAGAGGTCGGCATGGTGGCGCAGTGGTAGCGCTGCTGCCTCGCAGTTAGGAGACCCAGGTTCCCTTCCCGGGTCCTCCCTGCGTGGAGTGTTGCATGTTCTCCCCGTGTCTGCGTGGGTTTCCTCCGGGCGGTCCGGTTTCCTCCCACAGTCCAAAGACATGCAGGTTAGGTGGATTGGCGATTCTAAATTGGCCCTAGTGTGTGCTTGGTGTGTGTTGTACAGTGGCAGTCAAGCTTGATGTTTCATTCATGCTCAAGTTGCACATTGACGTGTCACATTGTCAGTAACCTCTACACGAAATAAATTAAGTCTGCATGAAGCATGCTATATGTGGCAAAGGAGGAACTGCTAACTGAATAGAAATTTAATAAAAAAAATCACTGTCAAGCACCTACAAATAAAAACTTAACAAAAAGGCCAGTTTCTGACTTCTTTGTGAAATGAAAGGCTGCAAATATAAGTCTATGGATTGATAAATGGAAGGTTGAAAGTGGGAGTCGTGGAATGTAAATATTTAATGTCATATTTAATCAGATTTAAATTCAGTGACCGTAAATATACAGAAAGAGGGCAGTAACAATGAAAAAGTGGAGGTGAAATAAAAAGAAAAATAAAGAGATGCCATTTTCAGTTGAAGAATCAAGTACATGGCAGGATCCATCCCTGAATGGCACGTCTATACATTGAAGAACCCACCCACCACACTGGGCCATTGATTTAAAGAATACATCTTTGGGAACATAAGAAAACCTACAAAAGATCAAGAATGAACACAGAAAGTGAGCAGCTTGTGATTTGAATCCAGACATGAGGAGCTGTGAACCAGCAGTACTAAACACTGTGCCACACTAGTTGATCCCATTCTTCAACTTACTTTGCGAAGTTCCAGAGTCTACGCTTGCAACACCGGGCACAACACAGCAAACAATCCCGGTGCCTCATCTACAAGGCTTTGGTGTGCAACTTTCCACATAAAGACAACTTGATGGGAGAACGTGAGTATATTGACAGCAACTCTGACCCACACGTATGCAACTTTTTGAAGAAACTGGGAAATGACAACACCCATGATCAAGCAGGAAAATGCAGCCAAACAAGCTAAATGACAACTTGCATGTATAATAATACATATCACCGAGTCGTTATAATGTGACAAGCCTATTATACCTCAAAAGTGATGAATTTGATGTACAGACTCTATTTTAGTTCCCTTTCAAGAGGGTCAAATGTTGCATATTTGCACTGAATAACTTTTTTGATTTTTTGGTTAGCTTATATCAGCTAACTGTTGTTGCTTATCAGGGATCTGGCTGACAGATCAGGAATACCTCACCCAAACATTGCTCTGTCATGCCTGCTGCGCTGAAAGCCATTACGCAACCATTGAGGTGCTACCTTCAGGTTTCGTACTGTGGGTGAACATACATAAAACATAATGTGTTTTTATTGACATAAAAAAATGCAATTTGCAGCACCTAGGGAGAATTAAGTTGCTTTTGTTAACCACTAGCAGTTACATTCCATTAATGCATAAGTCATCAGAGATATAAAGATGAGACTAAGAAACATTGTGGCTTAGTGGCCTGCATCATCCCAGGATTCATTTATTTTGTGGCAACTTTGGTGCTGTAGTGGTGAATGGTTTGTTGGTAAGTAACCCTCAGTTTTTCATATGACTTGTACTACTTTTTGTAACAGCAATCAAGTCTTTACATATGCTAGGTGATAGTTGCTACCTGCTCAGACACTGGCCTCTTGTGCCTTGTGATGGATGGCTGGGGACCCTACCCAGCCGGAGTGCCTGGAAGGACTGAGAGAAGGACAATACCTCTCCTGGACCATAAGAGGGCAGCCACCCTGCTCTGCGTCATGGCCAGGGATCGGAGCTTGGAGGCTCGGCCCTGTTAGGGCCTGTGGCCACTGCCAGGGGGCGCCCGGAGGATTATGGAGCACTGGAACAAACTGGAAGTGCTGCCGGAAAAAGTTTCAGGCATACCCAGAGTGCTTCCGGGTGCTCATGTGGCACTTCTGCCACACCAGGAAGTGCCGCCGGAAGATCATTGCAAAGCACCTGAAATACATCTGGGGTGTTATAAAAGGGGCAGCCTCACTCCATTAGGAGAGCCGGAGTCGGGAGGAAGAAGACAGAGCTTGTGAGGAGAGGAGTGGAGGTGGCAGAAGAAAAGGACAGAAAAGAGAGGAAAAGGACAGTGAGCATCTAGTGCTGCTGCTTTGCAGTAAGGAGACTGTGGAAGATTGTGGGTTCGCTTCCCGGTTCATCCCTGTGTGGATAGCGTTTTGAGTACTGAGAAAAGCGCTATATAAATGTAATGAATTATTATAATTATTATTATTATTATTATTATCTGCAGGGTTTGTGCACCGTGTGAGCAGAAGAAAATAATGAAAATTGTGTGCTTTTGGACATCGCTGTGCCTCAGTGTCTGTCTGTAGCTGGGCTGGTCTTTTACAGCCTTTACCTGACCCCCAGGATGCAGAGGTGAGGTGCTGTAATGCTGCACACGATCTTGTGCTCTCAGAGCTCAGCCAGATACTCTTACTAGAATACAGGTGGCGGTGTCTCTATGAGTCAGGTGGGCGGCTGCTCTACCAGCCAATTAAGTTCTGCAGCTTTGTGACTGAATATGCATGAGGTTCATTAGCATGCTCCATATATGAATGTTTCAGAGTGGCATTCGAGGTGTGTCCACGTACACACATTTACAAGGTGATTGTGATTTATGAAGGGTAAATTGAGTAGAAATGTGCAAACACCACATTTTATAAATCTGATTTTTTTTTTTTTGCAGTTTGCATTTTTTCTTTTTTTGCCATGTGCATATTTTCACACTCAAATACACAGAAAGTTTCATAAATGGAGTCCCTGGAGGGGATACCAGTCCATTACAGGGTTTTCTTACTCATACAGGGGGCAATTTGTTGCTATCAGTTAATCTAAACTACATGCCTTTGGGGATATGGGAAGAAAATACATAGAGGCACACTTGTAAATATCTCACATGATGATGAATCCATGAATTGGTAGGACTACTTGCTGTGCCACAAATGAATTCCATCACTTCTAAATATGAGGCCCATGGCCATACAGTGGCTTTGGGGGCATGATCTGAAAATCATGAATCATCTCTAATATATATATGTATAAATGCAAAGCTGATCTATCCCAGTAATCATTCAATTTCATGAATAATGAGTATGTGATAAAGTGCACCTCTGAAGTTACCTGGCAAATCTGTTATTTCAGTCTGCACTCTGGACAAGGCCATTCTTTAATACATCCTGCATTGTTCCTGTTCCCAAGAAGACAGGCGCCTCCTCACCTAATGACTACAGACCAGTGGCACTTACATAATGAAGACCTTTGTGAAGCTGTTCCTGGACTATATAAGTTTTCTTCTGGTAGACCACCTGGACCCACTGCAGTTTGCCTATTGGACAAATATTGGAGAGGAGGATGTAATTATCTACCTGCTCCACAAAGCTTATTCTCACCTGGTCAAAGCTGGCAGCACTGTGAGAATTCTGCTTTTTGATGTCTCCAGTGCCTTCAATGCCATCCAACCATCCCTGTTAAGGGGTAAACTCAGAGCTATGCAGGTGAATGAGCCTATGGGGTCCTGGATAATGGACTGTCTATCCGGCAGAATGCAGTTTATGAGCGACTCAAGGACTGTTTCTGATACACAGTTATGTGAGCTAAAGTGGAGCACCACAAGGAACAGTCCTGCCTCATTTTCTTTCTACTCTGAACACCTTAGAGTATAAATATAACCCCAGATCATGTCACTTGCAAAAATTCTCAGATGATTCTGCACTTAAGGGGTGCTTTGATAAAGGGATGAGACAGAGTATAGGAGTCAGATGGAGAACTTTCTTTCTTTGTATAAAGAGAATTGTCTGCAACTTAACATCAGCAAAACCAAGGAACTGGTTACTGATTTTTGTCTCACCAAAGAGCCTCCATCTCTGGTCACCATTCAGGGAGTGGATATAGAGGTGGTGCACGCCTACAAGTACTTGGGGTCCATATCAATGACAGGTTTAGGAAGCTGTGTTCCCTTTAATGTGGGAAGTGACATATTTGACGTCTGCTACAGCTCTGTGATGGCTCTGCTGTGGTGTGCTGAGCTGATAACATCCGTTCCAAGAGAGGACCACTGAATCAACATGCTGATTCAAAGGGCAGGCTCAGTTATGGGACATACTCTGGATCCCTTGGAGGTAGAAGCAAAGGAGAGAATTAAAACAAAACTGAGTGACATTATGAACAATGCCGCACATCATCTCTCTGACACACGGAGGACTTTCAGCCAATGAATTATTCAGAAGAAGCTAACTGTCTGCGTAATACCTCACTGGGACTGTTATTGCCAAGACATATGTTTTCTTTATTTTTAGTTTTCATTCATATTAAGTCATCCTGGTGTATATTTGGGAGGGGTTTGTTGTTTATCATAACAGAATACTATTATTTAATTTATTTATTTATTGAGCTTCTCTTAAAAGCCAAATTTCCCAAATCTATCTATCTTACGGACATTGTGCTCCATATCTGGATGAGTTGCTTATGCAAAGCTCTTCTGTTTAGTTCTTCCATTTTGTCTAACAATTCCGTAAAAGACAGCCACAGGCTTCAGGTGAGAGACATGGTGGGTTTCTGTCATGCCCATCACAACACTCCCCATTCTGAAGACTGACTCCATCATTATTATTAGATATAGGTGTGCATTAAGCTGCTGCTAGCGGTTCCAATGAAGTGTGATGTCTTGCATGCATCAAGCCACGTCTGCTGACTTCCCCATTGCCATACTCAGCAGCGGTAGTTTTCTAGTGACCACTCCCCTTTCAGTGACATGTTGACCACGGGTGGGGTGTTTAGCAGTCGCCTGAGACCATTTAGCTTACCTCTTGGAGTACATAACCCTGCTGTGTGCTTATTTTAGTGCCTGTCCTAGTCTCGCTATTCCTGCATTTCTGTGACCTTTGCTATATTCTTCCTCTATTCATTTTGCTCATTTGGTTTTTCGCCTTCCTGTCTAGATTCCTACTGCACCCCCACACCCACCCATTTGTGGCTTCTTCTACTGACTAACTCCGTGTTTCCTCATCCCCAGCTGTCAGTCCCACTAATATGAGTGAAGGTCACATGTCCGCATTCTAGGCATGATCTGTGAGGAAAAAGAAATACTGTGTTCATTACTCAAGCAAATTTCCTTTCACACACACACATAATGACTTTTCTGTTTCAACTGGTATTTTGCTGAACTCTGAATAATTTACAAAGGGACCAATTAGCAATATGCATGTTAATATGGGAGAAAATGAGTTAATGCCTTCATAGTGAAAAAATTTACACTGGGAGCCAGTTTGGCTCAAGGCCATGTATTGTGAAATCAAATAAATCTATCATCTGTAGCATTTTGTAAGAAGAGAAAAGTGACAATTGGTCATTTTTTTACTTTTTTATTTTGTGTGAATGTAAATTGTATAAATTATGCCTGCTTCTTTATACAATATCCTTTGACTGATTGATTCCTGTGTCACCTCATTTTCTGGGTGTTCACTGAAAACATCTTTTATATGACATCGCTGTGCCATCGGCCTTCTTCCTACGCATTCATAGTTATACTCTTTTTGAGCGCAGGATTGTTGACGAGTACAGAGAACATGACCGTCTTTGCAAGAATGACCAAAGCTGAAGATATTATGAAGATGTCCAACCCAGGAAGAAAGTGTCATTCAGTGGTGGTGTCTTGTGATGTACACAACACTCAATGTCCCTGTTATACAGTGAAAAGGGGTCACACAGCAAGCATAATCAGGCCTAAACTGTAAATGAAAGATCACAAAAAATGCTCTGTAATTTGTGGATTCATACCATGGCAGGATTGGACGCAAGGATGGATCCAACCCTGGATGGGTATCAGTCAGGTTCATTAATTTAAAATTTAGCAAACGTAGTGCTGCCAGACGGTCTCATTCACATGGCTTTGAAATGGCAAAAGTATCCAGACACAGTGAGAACATATAAGGTGCACACACATCACAGCTGGGAAGTAAAGACACTGAGCTAATTTCAATTTATCAGTCATCAAACACAATTATTTATGAGTAAACTAAAGAACCTGGAGAAAATCCATGGGGACTCAGGAAAACATGTTTGCAGAAAATGACCAGGTTGGCACGTACTAACTTTTAACTAACATTAAACTAAGAAAAGAATTTGCATCATGGTGGTGTAGTGACTATTACTGTGACTTCATAGCCTTGGCTTTGAATTCCAGACCAGTGTCTGCCTGTATAGAGTTCAGATGTTCTCCTACTTCATACATCACATGGGCATTCACGCTAGGTCAGCTGGAAACTGTAAGATAAATGGGCGTGGGTGTCCACATGATTGTATTCCATAACAGGCTGATGTCCTGTTTGAGTCAGGATCCTGTAATGTAGGTTCAGGAAATGAGTGGATGGTATGTGTCTCAGACCAGTTGTGGTCAGCATGGGACCGTGTGTTATGCATAGTGCCCTCCAGTATTTAAGACACTGGTATTTGTGGTGTTGGATGTACAGTATAGTATGCCCTGCCCCACTATATGGAGATCTGCACCCATATTCATCAAGCATCTCAGAATTACCCCTAGTAACTGCACTAAAATTCTGATTAAGATAACAATTTGTTTTACCCCACATGTGAAGTACTTATGAAGCGTACTACATCTACTTGCAGCCAGACGTAGGAGTTCATGAATGAGAATGAATGATGTCACAATGTTATGGAATCCCAGACTGCAAAATGGCACTTATTTTTCAATTTTCTAGTCTCTTTGAAAATCACGATGAAGTTTTGTAGTTTTTTTGCTACTAATGCAAAGGCTTCACCACAAATAATAATAATAATAATAATATTCAAAGTAGTAGGACAAGAAGAAGAAAAAGGAAAACAAATGTAGGAAGGACATGGTGTTAAGCTGCATATAACTGTTGTCACTTCCAAAAACATCAAGAATAATGCTATAGTTGAGCTCTGCATTGTTCCTATTGACCTTCATTCCTCTCCTATCCAGAGCATATCTTCACTTCTCCAGGGTCTCCTCAACCTGCTCCCTACTCTTCCTACAGATCACAATGTCATCAGCAAACATCATAGTCCACGGGGACTCCTGTCTAATCTCATCTGTCAACCTGTCCATCACCATTGCAAATAAGAAAGGGCTCACAACCGATCCCTGATGTAATCCCACCTCTACATTGAATGCATCTGTCACTCCTACCTCAGACCTCACCACTGTCACACTTCCTTCGTACATATCCTGTACAACTCTTACATACTACTCTGCCACTCCCGATATCCTCATACACAACTCCTCTCGAGACACCCTGATATATGCTTTGTCCATGTTCACAAAGACGCAATACAACTCCTTCTGGCCTTCTCTATACTTCTCCATCAACACCCTCAGAGCAAACATCGCATCTGTGGTGCTTTTTCTTGGCATGAAACTATACTGCTGCTCACTAATCATCACCTTACTTCTTAACCTAGCTTCCACTACTCTTTCCCATAACTTCATGCTGTGGCTCATCAATTTTATCACCCTGTAGTTACTACAGCTCTGCATATCCTCCTAATTCTTAGAAATCGGCACCAGTACACTACTTTTCCACTCCTCAGGCATCCTCTCATTTTCCAAGATTTCATTAAACAATCTGGTTAAAAACTCCACTGCCATCTCTCCTAAACACTTCCATGCTTCCATAGGTACGTCATCATTGAATGAATATAGCTTCAGAAAATAAGAGGAGATCTTGGAAGGAGACACAGCCTGCAACTCTATAAGATGATCGGAAACACTGTAAGAATGAACACAACGGAGTGGTGGCTCTGACACTAAGGATCTGTGCTGGTATCCAAAAGGTTGCTGGTTCGAATCCCTGTCACTGTCAAAAGAGATCCTACTCTGCTGGGCCCTTGAGCAAGACCCTTAACCTGTAATTGCTCCAGTGGCGCTGTACAATGGCTGACCCTGCTCTCTGACCCCAAGGGGTATGCGAAAACTAACAAATTCCTAATACAAGAAATTGTATAAGGCGAAATAAAGAACAAGTCTTTCTGTCTTGGTGGTCTTTTCAATACAGTTTTCATCCAAGAACACCAAAGTGTTGATGCTGTGATATTGCTTGAAATTCACATATGCATGCTCAATTATACTTTCATTTTAGCTAACAGCACATGGCTTTTTCGCATAGATGGAGAAATCATGTGATGTACAAGATTTGTTGGTATTCCATCTGTACCAAATTGTTATCTTTTTACGAGTTCCTTGTTGTCCAGTGTTTCCAAAACATTTTGCCTTTCCCAGGATGTTCATGCCGATCTCTGCATCTTAATCTTTTGGCCGTTCCTAACGAGTTAGGACATCTCACTACCTCCTTTAAATATTGGTGAAGTTAGAAGTAGTTCTCTAAATTAAGAAAAATCGATAAAATGCTTTTACTCCTCACAAGTGTCCTACTAATAGTAGGCCCAAATTTGCACCATTTTGAGATTTTGTAGGTAATTAGGACCCCTTTCCTACTCTGAGCCATTTAATGAATATGGGCCCTGAACTGCTCTCCAATAAATTAGTCTGGAAGTGACACCTGAAGTGCTTATGGTCTGGGATTCAAATGGACATGCTGGTCATAAGACAGGGAACTTGGAGTTCAGGTGGTGAGAAAAGGGAATGTTTGGCTGGCAGAAGGAAAGTCTGGAGGTGCTGAGCAAGAAACAGTGGAAGGTTGGCTGTCTATTATTCGACACACTGCATTTCTTTGTGTTTTTCCACTATTTGTCATTATTACTTAATTTGGAGTGCAGTTTGACATCCTTGGTGGCACTCTAGGTTCTGGACTTGTTGGGACTAACTTATGAATTGCCAGATTGTTCACAATTGATAAAAAATTACTTGCAATTTCATAAAATGCACTTCAAATATCTTAAAATGTGGTTTGATTATCGTACAAATCTAAAAGTACTTCAAAGTTACAGTTTCTAACACTGGACAGGAAGTTGATTCAAGGTAACCTTAAAAAGCATGCTACTGTATATACCCTAAAGAATATTTTCAGTTATAAGCAGTTTGTAATTTTGAGAACTGTCTCATTTAACACATCAAAGCACAGTTACCAACTTACCCTCAGGCTGGATGAAGTCATTGACAGTCCCTAAAAGTCCCAAACTTTATCAAAAGTAAAGTTAGAAAATTGAAGTCTACCCCTCGACCACTTTTGTAATGTGCTTATTTAGTTCACAGGGGTTGGTGCCAAGCAGCACTCAGCCCAAGGCAGAAACCAACCCTAGGTGAGTGGCAGTCAATTGCAGGGCACCACAACTGAGTCAATACACCCAACCATCTATCCATTTTCTAACCCGCCAAATCCGAACACAGGGGGTCTGCTGGAGCCAATCCCAGCCAACACAGGGTGCAAGGCAGGAACCAATCCTGGGCAGGGCGCCATCCCACCGCAGGGCACACACACACACACACACACACCAAGCACACACTAGGGACAATTTAGAATCACCAATGCACCTAACCTGCATGTCTTTGGACTGTGGGAGGAAACCAGAGCACCCGGAGGAAACCCACGCAGACACGGGAAGAACATGCAAATTCCACGCAGGGAGGACCTGGGAAGCGAACCCATGTCTCCTTATTGTGAGGCAGCAGCGCTACCCACTGCACCACCGTGCCACAGTGAGTCAATACAATACAATACAATTTATTTTTATATAGCCCAAAATCACACAAGAAGTGCCGCAACGGGCTTTAACAGGCCCGTTGACCCTGCCTCTTGACAGCCCCCCAGCCTTGACAAGGAAAATCTCCCAAAAAAACCCTTGTAGGGAAAAAATGGAAGAATCCTTGGGAAAGGCAGTTCAAAGAGAGACCCCTTTCAGGTAGGTTGGGCGTGCAGTGGGTGTCAAAAAGAAGGAGGTCAATACAATACAATACAATACACTGAACAGGATACAAGTAATCCTCAATACAATATAATAGTAAAATAAAAATATTACAAGTACAGAGCAGAATTTAACAGTAGATGATATCACATAATAGGCTTTGGATTTGCTCAGAGTCCTGGAGACCTTAGCCATCAAGCTGCCTCCCCCTTTTGGCCATTCTACAGCTGAGACAGCACTGGGCCAGCCAATCTGATGAAAGGACCCCTCTACCCGACGATTCCTGTGATCCTCCATCACAGATGACTTTACTTTAGGCAGGCAAAACAACTTGGCAGGAGGGCAGTGGCACCAAGTGGGGCCACTTTAGATGCCAAGTGACCTATCATGCATGCCTCTGTAAATTTTTAGTCATCCTTGTTATGTTCTATCTAGTCAAAAGCAACATCTCAGAAGAAAACACTTGGGTTAGTGGTGAAATGTCATCAAGATAAAACTACAGGTCCAGTTGACTTACTACTGATATAAAAAGCATGACAATGGGACATGGAAGGAAAACACATGCAGGTTACTGCAATGCAACATTGTGCCACAGACATGGAAGTGACAGGTCAGATATCAGATATTCACATTATTACTATTAATAATAATAATAATAATGGACATAGTACTTATCAGAAGGCTCAGTTACCAACCAGGTCCCTGTCTGTGTGGATGTTACATGTCCTCTCTTGTCTTTGCAAAGGTTTCCTCCCATGTATCACAGACATTAACTTATGTTCGTAAAACAAAACAACAAAACTAGTAAAAAGTGCAATGAATGTTCTTGCAGCGCCTATTCTAAACATTATCAGTAGTTCATTATTGCATGGCACAGTACCTGATACACTAAAAGTGTCAGTCATTAAACCATTACTTAAAAAGTCAGACCTAGACCCACACATACTAAATAATTATAGGCCTATTTCAAATCTACCGTTTCTCTCTAAAATACTAGAAAAAGTAGTCACCTGTCAGCTTCAGACACACCTTACGCATTACAATTTATTTGCGAAATTCCAGTCTGGTTTTCGCACTGGTCATAGTACAGAAACGGCACTAACGCGTGTTGTAAATGACACTCTGATATCCTCTGCTGAAGGAAACTCCACTGTAATTATGTTGTTGGACTTAAGTGCAGCATTTGACACCATCGACCATTCTATTTTACTACACAGGCTAGAAAATGATGTTGGGCTTACAGGCACCGTGCTCGCTTGGTTTAGTTCTTATTTATCAAATCAATTCCAATATGTACAGAAATGTGACTGACAGTATTCCATCGTTATACACAGAAGTTCAATATGGTGTCCCGCAGGGCTCAGTACTGGGACCTTTACTGTTTTCACTTTACATGCTTCCACTGGGATCTCTCATTAGGAAACATAATGTTAATTTTCACTCGTATGCAGATGACACCCAGTAATACCTTTCATTTAAATCAAATGAAGTTTCTCCGATGTTGTCTTTAATTAGTTGTGTTAGCGAATTAAAGGAGTGGATGAATGAGAACTACTTGTCTTTAAATAAAGATAAAACAGAGATGTTAATTGTTGGAGGGAATGGCGTTGATCATAATAATACTTTGTTATCATTTAACTCCGTTGGAATCCCAATTAATTTTACTGAATCAGCCCGCAATCTAGGAGTTATCTTTGACTCTAGCATGTCATTTAAAGCGCATATTACAAAGTTGTCCAAAACATGCTTCTTCCATCTTAAAAATGTTAGGAAATTAAGGCGCTTTCTAAATAAACAGGATTCTGAGAAATTAATTCATGCATTTATCTCTAGTAGGATTGACTACTGCAATGCGGTGTTCACTGGATGTTCAAACTGTTATTTATACAGCCTCCAGTTAATACAAAATGCGGCTGCAAGAATTATTACAAGAACAAGCAAATACGAACACATAACTCCAGTTCTTAAATCCTCACACTGGCTCCCGGTTAAGTTTGGGGCAGATTTCAAAATCCTTCTTTTAACATATAAAGCATTAAATGGCCGAGGTCCGGCTTACTTGTCTGAACTTATCATGACTCACAAACCAGAGCGCACATTAAGATCTCAAGATGCTGGTCTGCTTATGATTCCAAGGATTAATAAAATAACAATGGGAGGTCGAGCTTTTAGTTACAGGGCCCCTAAACTGTGGAATGGTCTGCCTGCTACTATAAGAGATGCTCCTTCGGTCTCAGCTTTTAAATCCCGGCTGAAGACTCACTACTTCAGTTTAGCATATCCTGACTAGAGCTGCTGATTAACTGTACAGACTGCATCTCTGTTGTTAGTCATTAGCACTAAAACATAAGTAACATGATAGTTAGAATTGGATACTAACCCTCACCTCTTTTGTTTCTCTTCTTGGTACTCAAATGTGGCACTTGGTGCCACGGCCCACCTGCCAAGTTGTTTTGCCTGCCTAAGGTAAAGTCATCCCTGATGGAGGATCACAGGAATCGTGGGGTAGAGGGGTCCTTTCTTTGGATTGGCTGGCCCAACACTGTTTCAGCCGTGGAATGGCCAAATGGGGGAGGCAGCTTGATGGATGAGGTCTCCAGAAGTCTAAAATTATCTAAATCTTATTATGTGATATCATCTACTGTTAAATTCTGCTCTGTACTTCTAAAAAATTTTTATTTTTTATTTTTTATTGAGGATTTGTTCTGTTCTGTGTATTGTATTGTATTGACCCCCTTCTTTTGACACCCACTGCACGCCCAACCTACCTGGAAAGGGGTCTCTCTTTGAACTGCCTTTCCCAAGGTTTCTTCCATTTTTCCCTACTAGGTTTTTTTGGGAGTTTTTCCTTGTCTTCTTAGAGAGTCAAGGCTGGGGGGCTGTCAAGAGGCAGGGCCTGTTAAAGCCCATTGCGGCACTTCCTGTGTGATTTTGGGCTATACAAAAATAAACTGTATTGTATTGTATTGTATTGTATTGTAAACTGAAGTGTGTATTCTACAATGGACTTGCATCCCACAAGCACAAAAAAAACGTGATGAGTTTGAATCTCTAAATGAGGCGACTCCGTCTGGGAGTTTATTTTGCAGCGACATACAGCTCAGGTCAGGGCAGCAGTCTGGCAGAATTGTTAGATGTGAGCTGAAAATCAACTGAATAGCCATTGAACAGCTGACGTCCTTCCAGTGTTTAGCCGAAAAACTGGTCACAAAATCCGCTCTTATCCTGTTGATTATTCTTTACTGTTGTGGATGATTGTAACAAATACATTTACAGTATATTCTTTAATGTAAGCTTACACAAATTGCATTATTTGTTTATGTCTTTCTTATATTTTCCTGTTTATTGTGTCCTATTCTAATGTAGAGAATTCATGTCTTTATCTATTATTTGGTGTTTAATGTTTGAAGTTAGTGTGTATCAAGTTTTATTCATGTGATCTTTGTATGTGCTTTAATTCCAATTGTATTCCTTTGAGTACATGTGAAGTGCTTCTGGGCACAGGAAAGGTGTTATACAAATAAAATACATTTTGCAGGCCATAATGTGTGTGAAGTGGGGACAGAAGGGTTTCAGTGTACTTTTTACACACAACAATACAATGCAGTCCTGTCTCCTTTTCTCTTCACTCTGCTCACCTCAGACCATAAATATAATACCATGTCATGTCACTTGCAGACACTGTCTGCACTTATGGGGTGTATTGACAAAGGGGATGAGATAGAGGATAGCAGTCAGGGGGAGAACTTTGTTTCTTGGTGCAAAGAGAATTGTCTGCATCTTAACATCAGCAAAACCAAGGAACTGCTTATTGACTTTCACCACAGCAGAGAGCCTCTATGTCCACTCACTATTCAAAGAGTGAATGTACAGTTAGCACACTCTTCAAGTACTTGGGGGTCCACATCAATGAAAAGTTGGACTGGTCTCAGAACACAAAGGAGCTATAGAAGAAAGGGCAGAGCAGGCTCTTCTTCCTTAGGAGACTGCGATCCTTTAATGTGGGTAGTGACATCCTTCACATCTTCTACATCTCTGTGATGGCCATTGTGATTTTCTGCGCTGTGGAGTGCTGGGCAGCTAACATCACTTCAAGAGAAGCCCACCGAATCAACACGCTAATTAAAAGGGCAGGTTCATTCAAGACTTGTACTGCGGACCCCCTGGAGGTCGTAGCGAAAGGGAGAATGACAACAAAGCTGAGTGCCATTATAATACTGCACATCCTCTCTCTGACACCAAGCAACCACTAGGACCACCATCTATCAATAATGCCCAGGGTTTTACTTTTGGGGACATTTTCATAACACTTAATTTATTAAGAAAGGCAGAGCTGGTGAAATTTTCTGCTGCTCCAGAGTCCAAAAGAGAAAAGGTCTCCATTTGATTATTTAATGTTATTGACAACAAAAAATATGCTCTTTAAATTGATTGCTGCTATATATCTGCAATGTTTGGAAATGTTTGAACTGGACCTGACAAAATTCCTTAAACAGCCACAATAAACTTACTCTATTACATGTTTAAATCCTGCCTTTTTAAAATTAATTTATTAAGTTTCCTTTTAGCAACCCAAAAGCATTTATTTTAATTGCCTGAGCCAGCCCCTCTACCTCATCACACACTTGTGAAAAGTTCTCCAAATGGCTCAGAACATCTTCTGGATTTAAATTAAACTACAACTGTTTAAGATCAAATTGAATCCCAAAAATCTCCTCATTTTAAATAATCCAAGATGTCTCACTACCAGAACAGAACACGGGCAAAGAGAATGTTTAAAACATACCAGGAGATGAAAAGAAATCAAATATTAGAAAGACCTCCTTTGTCAAAGGCATAGTGAAATAATGTGCAAAAGGTTAACAGCAGGGGATGAAAAGAGCTAAAACATTGAGACGCAATATGTAAACCAAAATCAAACTTGAAAAAGCATTCACAAGTTTGGATTCCCTAAAGATGCTTTTTACACAAACTAATACAGTAACCCAGTTTTGTTACTAACTCCAGAATTTTGGACACCAAATCCAATGACCTGCTGTCTTAAGTTACCTCTGGAAGATGATGCCACACAATACTGAGGGTCACCTGTTGGCAGCGTACCCTGTTACTATCAGCAAAAGAGACAAAATGGTAGAACCCGTGATATGTAAGATTGTGGTAAGAAGATGAATAAAAATGATTTTAAAAATTCAAAATATCAAATGGAACAAGACAAGCCTATGAAGTACAAAACACAAGAAGCCTTAATAGAGAGGCCAAGGACGCCATTGACACTTTGCTTCATTTCTTATTTAACAACTTGGAGGGCATCAAGACTCATACAAAGCTTCTGTTTGTCTCTTCAGCCTTTAACAGCATCCAACCCCACCCTTCTTGCAGAGAGACATTTTACAAGATTTTAATCTTTAATTCTAAAATTTATAAATCTAAAATTTTAATTTGGACTTCAGTTGGGAAGGGTGGCATTGTGACTTTTTAACAGACAGGCCTCAAAGAGCAAACGTTAATGGTTGTCTGTCTGATGCGCTATCTTCATCCATGGGGTCCCCGCTGTCGTGTGTTCTTTCAACATTTTTGTACATTCTCGACCCAATAAATGTGAAAACAGATTCATCTTAAAATTTGCAGATAGCTCAATGATTGTTAACCTACTAAATAAGAATGAAAACAGTTATGGTCCTTTGACAGATGATTTTGTTAACTGGCATGTGAATTTTTTTTCCACATCTAAGGAACTTAGTAATTAATTTTTAGAAGAAACACCATTGAGCCACAAGAAAAATTCATCAAAGACCAATCAGTGGAGACTGTTGACAATTTAAAATATTTGGGGATATCTATCAACTCAAGATTGACTTTTAAGGAAAACCCACAAGCCATTTGTAGAAAGGGACAGCATTGCCTCTACTGTTTAAGGAAGCTGTGTCTATTTTAATGTGAGTCCTTCCATTGTGTCATTTTCTTTTGTAAATCTTGCATTAAGTCCGTCTTTACTTACGTTCTGTTGGCCTTGGCTTGGGAATCTTAATGTCATGATTTCCTTCATGAGGTACAAATATAAAATAAGCAAGAAAAGTTGCATCAAATATTTGAAATATTAAAATGTGTGCTTCAATTTAAACATTTTAAGAAGGGGCAGGAAATTATTTTTATGGGGGGCCACATGAGAAAACCAGCTTGTTAAGGATGACTGAACACTTTCTGTCAACTGCTACATTACAGAAAACATGTTACATTTATTTTCTTTACCATAATAAAATGAATATGGACCACACCTTCACAGATTTTAATTCATTTATTGAACCATGGAGCATACATTATAGCATTCTTTCTAACACACAATTGTGTAAAACAAAAAAATAAAATAAGAAATACATTTTACTGCATTAATGACTGATAAAGTATTTTACTGTCTCTTTTGACAAGTCTTTGATGAACTTCAATTAGTGCATTAAAGTCATTTATAATTCCTGATAGATAGATAGATAGATAGATAGATAGATAGATAGATAGATAGATAGATAGATAGATAGATAGATAGATAGATAGATAGATAGATAGATAGATAGATAGATAGATAGATAATCCCAAGGGGAAATTCACATACTCCAGCAGGAGCATACTGATAAAGAACAATATTAAATTAAAGAGTGATAACAATGCAGGTAAACAGACAATAACTTTGTATAATTTTAATGTTTACCCCCCTGGGTGGAATTGAAGAGTCGCATAGTGTGGGGGAGGAACGATCTCCTCAGTCTGTCAGTGGAGCAGGACAGTGACAACAGTCTGTCGCTGAAGCTGCTCCTCTGTCTGGAGATGCTACTGTTTAGTGGATGCAGTGGATTCTCCATTATTGACAGGAGCCTGCTAAGCGCCCGTCGCTCTGCCATGGATGTCAAACTGTCCAGCTCCATGCCTACAATAAAGCCTGTCTTCCTCACCAGTTTGTCCAGGCGTGAGACGTCCCTCTTCTTTATGCTGCTTCCCCAGCACACCACTGCGTAGAAGAGGGTGCTCACCACAATCGTCTGATAGAACATCTGCAGCATCTTATTGCAGATGTTGAAGGACGCTAGCCTTCTAAGGAAGTATAGTCGGCTCTGTCCTTTCTTACACATAGCATCAGTATTGGCAGTCCAGTCCAATTTATCAACCAGCTGCATTCCCAGGTATTTATAGGTCTGTACCCTCTGCACACAGTCACCTCTGATGATCACGGGGTCCATGAGGGGCCTGGTTCTCCTAAAATCCACCACCAGCTCCTTGGTTTTGCTGGTGTTCAGTTGTAGGTGGTTTGAGTCACACCATTTAACAAAGTCCTTGATTAGGTTCCTATACTCCTCTTCCTGCCCATTCCTGATGCAGCCCACGATAGCAGTGTTGTCAGCGAACTTCTGCACGTGGCAGGACTCCGAGTTGTATTGGAAGTCCGATGTATATAGGCTGAACAGGACCGGAGAAAGTACAGTCCCCTACGGCGCTCCTGTGTTGCTGACCACAATGTTAGACCTGCAGTTCCCAAGACGCACATACTGAGGTCTGTCTTTAAGCTAGTCTACGATCCATGCTACCAGGTATGAATCTACTCCCATCTCTGTCAGCTTGTCCCTAAGGAGCAGAGATTGGATGGTGTTGAAGGCGCTAGAGAAGTCTAGAAACATAATTCTTACTGCACCACTGCCTCTGTCCAAGTGGGAGAGGGATCGGTGTAGCATGTAGATGATGACATCCTTCGCTCCCACTTTCTCCTGGTATGTGAACTGCAGAGGGTCGAGGCCATGTTGGACCTGTGGCCTCAGGTGGTGAAGTAACAGCCTCTTCATGGTCTTCATCACATGTGACGTCAGAGCGACAGGCCAGAAGTCGTTCAGCTCGCTAGGACGTGATACCTTTTTAGACTGGGGTGATACAAGATGTTTTCCAAAGCCTCGGGACTCTCCCCTGTTCCAGGCTCAGGTTGAAGATGCGCTGTAGAGGATTCCCCAGCTCCGATGCACAGGCCTTCAGCAGTCGTGGCAATACTCCATCTGGACCCGCTGCTTTGCTGGCACAAAGTCTCCTCAGCTCTCTGCTCACCTGCGCTGCTGTAATTGTGGGTTGGGGGAAACTCTCTCCTATGCTGGTATCAGCAGAAGGATGGGTGGAGGGTGCAGTACTCCGAGGTGAGAGTGGATTAGGGTGGTCAAACCTGTTAAAAAAGCTGTTCATCTGGTTTGCTCTCTCCATATCTCTCTCGATGGAGGCACCCCGCTTCAAGCTGCAGCCAGTGATGATCTTCATCCCATCCCACACTTCCTTCATGCTGTTGTTCTACAACTTCTGCTCCAGCTTTCTCCTGTACTGCTCCTTCACGGCCCTGAGCTGGACTCGGACTTCCTTCTGCACATACTTGAGCTCATGCTGATCACCACCTTTAAAAGCCCTTTTCTTCTGGTTCAAAAGGCCCTTAATGTCACTTGTAATCCACAGCTTGTTGTTAGCATAGCAGCGTACTGTTCTTACTGGAACTACAATGTCCATACAGATGTTGATGTAGTCAGTAGTGCAGTCAGCAACCTCCTCAATGTTCTCACTATGTGACCCCTGCAGGATATCCCAGTCTGTAGTTCCAAAGCATTCTCTCAGAGCCTGCTCTGCCTCGGGGGACCACTTCCTGAATGAGCGTGTGGTTGTGGGTAGCTCCCTCACTCTTAGTTTGTAGTGAGGCTGAAGCAAAACCAGATAATGATCTGCTTTCCCAAGTGCAGGCAGCGGGGTGGCGCTGTATGCGTCTTTAACGTTTGCATACTGTAGGTCAATAGTCCTATTTCCCCGGGTGTTACAATCCACATACTGGGAGAAGGCAGGTAATGTTTTGTCTTGCGTCACATGGTTAAAGTCTCCAGCAATTACCACAAGTGCCTCGGGGTGCTGCGTTTGCAGTTTAGCAACAGCTGAGTGGATGATGTCACTCGCTATCTCCACGTCCGCCCGAGGAGGGATGTAAACAGTAACAACAATGACCATTTCCAAACTCTCTGGGCAAGTAATAGGGAGATTTTAACGTTTACAAGTCCAGAGTTGCACCATCTTGTATTGACATAGAGTGCGAGTCCACCTCCTTTGTGCTTCCCGCAGGTACTTGCGTCTCTGTCCGCTCTAACTGTGCTAAACCCGGGTAGCTCCACGTTAGCATCTGGGATGTTAGTTGTTAGCCACGTTTCAGTAAAACACAACAAACTGCATTCTCTGTAGGTCCTGACATTTTTCACCAGCGCAGCCAGTTCGTCAGTCTTATTTGGTAGTGAGTTCACATTTCCCAGGATCACAGAAGGCACTGAAGGCTTGTAGCGCCACTTTCTCTCTAGATGCTTGGCATTTATCTTAGCGCCGGCTCTGCTGCCACGATACGACCTTCTTACCTCGTCAGGTAAATAGGGGACCACACCAGCTCAGGCATTTGTTCTCAGCGCTTGAAGTTGACTACTTGAATAGACGAGTCTTGACGTGTAAAAATCCATTTCCAAGTAGTGAAGAGTAGTAAAAAAGTGTAAAAAGTGTCCAGGGAACTAGTCCACATAAAAAAAAAGTGGTAGGAGTTGACAGTGAAATATAGAAAAATACAGAAAAAAGGTAAAAAGATAAAGTCATACATGGAGCTGCTGGAAAGGCTGCCACTCGCGGCAGTGCCTAAGTCACTGAGCCTCAGTTGCTATATGATGTTGCTATTCGCAGTACAGAAGACAGTTGGTCATCACTGAGAGAAGATCTGTAAGTGGATTTGTTGAATTTCATTACTGAGAATGTCTATTCACGTATCTATGTTGATCCAAAGTGGACATGCATTCTCTGAGCTAGTCTTCATGACTGTGGGAAATTCTCCATTTTGAGAGAATTGCAGAATGTCGGTAATGGCAATGGCTTGAAGTTCTGCCAGCAATGCATCAGACTGCAAGTCTATAAGTTCAAGTTGTACCTCACTGGGGGGTAACGTCCAGATCACATGGAAAAGGAGAGGGGATGGTGAACATTTCAGTTTCCACTGCTTTGAAGTCTTCAAATCACCTGGAAAGCTCACCATGCAGTACCCAGAACATGGCTGCCTATCTGCTACGCTGATCCACAGATAGATTCCTCCCTCTCAGTGTGGGACGGTCCATCAATGTTTTCCTCTCTACTTGTTGAGAAAGAAGCAGCAGCTTCCTCATGAAGGCCTTGACTAGGTTGTGCATATCGTGTACAAAAAGACCTTTGTCTTGCCATTTTGTATTCAGTTTATTCATAAGTGCAGTCACATCAACTGCAAACACTAAATCTGATAGCCACTCGGTGCTGCTTAGTTCAGGGATGGGTTTTCATTTTATTTGACCAAATTCCTGAATCTCTGATTTCAGATCCCAGACCTGTTTGAGAACTTTGCCCAAGCTTAGCCACAAGACAGATGTGTGGTAGCCCAGATCAGTGTGATCAGCCTCATGCTCCTCCAACAGTGTAACAGACTATCTGGCCTGATGAAATTTACAGTATTTATTACAACATCAACCCCATGATTAATTTTCAGCACTGATTTACATAGCACTTCTTGTTTAATAATACAATGTAAAAATATGAGTTTTTGGGCTGTATTAATCTCAGCTACTTTTTTCCTGCATCCTTTTTAAAAGTCCAATATTTTTACCTGTCAAATTAGGTAAACCATCAGTTGTCACACCAACTTAACTTTTCTCACTGCAGTCCTAACTTTTGCACGCACGTACTGACTTCAGTAATTAAATCCTTACCGGTTGTTGTTCCTTTCACTGACTGCAAAGAAGTCAATTCCTCTGTCATTTTAAAGTCTTTCATTATTTATTTCACAAAAATCAGCAGCCGCGCTGTGTCACAAACATCACAGCTTTCATCCAAGGCTAAGGAGAAGTCAGCATTTTCCACTGTGCATTTCAGCTGTAGTACCAGATTATCCACAATTTCCTCAATCTGTCTTGTAACTGTTCGCCATGAGAGGGACAGATGTTCAACCTCATCCTTCTTCTCTGAGCAGAGGATTGCCACCGACTCCAAGAAGCACTCTTTAACAAATCCTCCATAAGAAAACGTTTTGCTTCTTTGGTAATTTTTGAGCTAATATATAGCTTGTTTTTATTGTTTCTTCCATTGCTGTATGAAGGTTTGTAAAAAAGACTTTGGTGTTTTTGCAGTTTAGCTAACAATTCTGCTGCAGTCCTCATCTTCTCCATTTCAGATACATTTCTATATTTTTCAGCGTGCTTAGCCTTGAATCGATGGCTCAAGTCATAGTCTTTAAATGCAGCGATGTGCTCTTTGCATACCAAACAGATTGCTTTACCGCTAACCTCTATAAAAAAATACTTAGGTTGTGTCACACACGTGCGCATGGGAGACAGCTAAAGGGCTTGATGGAAGGCAGTTCTGAGGTATGCTGGGATGTGGCAGAGTGCACTGACTCTTTTTTTCCCTTACCTGTAGACCAGTTCCGGGAGATTTCACCTGGCTCTCTTGACGTCATTTCCGGGACCGAGCCAATGGAAGAAGACCTTACCGGCTCCGGCCCCTGTGATGTCACCTCCGGGCTCAAACCAATGACTGAAGAACATGAGCCAGATCCCTATGACCTCACTTCCTGTCTTCCCCTTTAAAAGTCTACACCTTTTCCCTATTTGGCAGTCTTGTTTTTGACTCTGTTGTATGCACGTCAGTGCTCTGTATTGATAAAAACGACTTTGCAGCCAGGATACCAGATTATACGGGTGGCTGCCCCAAACCTTTATCTGTGTATGTCTCATTTTTGTGACAGTTGAATGATCTGTTTTCCAAATCAACTTTTTGTTTTTTACCACACATTTTTGTTGTGTCTTTATACAAAATGCAGACGGTACGCAGATAACAACAGGTATCGTTTTCCTTTATTCAATATAAATATATATTCAATCTCTGTATTACCCCTTTCTCTAATGGAATATCCCACAGTTTCCCTCTTTTATAACTTGTCCTTTCTGATGCAGTCTCCCATACGTATAAATTTTGAACTGCATCTACACGGTCACATATAGTCTGAATCTCCAAGGTGAGTACTTGTCGTCTGCCACTTCTAAGGGTCAGACAGAACCAGACCACCGGCCACATTCAGCTTGTGGGCTGTACAATGCCCAGGTCTGGTTTAAAGTCTAAATATTTGCAATTGTAATAGAAAAAAATAAAATAACATCACATTCGTGATCACTGATCTTGAAATAGTCTAAAATGATGCACCACAGGCTTATGTTTGAAATATGATATTTTTAATCTTCTAGGAATGGATTGGACCACAGATACAGCATCAAATATCAAAAATATTATCATATTCATAGCCACAAAATTGCATAGAACAACAATCCAAGTCTAGTCAAGTTCAAGTTGTGGAGCATGCACTCGTACAGTGCGTTGCCACACCCACTACACGTCGAAACAGCTCGGGATCCCGGTTGGCAACCCCCCAGGCAAACACGCAGTCCAGTCCTACCCTCCGGAAATGACCCTCTATCTGCCGCAGCCAGGTGTTACGTGGGCAACCCCTTGGCCTGATCCAGCCACTTGGGTCCCCAACAATGTGGATCTTATGAGCAGGATCACCCTCGGGGAAACGCGCCACATGGCCATAGTGCCGTAGCTGACACTCCCTCACAATGCAGGTAATGTGCCTCATTCGGGACTCCATGAGCAACCACTCATTCAATACAAAGTCAAACCAACGGTACCCAAGGATTTTCCGGAGAGACACAGTACCAAAGGAGTCCAGTCTTCATCTCAGATCACTGGGTAGCATTCATGTCTCACAACCATATAGTAAGACAGCACGCACCAGAACTCTAAAGACTTGGACCTTCGTCCTTTTGCATAGATATCGGGAGCGACCTCATGACCCCCCATGCTCTCCCAATCCGTCTACTGACTTCACAGGGAGAGTCACCAGAGACATGAATGTCACTGCCAAGGTAAGTAAACGTCTCAACAAGGTCAACACTCTCTCCGCAAACAGACACACTGCTGATGGCTGTGCCCAAGAGGTCATTAAAGCCCTGGATCTTGGTTTTTATCCAGGACACTCACAAGCCCAGACACTCAGACTCCTCACTCAGTCTCTTGAGCGCCCCGATCAGAGCCTCCATTGACTCTGCGAAGATCACAGCATCGTCAGCAAAGTCAAGATCCGTGAATCTTTCTTCACCAACAGATGTCCCACAGCCACTGGACCCCACGACCTTGCCCAACACCCAGTCCATACAAGCACTGAACAGAGTAGGAGCAAGAACCCTATAGAACCCCAAAATCAGCTGGGAAAAATACAGAGGTCCTGCCTCCACTCTGCACAGCACTCACAGTACCAGTGTACAGGCCTGCCATGATATCCAGCAATCTTGAGGGGCTCCCGCGAACACACAGAATGTCCCACAGGGCAGCTTGATCAACTGAGTTGAACACTTTACGAAAATCGACAAAGGGTGCAAAGAAACTCTGCTGATATTCGCATTTGTGCTCTATGAGAACCCTCAGTGCCAGGATGCGGTCGATGGTACACTTCTTAAGCGTAAAACCAGACTGTTCTGGTCGCTGGAAGGTGAGCAAGTGATCACGGATCCTATTGAGGACGACCCTAGCAAGGACCTTATCCGGCACCGAGAGCAGTGTTATCCCCCTGTAGTTGCTGCAATCCAGGCGATCACCCTTCCCTTTCCAGATAGGGACGACAAGTCCCACTTTCCAGTCAGTTAGGATGATGCCAGTCTCCCAAACGGAAGCAAAGATTGCTTGCAATGCCAGGAGGACAGCCTTACCACCAGCCTGGAGAAGTTCATCCCAGATACCACAGATCCCTGAAGCCTTTCCTCCCCTCTGCTGGTTTACCACCTATGCATTCTCAGTGAGATTGGGTGGTTCACAGCTAATTGGAGGATCAGCCTCAAGAACCATGGACCCAGAGATATCCAACGTCCTAGCCAGAGGATCAGCTTTGAACAACTGCTCAAAGTAGCCAGTCCAGTGGGTCACAACTGCAGTGTCATCCGTAAGGACCGTTCCATCAGCTGCCCTGACTGCAACTCTCTGAGGAACAGATTCAGATGTGCGTAATGCTTCAATTCCTCTGTAAACAGGACGTGGGTCGCTAGACCACAGATGGTGTGTCACTTGCTCACAGATTCCTCTAACAAACGCCTCTTTATCTGCCCTCAGAGCCCTCACAGCCGTCCTTCTCAATTCCCGGTACAGACCAGAGTTGCCATTGAGCTGTGCGCTGTGACTCCTCTCAATGATATCCAGGGTGCCCTGCGAGATGAAACACCTCCTTCTGGGAACACCAGGAACACCAACACAACCCTCAGCAACCTTCAGGGTCTTGTCACGGAAGGTCTCCCACATCATATTAGGATCGGCAGTCATACCCAAATCTAAAAGTTCCTCACACAAACTGCGTGCAAACACATTAGAACAACACTCCACATCCCTATATTATTGATGTTTTCAAACTTTTGTAAAAAGGAGTAAATTTGATCCCTTGTATAGCATTACCATTAGACCCCTGGGGTCAGTCAATGTGCCATACACAACTTCAAGTCCTTCTGATCATTTTTGTTGAAGGCACCCATTGGTTTACTCTTTATTAAAATTGAAATTTTCTACACAAACTACAGTCCTAAAATGTCCTAAAATGAGGGATTTTCAGATCTAGAGGGCCAAAAAGCTCAACGTCTTGCATAACCAGACATCAAGAGGAGTTGAACGGTATACATGGGGGGTTTCTTGTATCGTGAGTAAGGAGGCACTGGACTAATAAAACTGAAGTGATTTCAAAGCATTCATAAATAATTCTTATGAACAGAATAAATCAAATCATAAAACAGAGCAAAAAACTAACAAAGCCTCAAGAGCCGCATCTCACAGAACTCTTTAATAAGCAAGAATGACAGCAAGAAGAGTGCATTCTGTCAGACAGGACCCATCCACTACATTCTCAATTGCAGTTTTTGCCTTCGGGTCACAGGTTCAAGGTTCCAAGGATAAAAAGCAATTTGTTAAAATATTCTTTCATTCCAGCTGCTTTTAATCTTCAAAATATGTTCAATCATAGTGAATATCCACTGGCTTAAATAATTGGATGAACAGTCGCATTTGCATCAGTCATCCATAAAGTTTAAAGGTTGGTTTCATTTTTACATCTAATATGTTTGATCTAATGTTTCATCATAAGTATCATGTTCAAGGCTATTTATTGGTATAAAGTCTAAAGGGACTTACAACACATGAGATACAATTGGTTACATTTCTTGACTTTTTCCAATTGAAGCAGAGGTGGGTGAAGTGACTTGCTCAAGGTCAGTGGTGGGATTTGAACCCACAACCTCAGGGGCTGAAGGCCAAAGCCTTAACCACTGCACCATACTGTTGCTGCATGTTGGTTATAATAGTAATATCTTTTTATGTAATGGTTTTCCCAAGTACAGTATTGGGGTAATATGGCCAAACTTGTTATTTATGTTATATGCACAGGTATTATTTTAGACCAGTAACGGCACACTGCATGATAACATGCACTGCAATACACTTGACTTGAGCATTCCTAGTTTTCATCCCCTTTCTCTGTATGTTTAGCATTTGTTTGCTCAGAGGTTGATGCGCTTGCTGCTTACTGAGCAGCTCTTCTTTTCTCCACCCTAGCAGCCGCTTCTTCTCTTCTTTAGTCAGCCTCTTTTCGCGTTAAAATTGATTAAGTCAGTGTTTTCTTTAATTTTTCATTTAAGCTGGCACTTAAGTCTTCAATTTACCTCAAGAATGATTTAAGATATGAAGAGGTAGGGGAAGTGATGGTGAAGGTGGTAGGGAATGAGAACGCATGCACTGCACGGCTGCCCTGCTGCCCGCTGCTGAGAGTTGATTCTATAATAAAATAAGATAAAAATAGGAGGAGGAATAACCTTGGAGGTCAATCATCACCCCGAAAGCAGATAATAGACATCACATAGTATATGTGTACCAAATTTCAGGTCAATAGGTCAAACGGTTTGCGGGCTACAGGTGATTTAAAAGCCTGGACAGACAAACGGACAGCCACGGTAGCGTATTATATAAGAAGATGAAGAGGTGCACACAAAGCCAAAGTGTAGAAGGTGAACTTTAATTTCTGGGTAACTACTTACTGTCTCGTCAACTAACGCTGCTTTTGGGTTCCATATTTCAAGGAGGCATCATTAGGCTGCTATTTTCTGTTCCACGCAAGTCGTGGTGTCTGATGTTAGAGTTAGCCTTTGCTCTCCCCTAAACCAATACGAAGGCTAGAAAGCCACCCATGAAACAAAACACAAATTGAGACAGAAGCACAGCAATGAAACAGAAACTAGAAAAATCAGCCATTTTCAATATCTTGAAATGAGAAAAAACAGCTCTGCTACACTTAGCAAAAGTGAAACAAAGTGGTCAAACACAGAAATGAAGATGACTGGAAAAATGAACAGCTGTGAAGATGTAAAACTACAACAATCCTCACAGTATGGAGCAGCGCAAGGGCAGAATTGGAAAGGTCACACTGCAAAACGCAAACCTTTTACCGGCCACCAAAACAGAAACGCTAAAAGTACAGAGATACCTAGAAAAGATAATATCAAAATTGTATTAAAATCATAAGAAAAAATGTTCTACAGAATATAATAAAACAAAAACGGGAGAAGGAAATTAGCAAAACAATCTCTATAGAGCCGTTTCTGCCGTTTCCTGCGAGGTTCTACAAGTTCACAAAACTGAAAATATGTCTGCTGGGAACATCTGACAGTTTTTTTCATTTCACATAAAATATATGCAAAGCAAAAAAAGGTAAAACTTGACAGTGCTGGAGGTTGTGTGGAGAAAAGGTTGCAGCTCATACACATGTTTTGGTCAGGCCGAAAATGCACCAATATTGGAAATCCCTACATATAACCCTTAACCATTTAAGATACTTTTTTGAATGTTCAGCAAAGTACCAAGGATAATTAGCTTTTGAGAAAAAGGAAATTAAAGACAGACATTTATTTGGAATATTTTTTTAGCCGTTAGTAAAAAAAAAAAAAGCAATAACACATAAATGGCTCTCAGAAGAGTATCCAACATATGAACAATGGATTCACATGGTAGAGGGAATTTAAACAATGGAAACAATTAAATTACATTTTCTCTTAGACTGCAGTCGGAGCTACTTTCTTTAGAAAGCCTAAGATTGGCTAAAACAGGTGGTTTAACAAATACTGGCAAACATGAGTTAGGTTTATTTCTATATCAAGATAAATTATACTAGGAGACTGACTATGCTTTGGTACTAATTGCTTAGATGTACAGATGTTGACTTTGTCTTTTTTATGTGTATTCAAAAACAATTATCTGTAACCTAGCATACTGCAGGTAATTAATTTTTTTCATATATTATCACGCATGTGCAGGCTCAGCTGAGGTAGGTAGTAGCATCCCGAGGCGAGAGGGGGCGCTGTCGCTAACCTTGTCACCTGTTTCTGCCTCCACAGCTCTGAGAAGACGCGCAGTGAGGTCAACTGACTCCACTCCTTCCAGGCCAGGTCCTATAAAGCCGGCATCCCCAGAAAGAGACGTCTTGCTTTAAGTTGAGCTAACCTAGAGGACGGAGCTCCATGAGAAGTAAGAGAAGGCTACTGCTTGTATTTTCTGTTTTACAGCACCGTCATGCATTTATTTTTGTTTTTATTATAAGGATTAAATGGGACAACCTGTCCCAACACGTCTTCCTTGAACTTGAGTGTTGCTACCGCTCAACCACAATATCTGTACATATATATATTGTGACAAATAAGGGCACTGTCGACCCCTTGAACCCTCAGACCAGACGTCAGACACTGGATAAAAGTCCAAATAATGATTATTTATTATAATAATAGTGTGCACCAAGCACCACCACTCCACAATACTATCACAAATAAACAATCAATCCTCCACTCCCAGACGCTTAGCCACCCTGCCTCCCAACTCAGAGTCCTTTATAGTCCGTGACCCGGAAGTGTTTCTGTCCCTCAGTCCATGTGACTTTCTATCACTTCTGGGTCAGGTAAAAACTTCTCCTTTTCTTCATCAGCCCGGAACCACTTTATTTCTTCCAACCATGTGACTGGGATTTACTTCCAGGCTGTACGGAAAATAAACGTCTCTGTGTCTCCCTGCAGCATCCCCTGGCGACCCGACGTTATCCAGCAGGGCTGTGTATTAAAACTCCATAATCCATGATGCCCTGCTGGAATTCGGGGCATCTCCACGTTGCAAAGAGGGCTCCATCTAGCGGCCTGGGGGTATTGGCCGGGATGAATGGCCGGCCATATCCCACAATATGTAAATATATAGTGGACAGCGAGAGACTGGAGGAGTCCACACAAACAGTTCCAACCAGGCCACCCCATTTAATACAAGGCTACAAAAATTTTGTTTTGAAAAAAACATGTACAGAATGGCGTAATTAAAACAGTGACAAGCAAGTTGCTTTAACCAACCTTAGACTTTGTAAAGAAAGTAACTCTGATGAGCAGCTCTGGCTTGGGAGCTCTGTATTGCAGCAGGCTTGTTTCCAAAACTGACTCTTTCTTTCCGATGATGTCTGATTTTATTCAGCTCTGACCAGAAGGGCGGGCCTTCCCAGGGCGTTGAGGGTGTGGTCAGTTGCTGTCATTGGGCGTCTTTTTGGAGCTGAGGCAATACTGTTAGCAACAGTGCCCCCTCTCGTGTCCCGGGGTGGTATCACAAATCTGAGTTAAGCCTACAAGGTGATCCTCAGATGTCCATGCATGACATGAGAGAGATATGTCTTAATATCTTAATATTGCCTTGATTTGAGCTGGTGGGAAAGTGAGCAACTGGCACACCCATTTCATTGTGGGCGCAATGAATGATTGTAGCGGACTAACAACATCATACAAGTACCGTATATACTCGCAGATAAGTCGGGACTTGATTTTACAGTATAATTTCTAGTATTTTATACTGTCAGTCGTATAAGTCGAATGCGGAAAACTCATGCTATTGGTCCCAAAGATTATGATATGCTAACGCCCACCTGAGAGAGTAACCACGGAGCACACTGACTTTTTTTTCTATGTGGGTGCTGCAAGGCGCTGTATCAGCGGGTGCTCCTAACCTCTCTCTCGCTCTCTCTCTATCGTGCCTATGTGACCACACGGTAATACCCGAACTATTCTGCAGCAACTTTTGCACTGATTTGTGTTTTCTGTATCTCATAACCTCATACACCTTTATCGTCAGAGCTTTCCTTATCTACGATGGAGTGTTCGATCAGAAGAAAATATGAAGCTGCTTTTTAAACGTCGTTGAAGCAGCGAAAGAAATTGGTACCTATGCTGCTGAAACAAAATTTGATGCGTCTGAGAAACTGATGCGAGATTGGAGGAGGCAAGAAGATGTCAAAAAAAAATTTTAAGTGTCACATTTTCGAATGAGCATATAAGTTGGGGTCTGATTTTATTATCAATTTTTTGGGTTTCAAGACCCGACTTATACATGAGTATGTATGGTACCTAAATATCTTGAAAATGTCTCCAGACTCATTTGCAGACAATTCATTATGCAGCAAAAGAATGAGCCAACACGCACTGTGAATGAAATCCAAGAGTTCATCTTGTGAAAACGGAAAGCTTGAGACTGCCAGAGTGGATCTCAGATTTCAGCTCAGTAGGACATGCAAGTCACATGCCATAACAAATGCAAAACGGTCTCAGCAAAGGCTTTGCTCTATGGGGCAGATTAACAGTTGTCACAAACTCCATTCTGAGTCATGGCAAGGTTTGGGGCAGCCACCCGTATATTTGGTATCCTGGCTGCAAAGTTGCAAAAATGTAAACGGCACTGATGTGCACAAAACCAAATCCAAAACAGAAAAGGGCAAAGCCTCCACGGCTTTTAAAGGGAAAGACAGGAAGTGAGGTCAAAGGGGTCGGGCTCTAAAGAGTCTTCGGCCATAGGCTCGAGCCGGGACGTGACATCACAGGGGCCACAGCCGGCAAGGTCTTCCTCCGGAGGCTTGGACCCGGAAGTGAAGTCAAGAGGGCCAGGTGAGTTCTCCCGTGAATGGTCTGCAGAAAAGGGAGAAAAAGAGTCCGTGCACTCTGCCACATCCTGGTCTGGGTCGGAATTGCCCTTACCCCAGCCCTTTAGTTGCCTCCCATGCGCACATGTGTGACGCAGTTCAGTGATGTCAGTGGCTCTCCGGTGTTATGGACGTGAATGACCAGAGGAATAGAATTAAAGAGTAAATGACCTGGAGATCAATCAAGTGAGCAAATGGGTAATATATATATATATGTCTAAAGAACAGGCAGGGGTCTGAATATAGGAAGAAACAGAAGGCTAAATCCAAAAAGCAAAGGTACAAACAGTCTCAGTAATAAAGGTTCATTGGAAGTGCATTTTAGTTTCCATTATTCCAAGAAAGAAGGCAAAAATACAGAAAGATATCCAAAGCCAACATGTATGGTTTTATGAGGGCAGCATAGGTGGGGCATGATGACGCAATATGGCATGTGACCCCTGTGGCACCTGACAACCATCATAGCAACCGTAAATAATATGACCACACACGTCATGAAATGGTGGTGCCCATCCAAAAATCAGCATAAAATGACATTGCCAGCATAAAAATATAAATGATCATAAAAACTGCACAAATGATACTGACTTCATACTCGCAGATCAAAACTTACAGCCATTACAAGTGGCATCCATTATTTACCACTAAAACAGTCTCTATTTTATGAACCTTTAATTGATACTTCTTTTTACCAGAAATCAGGATGAAACAATAAAAAATATGTTTATTCTGAGTCATCAATATATATGAAATAACAAATAAGCAGAAATAAAAGATACTTTGGGCCTCATATTAGTAATAAGCAGAGCTGCCTCAGTATACAGCAAACACAGCAATTTTTACTTCAAAATGGCACCCATAATGTCAGGCATAGTTGCACAAAAATTAGTGCAGATCTACGCTGGCATATGAATTTGTACTAGAAAGTTGCCCGTATAGGTTTTGCATGTTCTCCAAGTACCTGTGCACGTTTTCCTTCCATAACCTCCAAAGATGTATATGTTTGGTCAATTGGGGGTTCTAAAGTGGCCCTGTGTGCATAAGTGTGGACTGTAATGGCCTGCCACCCCGGCCAGTGTTATCTCACACCTCGCACCCAGTGCTACCAGGACAAGTTCTGGTGCACCTGTGACCCTAAATTGCATGTAAACAAACTTTCAGATAGTTTGTCTAGTAGGCCAGTAGGCCAGATAAAGAGTGGTACCCTGGTTCTGCAGATTGGGGATTCAACCTTATAAGAGGTTTGGTTGCAGACAACAGGCAGCAGTCTTGGAACAGATCTGATCAAAAACACGGTAAACCAGCATGCCATTGGGTTAAGATAAAAGGAAAATGTTTGATCTGGGCAAAAGATTGCCGAATGTACAAACTATTGCAAGACCACAGGCATTTACAGAGCTGAATGAGGAAAATCATTAAGTATATTATCATGAGATATCATGTGTAGCAATCAAGGACAATAGAAGGAAGGAAAGTGTAATAATATTGTACAGAATTGCATTGTCCCATACAGCAAAGTTAAACAAGGAAGAGCTGAACAAGATTTATTGTGGCTAATAAACGAAAACATGCTGCAATAAATTAGAACCCAGTGACATAAAAATGAGTTTACTCAGATTCAAAGCACAGGTTTTTATTATATCTAGTGTTTGTGTCCAAATGAAAAGACAGAACAACCACAGAAGGGTGTATTTTATGAAAGACTGGAAGAGAAATATGACATGATTTAAAGATAATTTTGGGAGATTAAATTGTGAGAATTGGAAAGAGATTCAGAAAAGAACATCTGCAAGCAACAGCAATGATATTGGTGTAATGCTTATAAAATTTGTAATAAATTACAACATGTTTATCTGCCAATAAAAAATTTAACAAAGTAAAATGGTGCTTATCAGATGGGGCTACAGAAAACCCAGCAGACCATTTGTTGATCAAGACAAGGCGGGCCACTGATACACAGAGGCTAGAAAGACACAGAAAAGCAGATGTGAATTTGGATCACTGCCTGGCAAGACTAAAATACAGACAGACAGTTACAGTACACAGAAACAAGAAATGGTTCTGGAATATTAGGGTGTCAAAAGGAGTAAAAAAAAGATGAAAGTACGCAACTTTATCAGGAGACATTTGCAAGCAGAAGAAGAGAGTTGGAAGGAGATTGATGTGGAACCAATGGAAATAGAGCAGCAGTAGTCCAGGTAGTGGCAAGAATGAAAAACAGGGGGAAGAAGAGAAAAGATGGGTTTGATACGGAATGTGAACACTGAACAATGTGCATCAGAGGGTCATCATCCAGGTTCTTCCCAGGTATGTAATCACACCGCGGGTTGAGAGGGGGCACTGCTGCTAACTGTGTCATCTTCCTTTGCCTCCACAGTACCGAGAAACTGCTCACCGAGTGCAACTGACTCCGCCAATTCTGACCCCTGGTCCATAAAAACCCCAGCCTCCCAGAAGGAGGCATCACTTGTTGATGAGAGAGCGGGAGACACAGAATTCCTTCGAGTTGTAATAAGAAGCTATACTAGAAGCCTTGATAGGCATTAGTTTATTGTTAGAATGTTTGTAATTGCACTGTTGAGAGCAGTTTTATTATGTTTTGGGAGTAAACATGGACAGCCAGGTTGGCACTCCAACACTTCACATAATCACGACCCATTATTACCTTGGATGACCACAACTCATAAGACAAAGAAAAGAGGCAGCCTACAAAAAGAAGCAAGAGGGACAGTGGAAGATGATAGGGAGAAGAGAAGATTAAGGAACAGAATATGAAGGAATACATAAAGGGGCACACTGGAAGAGATCGAAAGAAATGCAAAAGGAGAAGAAGTATAAGAATTTTAACAAAAAAGGAAAAAATGAAAAGATAGTAAAACATCACTTTAGGCTGAAGTACTATCATAAAGATAGCATTTTGATTGGAGACCAGTGTCGATATTTATCCTGTGTCTCAGAGCAGGAAAACTGGCTCAAAAATTCAACCGGGATGTAAATTTGGTCCTACTCTTAGGAGTCAAAGTAAAAGCAATTTATCAGTTTTCCTAATTTAGGAAACTACTCTAAACTTCACTAGGATTTAGGAGACGTCATGAGCTCTCCTAACTTACTAGAAGCTGCCAGAAGATTGCAGCAAGGCCAAGACTTATACACACATCCTGAGAAAAGGGGAACATTTTGGAAACCATAAACAACAATAAATTGAAAAGATATCAATTTGGCAGAGATGGAGTAATATTTGTAACAAATCTTGTACATTATAACCTTTTTTGGTGCAGTGACCCACTTTTTCCCACATAAGTGTCTTGCCCCCTTGGTGAATCAATACACTACCATTATAAACAACAGCAATTCGTGACCTACCAATAGCAGCCCACGACCAAATGAAGGTAATGACAGTGAAATATCACACAGGTATACTGAGCTTTGCATTCCACAAACCTGTGAAACATTCGTGTTACATTTTACAAGCTCAGGAAGGTTCAAGAAGTCAGGCACAGACTCCCAGGGCATTAGATACAGTAAATACAGCCTCACAGAAGATAACGGGGAATCACAGAGAGGGACGCAGAACACCACAATACACTGGAAGAGTGAATGACTGTTATAGCTGCAACTAATTCCAGTATAACTGTTGCTTTTCTTCTAAAGGGATGGCTGTGGATCATTCATTCTTAAATACATGTGCCCGTTACTGAGCTTTACTTTCTTTTGGTGTGTACACCTCTGTCTTTTGCAGTAATTATGTGCAGCTCAGCACAAAATCTTACCCTTCTATGAATTCCTTCTTCTTTTAATAATATTTTTATTATCATTATTATTATCTTTGCATCAAAGTCGTAGTGTAAGTATTGGGAAACTACAAAGCATCATCATGATTTCCAAGGAAACTTTATAACGTCACCATGGATACCATATTATGGCTCGAGCTTTCGAAGGGGCCTGAGTTGCATCGAAAGCTTGCATATTGCAATCTTTTTTAGTTAGCCAATAAAAGGTGTCATTTTACTTGACTTCTCACTACATTCATAATGGCTAACACGGTACAACACCCTAGTACTACACCCATGGGATTAATAAAGTTGATCTAATTTAATTCTCAAACGTGAACCAGACGCTTCGTAAACACTTCTCATGTCTTACTCTGTCAAAGTCAGGGCCCGTATTTATCAAGCGTCTCAGAATATCTCCAAGGAACTCCACTGATAGTCACTCTAACTAGGATATGAATTTATCCCACCTCAGAGTAGGAAATAAGAAGCACTGCCTAATCTTTAGTCCCAGTCCCAGCTAAGAGTAGAATTGAGTCTGGGAATTAATGAGGTCACGACTGTATGGTACCAGTTGCTACAAATTGACACTTTTCATGATGTTTTGTACTTTTCTGATACTAACACTGAGGATTCATCACAAAGATAACAATATTATTAATAATAGTGTCACATACATGCACATACGCGGACAGCTGAAGGGTTTGGATAACTGTAATCTTCCCCCGGAGAGCCAGAGGGTGCTGTCGACTACTGCATTTTCTCCTTCTCTCTCTGCAGACAACCATGATACCTCTGATGTCACTTCCAGTTCCCACCCTCCTGGACCCGCCTCTTCCTGCCAAGAACCTTTATATCCAGAAGCAATGTCATCATAATCAGTCTATCTTGGAGATTCACATCATTACGGCGTTTCATTTTTCAATGCGCTATACCTTGTGTTTTGTGTGAATATACAGCATTAGTCTTCATGGTGTCCCAAAGATTTATTATCTCCTTTTGTCTCTTACAATAACCATCATCAAAAAAGAAGGAAGGACATTGCGCTAAGATGCAAGGAACTGTTGCTACTTTGCAACATCATAAATAATACTGTAATGAACACCGAGACGGAAAGACTGAGATATTGACAATGAATGAGAGTAAAGCATGATAATGAGCACATTTACTTAAAAATGAATGCTCCAGGGATAGTTCCTTCCTTGCACCCAGACCCTGCTGGGATAGACTCCAGCCTCCTCTCGAATTTGTTCAGGGTTTAGAAAATGGATGGGTGATCATCAGCCATACTTTCAGATGAGTCACCTTCACATTTTAATGTCAACAAGAAATGCCTCATAAAGTAACAGTTTTACGGAAACCAGCCACAGCCATCGCTGCGCTGCTTGTGAAGTCATGTTCACTTTTCAGTGTCCTGATCGCCTTCCATGTGCCATAATTCTCTTCTTGATCCCCTGGATTTTCTACAAGGCTCTGTTTATCCAGTGCCCTGCTTGTCTTCATGTTAACATGCTGGTTATTACAATACAGTCTGCACCCATGACCACTTGTCCATTGCTACTGTAATATGGCTTGAGATTCGTATATCCATGCTCATCCACAATGATAGCAATGATCTTTATGTGCAGCTTGCCTTAACATTACCTGACAAGGAGTAGTGGGGAAAACTATAAAGTTGTGTTATTACCTCATGTGTTGTAAGGGTGTTTAAAGTTTGATGCACAATTCGAGAAATGCTTGGTTGTAACATACTGTACATAAATCATCATTATTGCAAAGCTGCATTTTACACGTAATGTTACACTGGCAATTTGGCTGAAACAGATTCGGTTCTCCGTATAGGTGGAGCGATCATTTAATGTGACGGATATTATTCAAATCAGTATCTTTTTATGAGTTCATTGTTGTTCAGTGTTTCCAACACATTCAACTTTTCTTGGGATTTGCGAGATGGTATCTATCTGTACACCATCTTCTGCCAACTCCTAGCAAGTCAGGAGAGCTCACAAGCTCTCCTAAATCCTGGTGAAGTTAGGAGCAGCTTCCAAATTTAGAAAAACTGATAAAACGCTTTTACTCCCTACTTGTAATCAAATTTGCGTCACTCTGTAAATTTTGAGGCAGGTAGGAGTTTTCCTACGCTGAGACACTTCATAAATACGGACCCAAACTTTTAGTGAAATTCCTAGGAGTAACTCCTGAGATTTTTCGTAAATACAAGCCGCCAACGATGAGGTTCTACAGTAAGAAGTTGGAAAAACACATTTCTAGAATGCATTAGATCTGATGGAGCTGGAACAGGAGAATACTAAAGAAAGTGAAGAAGGACAGGATAAGATGGGAATGGGGCAGGCCGAGAAGAACTGATAGCAACACCAATAAGAGAAGGAAGGTCCAAGGGCGGCTATTAAAGGCCCCAAGAACAACAAGGCACTTCAGTTTCAATGGGTGGCACGAGACTGTTATGGTTTTGTTAACATTTTGCTTTTTTTGTTTCACTTCCATACTATTTCTCTTGTTTTAAATGTTTACTTCTTTATCACTATTTTGTTTTTGTAATGAGCAGTTCAATCTCTCAGCTTTATAGATCTGACAGGCTTCTGTCGCTATGTCCTACCACCGAGAGTCATGTCCGGTGAATGACGTGATGCTATTTAAACTGGCACTTTGTATTATTTAGTTGTCCAAGTTTGTGGATCTCTCTCAAAGACTTTAGCGTGCATATCTTAGATTTTCGGTTAATAACTTTCTGGCTGGGCGGCACGGTGGCGCAGTGGGTAGCGCTGCTGCCTCGCAGTTGGGAGACCTGGGGACCCGGGTTCGCTTCTCGGGTCCTCCCTGCGTGGAGTTTGCATGTTCTCCCCGTGTCTGCGTGGGTTTCCTCCGGGCGCTCCGGTTTCCTCCCACAGTCCAAAGACATGCCAGTTAGGTGGATTGGCGGTTCTAAATTGGCTCTAGTGTGTGCACCCTGCCCGGGATTGGTTTGTGCCTTGTGCCCTGTGTTGGATGGGATTGGCTCCAGCAGACCCCCATGACCCTGTGTTTGGATTCAGCGGGTTGGAAAATGGATGGATGGAACTTTCTGGCTTTTTTTTTTTGTTTCACCTATTTGTGTTGGCTACGGGCAGTGGAAATTGATCTATCAAATAACTAATCTTCATGTTAATCAAAGACTTTCACAATGTAAACCACCCTAAGGCACAGAGTAAACCAGCAATTTAAAGGATGATTAAAAACATGCAACATTAAAAAAAATTGATTTTTCTGATACTACATATATGTAAATTAGCATTGACTAATAAAAATGCAAAGAAGAGAAGGTCGGTGAGTTGTTATGCATGATTTGAACTTGACTAATAATAAAATATCACTGAAAAACCTAAATAATTTAAATACATTAATGAATCCACATATGACCAAAGGTTTGGCATTGCAGCACCCCAAACCCCTGACAAAACCACCGAAACACAAGTCCTGGTACAATAAAAAAAGTTTACCTTACAAAAGGCTTTTGACGGTAGTAGTAGCGTATAATCACAACACAATTCTTCTCCTGCTCTTTTTCTCTCTCCTTCCATTCCTCCAGGCGAGCTTTGTTCTTCCACCTGACTCCGACTCCAGTTGAGGGTTGCCCGCTGCCTTACCTTGTGGAGCTCCTTTTATATTGGACCTGGGATGTTGACCTATTATGACTTGTGGGGAGCCCTTCCAGGTTGTTTGAGAACCAGGGTAGTACTCCCCCGACAGCGCCCTCATGTGGCACCCCAGACCATGACAGGACTACACTTCCAAACTCCATTTCCCATAAGCCCCAGCAGGTGTCCAAGCTGAGTCTACCCCAGCGATCCACTGCCACATAACATACTGGGGACAGAAGCTGACTCCCGCGATCCATTTCCACCTAGCGTATTCAGGCCAAAAATGCTCCTAGCCTGCAGCTTCTGCTCATCCATCCCCTAGTACTTTCTGTTTCTTGGCAGGTCGTCATGTCATCGTCCATCCAGGAGGCCCTTCTGTCCTCCATGGCACCAACAATACAAGTGTGAAAAAACTGCATTAAGAAACATGAAGGTGATCTGGGGATGTTGGAACTAATGGCTCTGTCAGTCTGATTCTGAAGTTTAACATGATAAGCCCACCATCACTTCCCTTCTCCACTTTCTAGCATTCTTATTTTGAGCTTCATTTTTATCAGGCTACACACTATTTACAATTCTACCCTCCTTTTGTCCCCCTTGGAACATATTGTGGTACCAAGGCAAAATTCTGACTGAGACTCAAAGCCTGCAAGACATTTATAAAGCTATGAAGATCTGTGGCACGCTGCTCGCTGTTCTTTCACTCTCCTCCGTCTGGTAAAGGGCCAAGACCTATCAAGACTAAGACTAGTGGACTTCTTAGCAGGTCTTACCACAAGCTGTGACATACAGTGCATCCGGAAAGTATTCACAGCGCATCACTTTTTCCACCTTTTATGTTACAGCCTTATTCCAAAATGGATTAAATTCATTTTTTTCCTCAGAATTCTGCACACAACACCCCATAATGACAATGTGAAAAAAGTTTACTTGAGATTTTTGCAAATTTATTAAAAATAAAAAAACTGAGAAATCCCATGTACATAAGTATTCACAGCCTTTGCTCAATACTTTTGTCGATGCACCTTTGGCAGCAATTACAGCCTCAAGTCTTTTTGAATATGATGCCACAAGCTTGGCACACCTATCCTTGGCCAGTTTCGCCCATTCCTCTTTGCAGCACCTCTCAAGCTCCATCAGGTTGGATGGGAAGTGTCGGTGCACAGCCATTTTAAGATCTCTCCAGAGATGTTCAATCGGATTCAAGTCTGGGCTCTGGCTGGGCCACTCAAGGACATTCACAGAGTTGTCCTGAAGCCACTCCTTTGATATCTTGGCTGTGTGTTTAGGGTCGTTGTCCTGCTGAAAGATGAACCGTCGCCCCAGTCTGAGGTCAAGAGCGCTCTGGAGCAGGTTTTCATCCAGGATGTCTCTGTACTTTGCTGCAGTCATCTTTCCCTTTATCCTGACTAGTCTCCCAGTCCCTGCCGCTGAAAAACATCCCCATAGCATGATGCTGCCACCACCATGCTTCACTGTAGGGATGGTATTGGCCTGGTGATGAGCGGTGCCTGGTTTTCTCCAAACGTGATGCCTGGCATTCACACCAAAGAGTTCAATCTTTGTCTCTTCAGACCAGAGAATTTTTCTTGTCACAGTCAGAGTCCTTCAGATGCCTTTTGGCAAATTTCAGGTGGGCTGCCATGTGCCTTTTACTAAGGAGTAGCTTCCGTCTGGCCACTCTACCATACAGGCCTGATTGGTGGATTGCTGCAGAGATGGTTGTCCTTCTGGAAGGTTCTCCTCTCTCCACAGAGGACCTCTGGAGCTCTGACAGAGTGACCATCGGGTTCTTGATCACCTCCCTGACTAAGGCCCTTCTCCCCCGATTGCTCAGTTTAGATGGGCGGCCAGCTCTAAGAAGAGTCCTGGTGGTTTCGAACTTCTTCCACTTACGGATGATGGAGGCCACTGTGCTCATTGGGACCTTCAAAGCAGCAGAAATTTTTCTGTAACCTTCCCCAGATTTGTACCTCGAGACAATCCTGTCTCGGAGGTCTACAGACAATTCCTTTGACTTCATGCTTGGTTTGTGCTCTGACATGAACTGTCAACTGTGGGACCTTATATAGACAGGTGTGTGTCATTCCAAATCATGTCCAGTCAACTGAATTTACCAGAGGTGGACTCCAATTAAGCTGCAGAAACATCTTAAGGATGATCAGGGAAAACAGGATGCACCTGAGCTCAATTTTGAGATTCATGGCAAAGGCTGTGAATACTTATGTACATGTGCTTTCTCAATTTTTCTATTTTTAATAAATTTGCAAAAATCTCAAGTAAACTTTTTTCATATTGTCATTATGGGGTGTTGTGTGTAGAATTCTGAGGAAAAAAATGAATTTAATCCATTTTGGAATAAGGCTGTAACATAACAAAATGTGGAAAAAGTGATGCGCTGTGAATACTTTCCGGATGCACTGTATATGACCTGACCTTAATATTCTTCACTGTTAATTTTATAAATATGTCTCAGTGTGGTCTTGTTGAATCTATCAGTTTATTTATAGGCTTTTGAAGAGTGAGGACTACTGCTATCTTTATATCATGTATTTCTATAAACGTTTCACTGTTTTCCCCAGATTTGTGCAAAAATTGGCTTTATGGCAAAAATAATGTAGCTAGTTGGTTACGTAATTTCATATTTTTAAAGATTTTATGCATCTACATACAACATTCTTTTTTCACTTTGTATTGCACTGTGATCCCCATAAAAGGTGCTAACTAAAATACAGTAATGGCTCAAATGTTTGGTAAGATTTCGTCACAAATCCCATATATCTCAAAATGCAAATGTATTTTAAAATGTAGGTACCGTTAGAAATCACAAAATGTATTTGTAATACCTTCAGCTTGCACATGGCAACCAACAAAAGCAAAAGTAAAGACTATACAAAAAGTAGGAAATCAAGTAAAATGTTTAGAGGCAAATAAAGAAATCAAAAATGATATAAATAGTAATAAATATTTTCAGTGGTGCCAAGGACTTTTGACTTAAAAGTATATCCATTCTTGAAGTAGAATAAATAGCAGAAATAGTTTCTGTAACAGACTACACTAATACCCTAATTGTTGTTCTCCCATGTTTGTGTGCATCATACATCTTGACAGGCAGCAACAGTAAAGCAATTAAAATGAAACGATCAGTTCTTTTTGTCCCACTCAGTTACCATTCTAACTTTTTGGCAGCATTAGCTGTTCCCATCAGCTTCCCCAACTTCATTAGCTGTCTGCACTTCAGCTATGCAAACTGTAGCAGAAACACACCATCAGACCTGGGGAAATAATGTTGAGGCCTGCAAGTTCCAGACACAACTGTGCTGTTACACGTCAAACATTTTTTTTAAAGAGGAACCACGACTAAATTGACTTCTGTATTTTATTTTTAAAATATGCAACACACAAACGGCATTAACTGAACAATAGATGAAGGATCCTCTCTACCTAAAATCTATATTTTCTTCATACCTGTCACATACAATTTAATCAGTTTATATTTGGTGGCTAAATACTCTTTTTCTTTCTGTTCTGAATTTTGATATGGGCATGCAAAAGTTTGGACACCCTTGCTTAATGTCTGTTACTATGAATACTTAAGTGAGCAGAAGATTAAAGATGACACGTCTGTTTAATATTTTAACCAAGATTACACTTTTATTTCCATCATCTACAAGTACAAAATATAAAAAAAATGAAAAGGGCCTGAAGCAAACATTTGGGCACCCGAGATGGTCAGTACTTAGTAAGACCCCCTTGGTTAAGTATCACAGCTTGTAAACACTTTATGTAGTCAGTTCCTTCTTGGGGTGTTCTCACCCATTGGTCCTTGCAAAAGGCTTCTAATTCTGCAGGATTCTTGGGCCATCTTGCATGCACTGCTCCTTTGAGATCAATCCACATATATTCAATACTATTTAGGTCAGAGGACTGTGAGGGCCACGACACAACCATCAGCTTGCTCCTCTCTAGGTATTCTATTGTAGATTTTGAGGTGCGTTTCGGATTATCATCTTGTTGTAGGACCCATTCTATTTTTAACTAACTTTTTACAGATGCTGTGATGTTTGCTTCCAGAATTTGCTGTTATTTATTTGAATCCATTTTTCCCTCTACCAATGACATGTTCCATGTGCCACTGGCTGCAACACAAGCCCAGAGCATAACCGATCCACAACCATACTTCATAGTTGAAGACGTGTTCTTTTCCTGGAATTCTGTACCCTTTTTTCTCCAAACATACCTTTGCATACTGTGGCCAAAACGGTCTATTTTGATGTCACTAATCCACAGGACTTGCTTCCAAAATGCATCAGGTTTCGATGTTCACTTGCAAATGTCTGGTGGCTAGAACTCAGGTAAAGTTTTATTCAGCTGATTCTATCATGAAGGTCATATTTGTTCAGGTGTCGCTGCACAGTAAAACAGTGTACCACCACTCTAGTGTCTGCTAAATCTTGCTGAAGGTCTTTTGCAGTCAAACAGGGATTTTTATTTGCCTTTCTAGCAATCCAACAATCAGTTATTTCAAGAAGTTTTCTTGGTCTTCCCAGACCTCAACTTGACCTTCACCATTCTTGTTACCTGCCATTTCTTAATAACATTATGAACTGAGAAAACAACTACTTGAAAATGCTTTGCTATCTTCTTGTCGCTTTCTCTTACTTTGTGAGCATTAATTCTTTTATTTTTCAGAGTGCTACGCAGCTGCTTAGAGGAGCCCATGTCCGTTGATTATTGCAACAAGGTTGAAGGAGTCAAGAGAATTTATACAAGTTTGCAATTTGCATCATTCAAGGTTTCCAAATGATGACTGTGAACAAGGCATAGCCCTAACAAGCTAATGAAGGTCTGGACCTCAAATATATTTGGGGGCCCAAACTTTTGCATGATGCGCCTTTCATTTTTTCACTGTACAATTGTACAAAACAAAAAACAATACACTAATCTTGGATAAAATATTTAACTTTATGCCGTTTGGTGATCAACTAACTATTCACAGTAACAGATATATTAAGCAAGGGTGTTCAAACTCTTGCATGCCACTGTGTAACAGGATATCTAGTTGGGAAGAGCCAATAGTCGGATCCAACAAGAAACGTGTCAAGACACAGGTTGACAGAGGCAGTAACAGAGTTCCTCATTACATCAGTGTGGGAAGGAAGTAGCAGCTAGGGAGTGCTGCCCCCAGAAGACCTCCCAGCTGACGAGTGGCAGCATGCAGACTATACAGCATGAAAAGTTAGGACCATGTTGCATAATTTAATTGTAAAGCCAGGAAAGACTACTGCTTATGTGGTTACCATGTGGTGCCTGAATGCCTGAAGGTGCATGGTCCTACAGGTTTGTCCTCATAGCAGAATTGGACAGTCCCCTGATTCACAGTCCTTGCCCCAAAACTGACTCAGGGATGGGAATTTAAACTACCTTGAAATAATATATTTGAATCCTGAGTCAGAAATCAGGGTGTTCACCAGCAGACGGAATCAAGGTCAATTTGATTACAGAAAAAGGTAATTGAATGAGCCACCATACCTTAATGCAGGGGTGGGCAAAGTCAGTCCCAGAGGGCCGTAGCGGCTGCAGGTTTTTACTTCAACCTGCTTGTTTAATTAGACACGAACCTTCCCCAATAACAGGTCTTATTTAATTTCATGGCTTGCTAGTGTTTCCATTCTGCCATGTCAGGTCATCCTTATACTGCATATTTTTTTCTCCTTTCTAAGGATATCATCCAAATGACATGAAGCCAGAAGCAGATGAGTAATTCTCAGTCCTTCACTTTTTCTTTCTTTCAAATGATTTATTAAACCAGATTGTTCACGATGAAAACACACAGGTGCTGTCTCCTTTGTAATTTACATCTTATTTCTAATAAAGAGCCATTACAGCAGTGTACACAGCTGTTTAAGACTAAAATAAGCAACTATGGGTGGGGAATCTTAAAAAGCGAGACAACATTAAAATGTTGCATGAGCAGTAAGTGAATTAACACTAATAACTGACTATTCATTAAGACCTTGGGTTGGAACACAAACCTGAAGGCACTGTGGTCCTCCAGGACCGTAATTGATGACCCTTACTCTGAGGTGTTGGAATGGAGAAACAGTCTGCATTGGAAGACCAAGTGGGCATTCACTTTTGGTTTTATTTTGTTTTATTAATACTTTGAGTACTCCCCTTTGCTTGTCTACTGTAAATAAGTCCATGAGATATGTTGGAAAGTTTGAGGCCCCCTGTCATTTCTATTCAGGAAACCATCCATTTGCAAAATACACAAGTCAAAGCTTTAACTGGAACATTGGAACAACCTAGACAGAAACAGGCCATTCAGGCCAACAAAGCTCACCAGTCCCATCCACTTAATTCTTCTTCAAAAACATCAAGTCTACTTTTGATATTCCCTAAAGTCCTACTGTCTATCACACTACTTGGTAGCTTAGTTCATTTGTCTATGGTTCTCTGTGTAAAGAAAAACTAATGTTTGTGTGAAATTTACCCTTAACAAGTTTCCAACTGTGTCCCTTTGTTCTTGATGGAACTCATTTTAAAATAACAGTCTCAATCCACTGGACTAATTCCTGTCATAATTTTAAACACTTTGTCTCCTCTTAATCTTTTTTTTTCTTCAACTGAAAGGTTGGGCTCTTTTAATCTTTCCGTATAATTCATCATTCTACATTGTACTTCTGAAACTCAATTTTGGCCTTACCAGCTCAAATTATAAAAGTGTTAAAACTTCAATTTAAAATGTCATTAATCAAATGCACAGATGTAAAAAGATGAAAGAATGGAGCACTATAGTTACAAATTATTTAACAAGTGAAAGGGTAAAATCTAGGGCTGGAGTAGACAGGCAGATTAAAGTGAAGGTCACAAGCAGGCAGATATTTTGCAGTATTTGCTAAACTATTACTCATCATACTCCCAAGTTCATTATAGCTAAAAATCCAAGGACTGCAGTATATAAAGGAGACTATGACAATGAAGCAAAGTAGCAATAATATAGGCCAACAGGAAAAACACTGCACTGGTCTTACTTAATATAGTGCTTTAACATAATGTTAACATCTCAAACAATATTATCCTTCAAATTTCCTCTTATTTTCCAAACATAAGAATGTCATCAATGGAGCACATTATATTGTTTACTTCCCAAAAGTAAAATATAAAATCAGGATGCATTGCAATTACTTTTCTACAACAGGAGCTCAAGCTGGATAAGTGATTTTACTCAATCTGTCCGAGCAGACATTGCCTGGCAGCCTTGTGGTTTAAACTCCAGTGCCTTGGGCACTAGGGACGCTCCGATTAGGTTTTTTAAGGCCGATACTCATCACAGATTTCATGTTACTTGATTGGACGTTTCCAGTTTTTTTTTTTCCTTTATCCCATTAAAAAATGTTTATACTAAGCTCCTGTATAACCAGATGCATAGAAGTCTTTTGTCCTATATTAAAGTGTATGTTTACAATTAAACTATAGACCACAGCAGTTAACTGTTCATTTTTTATTAACAAAATTAAATTAACAAATTAGTGACCACAATATTAAAATAAATAAACTTTCCTTAAAATACATACTTTAACTAATAAAAGATGTACAAAAACAAGTATCCATAATACTTATGACATAAAAGAAAAGAAAATGTTTCTCATTAATTACAAGCTGTCATATTGTTTTATTTTTTTATGTAATGTGCTTATCTGAAGCAAACCTTAATTTTAAAAAAGTAGTTTTCACCATGTCACTCTCTATATATATATTTATATATGTTTTAATAATTTTAAATCATTATAATTACATTACAGCATTTTTGCTGTTAAAATATATATTTACTATATTTATACAGGTGTGTTTTGTTTCTTCAGTGTATCAGCTAGACATTCTTGAGGTGTTGTTATAAATTTGTATTACCATTTAAATTTTGTAGTACTTGATTCTTACTAAAACTTATGCTGTATGACACAAAGCAACAAATAATAAACACAGTACAAATCTTTAAAAGAGCCACAAATGTTCATAAATCTGCGATGGGCTGGTGCCCTGCCCAAGGTTTGTTTCCTGCCTTGTGCCCTGTGTTGGCTGGGATTGCTCCAGCAGACCCCCGTGAGCCTGTAGTTAGGATATAGCGGGTTGGATAATGGATGGATGGATGTTCATTAATTGTTTATCAAGTAGACACAAGACTAACATGCTTAACAGGTCTATAAGTAAAAGACACATTTGCTGTTAAGCTAACAAGCCTATTGGTTACTAAGCAACAACTTCAAATTCTTCTTTATCTAATTCATTTTCCAATTAAAAATGTAAGCTAATGCACTTATAATAAGCACGCAGTGCAAACTGAAACTAAAAAAGGTCTGAATTCATTAAAGTAGCTTTCCTTGCCATTTGTCTAACTGCACAGGAGGACGACTCCTCCAATTCCTTTTTCTCAGTTGAGTTTATTACTCCACTTTCTTTAATGTAAAGGCTAATATTCCAATCACTTCTCGCTCTCTACAATATGTTAAAGAGTCTAAAACAAGCCTCGACTTGCTGATCTGTGCATACACTGTTGGATGTTTGCTGATAACAAAAAAAAAAACAAAACGAACACACAAAAAAAGACAGCACTGGCTCAACTACTGTAACAAGGGAAGAGCACTGCAGATTAAAAAAGCAGGGTCTGAAAAGTGATTTACACAGGGAGCTTTGTAGTTGCAATTTCAGTTGCACTTGCACATTTACTTTCCTGTCATTTGTTATTCAAGTTTCACTAAAATGCATCAGTCAGTCACCCCCCAACCTTTTGGTATAACTTAACATTAGAATAGGTTTGAAAACAACAGGCCATTCACTTTAAAAAAGTTTGCAACCCATGCTCCTAATTTTACCAAAATAATATCAAGGGTGTCAACATCATTCAAAACTTTGGCTTTAAAAGCAGCTATACTCCTAACGGCACATTAATAATGACTGTCATCCCAAATCTACTAAACCAACCATAAGCTACACTAACCTGACACAGACAGGCAGAGACACAAAGTTGCCACAAAGCACACGTTTTACTCACATGGTGAAGCACTCTTTTTCTGCTCCCCACAACACATAGAGCACTCACAGCGCAGCGCAGTCCAGCCCAACAGCCTCTCCCGTTTGTTCTTCTCCGCCTCCACTCCTCTACCCAGCAAGCTTCGTCCACCTCCTCCTGACTGTGGCTCCAAGTGTCCAACAAGCTTCTTTCGGCAACACTTCCGGCTGTTGCAGAAGTGCTGCTAAATAGGGCTCAGGCAAGATCCAGATGACCCCTGGCGGTTGCCACAGGCCAAAGCAGGGTTGAGCTTCCATGCTCCAAACCCGTGGCCCCGCTACAAGACAGGGGGACTGCCCTCTAGTATTCTGAGGGAGACAGTGTCCGGAATAAGCCATCTCCCCTGGTCCTTCTGTGTCGAAGGTGTCCCAGCCGGGTAAGGGCCCCAGTGGTCCGCCACAAGATATGAGGAGAATACTCAGTCATATACCAAGTCCTATAGTGATCTACATTTGTGGAATATCATTCTACCAAATTTAAAACAATGATATGCATTTAAATATAATTAGCAAACAGGACTGTATCAGAGATAGAAATTGTAGGAATTAAGTGACAAATGCCTAAAAAATGCAATTCAGTGTACAGAAAAATTAACAGAAAAATTCAGAACATAAATTATAAATTTAAGATAGGAAGTCAATTCAAAATGCAAGGTAAATAAATGTTAGACTCTTTTCCAAAATTTGTAAAAAAATAAATAAATAAAATAAACAAACTGACATTGTACAACTCTACAAAGCCTGTGATACAACAGTTAAAGTCACAGTGTTACAAAATGTATATGGCTTCTTAGAAACCACCCAGAGAAAAGCAACCACCCTTTTTGGTACCCTAGCTATAGTATTCTGAGAGTTACAGTAATCTACAATCTGTATATTTTCAGAAGACAAGCATGCTGGTTAGGTTTACTATGAAATCTAAACTGGCCTGGCATGTGTGATTTTGGGAGTGTGTGAGTAAGTGTGCACTGTGATGTACAGGTAATCTGCCCAGTTACGATTTCCTGCCATACACCTTAAGTTCAAGTCAAGATGACCTCCAGCATTTTGAGCTACTGGAGTTTGGTAAATGGGTGGCACTATAAATATAGAAGTCATTATGATTAAAATGGACAAATTGAAGACACTGACCTATTGAGTATCTGAAGACTACATCTAGTGTAATAAAAAGAACTAGAAATAATACTGAAGCTATGATAGACTTCATGATCTCTTTTTGACTGTGATCTGTCAGATTTTGTGATGGAAGGCATGGCTGGGCTAACATCACAGGCGAGATAAACCTCCCGTACCCTTTCATGGCACAGAGGCCAATATGTTGGATGGACAGAGGGGATTGCCCCTCAAGAGTACATTCTGCTCTCAGCACCCTGGATGGCAGTATTAGTGGGCCATTATGCCCATTCCTGCACCTGCAGGGCATGTTGGGAATTGCAGTCCCACGGGGCAGCCCTACTATATTCCCTGGGTGCTGCCAAGGGTAGCTGCTGGGAAAGGCTGTCCCTGCTTTCAGGAACTTCCACCTAACCTAGGAGTACTTCCTCCTTATCACTGGAAGTATTTCTGAGTCTGGTATGAAAGAGGCTGCCTCTGTCCACTGGGGGTTTCAGTGTTGGGAGGAGGTGGATGAGACGGCAGGGGAGGTTTATAAGGAGAAACTTATTGTTTGTTGTGTGGATCTGAAGGAAGGAAACTGAAACCCTGTGGAGGTACTGTCTGAAATAAATGCCTTTTATTTTGAGCCCAGGACTGTATTGTGAAGTTGTGTCTGGGGGTTTAGGGTGCTTCAACATCCCCTACAAGTCACAGTTTGTATGTATAATAACAGTCTCCACTTCTGAACAAATCTGAACCAGCACTCAAGCATTACATTTTCATTGCTCATGGAAGAACTTTGAAACAACAAAAGGAGAAAATTTACAAATCAGAGTAGAGGTTTTAGACTGGGGGTTCACAAAGAAGTTCTGCATTTTCAAAAGCGGTAAAGTCATATTTTAAAATGCTTATAACTTGCCATTAAAGTACAGTGTAATAATGGAGTATCTGCATTTTAAAGTATTAATAACCAACACTGCTAACTGCAGCAACTTGAAAGGCACATCCAACTTAAGGTAAGCACTGCTGAATTGTCCAGCTCCAGTAATTGAATGCATTCATTTCAAACTACCAGTGTCAATTCTCCCATGTTGCCTGTAGTGAAAACATGAACATCTAAGTTAAAATCACCATGGAGGATCTTCTAATCTGAACTCATCTCCCTACTGTACAAGAATCACATCTTAGCAGTAAGTAGCTGAGAATGGCAACCTGTCAAACAAGCAGTCCAGGGCAGCAAATAACTTGAATGGTTTTAAAGAACTGAGAGGAAAAAGCTCAAATCTGGCAAAACCACCCAAAACACACAGGAATTCATTATTTTCACATCAACTTTCCACAGGACATTCCTCTCTGGGCCTGCACTATGATAATATGTGATTGTATTAAAAAACAAATAAATAAACATGGTAAAGAAAAACATTGCAGCTTTGCCACTGAAATTTTAGTGTAAAGAAAAAAGCACCTTTGAATACACAAGGATGTATGCTTCCTTCATAAGTATCTTATTATAGACTGCACGTCATACCTTGAGAAGAACTGTGCTCTGAATGGTGTTATACTAAAATATAGAATAATTGACAGGAAAGGAGCTTATTATGCTATACCAATGTGAAAAAGTTGCAAAAGCATGTTCCCACTGAAGCAAACATTTGTGATGGGGAACACCTCAGCTCCATTAGTAATGCACTGCTGAAACACATGCTAAACAAAGGCCACATTAGAATAAAGTTTTAAAAGTGCTACATTGCAACTTAAAAGAAAACAGACCAACTAGTTATCAACTACAGCACTGTAAGCGAACTCAACTTCAGTGTGAAATGCCAACTGAAGGATAGCAATATTACACAATTTTGCATCATGTTGCATTCATGAGACCTTGCTTCATTTTAAGATTCTGTTAAAAAAGACAACAGTTTTTCAGCACTTTTGAACTGGTCTGAAGACAAGTTCAGAGAATGATGAAAAAGAAAAGTGCAAGATTTTGCCAACAAGTGAACTACATGTCTCACTTGCCAATTCAGTACCACATACAAATTTTACAACTGTAAGGTTTGAAGTATTGACCTTAGAGTGCATCATTTGCCCCAACTTTTAAAATGTTCTATGTTAAACTGCTGTTACAAGTGAAACATTTCTTTCAATTATTACTTCATTTAGGGGGCCTCCTTCAGTCTGAATATTTCAATAGCGCTTGCTAATTAATCGAGTACTAATTATTACAGGGTTACTTATTTATGTGTAGTTTCTTTTACAAGAATGAATACTCTTCATTCTATTCTGTATCATTGGTAGTTGGTTATGATTGGCTTGCATTTTATATTAAACAGATTATACTTATTAGTGGCAGTAGAGTTGGCGAAGGTGGATGAGTTTAAATACTTGGGATCAACAGTACAGAGTAATGGGGTTTGTGGAAGAGAGGTGAAGAAGAGTGCAGGCAGGGTGGAATGGGTGGAGAGGAGTGTCAGGAGTGATTTGTGACAGACGAGTATCAGCAAGAGTGAAAGGGAAGGTCTACAGGACGGTAGTGAGACCAGCTGTGTTATATGGGTTGGAGAGAGTGGCACTGACCAGAAGGCAGGAGACAGAGCTGGAGGTAGCAGAGTTAAAGATGCTAAGATTTGCACTGGGTGTGACGAGGATGAATAGGATTAGAAATGAGTACATTAGAAGGTCAGCTCAAGTTGGACGGTTGGGACACAAAGTCAGAGAAGCGAGATTGCGTTGGTTTGGACATGTGCAGAAGAGAGATGCTGGGTATATTGGGAGAAGGATGCTAAGGATAGAGCTGCGAGGGAAGAGGAAAAGAGGATGGCCTAAGCTAAGGTTTATGGATATGGTGAGAGAGGACATGCAGGTGATGGGTATAACAGAGCAAGATGCAGAGGACAGAAAGATATGGAAGAAGATGATCTGCTGTGGCAACCCCTAACGGGAGCAGCCGAAAGAAGAAGAAGAAGTGGTAGTTGCCTCATTTGCTTGTACTTATTTCATGATAATTTTCGTGACTTTTCATGATACATTTCATAAACATTCACCAGTTACTACTATTTTCCTGTGATACTTGAAGTACAAAGTACAAACATTTTTGATTGTGTTTAATTTATAGATAAAATTAGTTCAGTGGCAGAATCAAGTGACATCCCAAGTATAAGACAAAATGCTGTACTGTATGGATTAGGGGGTGGAATTACACAGGCTGATTCAGAAATAACTGGTTCACGTCTTACAACATGCCGTCAAGTATTACAGTGTCTCATGTTTCCTATTCAAAATGGTACCCATGAAAATAGTACCAAATGGGAAGCAGCTAAGCTGGTGTTGTCACAGGTTAAGACATTCTATGAAAAAGTGAACATCCTGATGATAACACAACAAAAAGCGTATGAAAAAATTATAAAACTTCTGGATGACAAAGCCAAGCTAAGAGCAATAATAAAAACTCGTTGTGTGTTGCCAGCTTTCAAAAATAGAGTACAAGTAATGAACTCTCAGTTGGACAAAACATTGCAGCTGTGGCCTGCCAATGCAGAAAAGATTATAAAAAATCCGGACAACTTGCACTTTTTGCAGTCTATGAAGAGTGATCGCACAGCAACATTTGGTGCATGTGATGTGTTGTTGGCCAAAAAAATCTAGCTCAAACAGGCCCGACAATCTCGATAAGATGCTTTTGTCGCAAAACATAAAACGCAGGAATCACCTGACATTGCCTATGACACTGACATTCCCACTGACAGCTGCAGCAAGGATGTTAATGATAAAACACCAAAACAGTCAACGTCAGCACTGAAAACTGTTGAACATGAACGTTGTGAAGACACCAAACTTATGAAAATGCAAGCATGTTGACTGATGAAAACAAACATGTATTTTTCTGCTGCAGTGTTTTTTTGTCTCTTTAATCTTTGATTAATGCCAGTGAACAGCTACTACTGATTTTGTGAGAAAAATGTTAATGTATGCAGTTATTTTGTTCATAGAACAAAACAATGGTGCATTTCGCTGTTATTTTAAATTTTCCTAGCTATTTTAACTTCATGTAGATGGGGGCCCACATAGGGATGGCCATATTTTCACCAGATTTTGCACCTTATATCTGTATTGGTGCTAGAACAAAATTAGCATGAGGACAACAGCTTATGTTGCAATTTTTTTTAATTCATGGGGCAGATGATGCACCCTAATTGATATAATTATCTTTCTACTAATCAGTAATAAATAATACAAATACAGGACTCTACATGGGCGGCACGGTGGCGCAGTGGGTAGCGCTGCTGCCTCGCAGTTGGGAGATCTGGGGACCTGGGTTCGCTTCCCGGGTCCGCCCTGCGTGGAGTTTGCATGTTCTCCCCGTGTCTGCGTGGGTTTTCTCCGGGCGCTCCGGTTTCCTCCCACAGTCCAAAGACATGCAGGTTGGGTGGATTGGCGATTCTAAATTGGCCCTAGTGTGTGCTTGGTGTGTGGGTGTGTTTGTGTATGTCCTGCGGTGGGTTGGCACCCTGCCCAGGATTGGTTCCCTGCCTTGTGCCCTGTGTTGGCTGGGATTGGCTCCAGCAGACCCCCGTGACCCTGTGTTCGGATTCAGCGGGTTGGAAAATGGATGGATGGATGGACTCTACATGATCAAATGAATAAAGTTAAACAAAAATATATTCTCTAAAAAATTATGATCAGTCATCTTTGCTCATCTTCCTGGAATTTACCATTGCTACAGTAATTATTTTGTATAGTAAACATTTTGTTTTTTTGCTTGGGATTTCCCTCAAATATATAGAGGCCACAGGCTACTAGGTATAACGTCTTCTAATAAAATGATTACAAGTGCCAATATCATGATATAATAGGTACATAACAAGTGTGTGTCTGTGTTTTATCTGCTGCTTGATTTGAGAGCACTTTTTAATTGCTCTTCTTTCACTATACCCAAGGATTTCAAAGCATCCACCAACTGACTGCGGGCATTTCCAATGAAATTATTGCACAGGAAAGAAGGCAGGCCACCTTTTCCATCATGTAGAAAAAAGAGAGGGACCCGGACAAGACCCATTGTCTGAGGAAAAAAGAAGAGAAAATATGAGTAGAAAAAAAAGGTACATTCACTCCTTTAACATCACCATCTCATCATACTATACCAACTTTAACTTGAACGTTATGAGCAGACAACACAGGATTTCTCTTGGTGTTATATTAAGACACAGAGCAAAATAAATACAATTATCAACAAAGTATACAATACATGATACAATCCCAAAATTTTATACATTAGTAGTGAATAACAATATATTCCACAAAACACTTAATAACAGCTCTATAAAATGGAATCGGCACTGATTGGGAAATGTTCATCTTTTTACGTTAATGGAGAATGCTGAGCTTTTTTGATAAGAGAAGTTGTGTGTTCATCCCAGTTCAGACTGTGAATGATAGTGATGTCAGGAAATTTAAATGATTCCACCATGTTGACAATCACAATTTATAATCAGGGGTCTCATGTATAAACGGTGCGTACGCACAAACATATTGCGTACGAACATTTACACATTCAAATCGCGATGTATAAAACCTAAACTTGGTGTAAAGCCACACACATTTCCACAGTAGCTCATATCCTGGCGTATGCAAGTTCTCCACTCAGTTCTGCAGACTGGCGGCACCTAGCGTCAAAGCAGTGCTACTGTTCCTGTGTGGTTACCCTTTCTTTTTTAGATCCACATCCCTGACGCGGCTTTATAAATACACTGAAATTAACCACATATTGTTTATTAGTTTAATGCATCTGATTGTAATTAACCTGTAACAATATAATGGTCCACAGAATGGTCAAACTATTCCAAATACCATAGCTTTCTTTAGTGTTGTTACTTTCACTGCACCTTCTTTTTCTTGTTTCAGCTGCTCCCGTTAGGGGTTGCCACAGCGGATCATTTTTTTCTATATTACTCTCACTGTACCACTCGGAGTATTTATATCACTGCATCTGAGTGTGGAATCACAGCTCTACAGCAGCTGATTGGAAAGAGAATTATCGGTATACAGCATCAAGCACACGCTGCCTCAGCCATGCTGCCTATTTGAACTGCTCTCAAACGGCAAACGCTTCAGAGCCTTTCCTCGCGGTTTAGAAACAGTTTAATCCCAAGAACTATAAACGCATTCAATCTGTCCATCAAGTGCTCCTTGTAGAACTGTTTGTACTTATAAGTACAATTACATCACTGTAAACTTGCGATACAGTTATAATATTACACAACCTGAGCCACTTTATAAAGCGCGTATTTACATATGATGACGAAATCATTTTTAAGATGAAATGCAGCAAAATATGTTTATTATATTATACAGATATAACTTTAACTTAATTTAAATAATCTATATTGTTAATAAATAAACATGTGAGGACACGGTGTCGCAGCGCTAGCAAGAAGCTGGCGCTCCGTTCACGGATTGTTCCTGCCTCGCGCTGTATTCTTACTGGGACTGGCGCGACACTGGATGGATAGAATAATTTAACATGTACTACGAAGATATTTCAATATTCCTTAAAAGTTCTGAAGAATTGGTGTTCTAAGCTTACAGATGGCTTAACGTCTACTACAGAGGTGATTGTGTGGCAATTGGGTATTTGGAAAAAGAAAAGTAAGGACAGGAATTGGAGGTTGGTACATTTGAAACAAACAGTACTGCTGCCATAAATTATTTCATCGAAGGTTGCGCACGGCGCAGCAAGCATCCTTGCATGAGTCATGAACAATCACTGCACCACCGTGTTCCCATGTTTAATAACATGCTTTAACTCCTATCATCATGAAAATGATATCATGTATACATCTCAGTATTTTACTTATTCAGAGAGCTGTAATATCACAAATGTAATGGATTCTGTGTCCTGTCAGAGGAAAAGAAAGCCGGTTTAAGAAGCACATAGTGATTCACACACATACAGTGCATCCGGAAAGTATTCACAGCGCATCACTTTTTCCACATTTTGTTATGTTACAGCTTTATTCCAAAATGGATTAAATTCATTTTTTTCCTCAGAATTCTACACACAACACCCCATAATGACAACATGAAAAAAGTTTACTTGAGGTTTTTGCAAATTTATTAAAAAATAAAAAAATTGAGAAAGCACATGTACATAAGTATTCACAGCCTTTGCCATGAAGCTCAAAATCCTGTTTCCCCTGATCATCCTTGAGATGTTTCTGCAGCTTAATTGGAGTCCACCTGTAGTAAATTTGGTTGATTGGACATGATTTGGAAATGCACACACCTGTCTATATAAGGTCCCACAGTTGACAGTTCATGTCAGAGCACAAACCAAGCATGAAGTCAAAGGAATTGTCTGTAGACCTCCGAGACAGGATTGTCTCGAGGTACAAATCAGGGGAAGGGTACAGAAAAATTTTCTGCTGCTTTGAAGGTCCCAATGAGCACAGTGGCCTCCATCGTCCGTAAGTGGAAGAAGTTCGAAACCACCAGGACTCTTCCTAGAGCTGGCCGGCCATCTAAACTGAGCGATCGGGGGAGAAGGGCCTTAGTCAGGGAGGTGACCAAGAACCCGATGGTCACTCTGTCAGAGCTCCAGAGGTCCTCTGTGGAGAGAGGAGAACCTTCCAGAAGGACAACCATCTTTGCAGCAATCCACTAATCAGGCCTGTATGGTAGAGTGGCCAGATGGAAGCCACTCCTTAGTAAAAGGCACATGGCAGCCCGCCTGGAGTTTGCCAAAAGGCACCTGAAGGACTCTCAGACCATGAGAAAGAAAATTCTCTGGTCTGATGAGACAAAGATTGAACTCTTTGGTGTGAATGTCAGGCGTCACGTTTGGAGGAAACCTGGCACCATCCCTACAGTGAAGCATGGTGGTGGCAGAATTATGCTGTGGGGATGTTTTTCAGCGGCAGGAACTGGGAGACTAGTCAGGATAAAGGGAAAGATGACTGCAGCAATGTACAGAGACATCCTGGATGAAAACCTGCTCCAGAGCGCTCTTGACCTCAGACTGGGGCGACGGTTCATCTTTCAGCAGGACAACGACCCTAAACACACAGCCAAGATATCAAAGAAGTGGCTTCAGGACAACTCTGTGAATGCCCTTGAGTGGCCCAGCCAGAGCGCAGACTTGAATCCGATTGAACATCTCTGGAGAGATCTTAAAATGGCTGTGCACCGACGCTTCCTATCCAACCTGATGGAGCTTGAGAGGCGCTGCAAAGAGGAATGGGCGAAACTGGCCAAGGATAGGTGTGCCAAGCTTGTGGCATCATATTCAAAAAGACTTGAGGCTGTAATTGCTGCCAAAGGTGCATCGACAAAGTATTGAACAAAGGCTGTGAATACTTATGTACATGTGATTTCTCAGTTTTTTTATTTTTAATAAATTTGCAAAAACCTCAAGTAAACTTTTTCACATTGTCATTATGGGGTGTTGTGTGCAGAATTCTGAGGAAAAAAATGAATTTAATCCATTTTGGAATAAGGCTGTAACATAACAAAATGTGGAAAAAGTGATGCGCTGTGAATACTTTCTGGATGCACTGTAGAGCACATAAAAGATCAAATACAAAACAAAGCATTTAATGTGCTACTTAAGTTACGATGGGATTTGAAAAACTAGTAAATTAAATGATTTTAAGATTAAGTTTATGATGTTCTACTTTAATGACAAAATTAACTACGTGATTAAAGTGGAAGTTTAGAGATTAAAGTTGACATTTCGTGCTTTTTCCCCACTGTGTGCCTATTTTTTTTTTCTCTGTACCCTAATATAAGCTTTCATATGACACTCAGACGGTGGGCTACCACTCGCCTTTTCACGGCAACTTTGATATCTGACATCTTTTTTATTTCGGGCACTGTGCGACTTTGTGAACTTGAGCTTTAGAGTTTCTCCGATACTCTATGTCACTCCATCAAATTCCTTTTGTTGTTTATACCACTGTTTAAACCAACAAATAGTGCGTTTTTCCTTGCCTCCACTTGGTGTTCACTGAAATTCTTCTATTTACCCCCATGCTTTTGCCATTGTCTTTTCACAGAAGGCTGCGCTTAAGGGCTATTAATCTTGATTTGCATATTCAAAGAGGCGTAATTCTGGGAGGAGACGGGGCAGGACAGCAGGTGCGTGCACGTGTGTTACTTTTCACGCTGACCGGGATTTATTGAGCGGAAGAACGTGGAAGTTGGTGTTCTCACAGATTTATGCATCTGGATTTTTTTGTGCATAAGCACATTTCCGCTTTTGTGAATTCTTCGCACGCCATTATGCATGAGGCCCCAGGTGAGTAGGCTAGGCAGTGAGGAGTACCCCATAAAATCCACAACCATTTCTACGGTTTTCAGTGAGAAGTCAAGCAAAATGACACCTTTTATTGGTCTTAATCTTGCCTGAAGAAGGGGCCCGAGTTGCCTCGAAAGCTTGCATATTGTAATCTTTTTAGTTAGCCGATAAAAGGTATCATTTTGCTTGACGTCTCACTACATTCATAATGCCTAACATGGTACAACACCCTAGTACTACGGACATACTGTTTCCAGAGTACTCAAGTTGAGACAGTTGAAGGTGCACCTGTCTCCTATATGGCACCTTGTCTACTAGCCTTGAAAACTTTACCCAGAGTTATCACTTTATTTTGTTGTGTTAGTGTATGCTTTGTTTTGTAGTTTAACACTTTATCTGTCCTGGATTTATATATAAATTTCCTTTTGAAATTTGCCATTACGTAAACCTCTCAGATCCTCCTACACTGCCGGTGATGTGTTACTTATATTTGCTGTATTAGTTTCTTTTAAATTGTTGAATTTTTGCATTTGATATTTTCTAAAATTGTTAATCGTTTAAAGTGTCCCATGGTGTTCCATGCTGTTAACAACACTATAAAAAATAAGGACTGGTTGATTGATTGAATGATTTTATTTTACTCTATCCAGTACAGGATTTCAGTGATGTAACTCTGACAGATACGGGAAACGAAAAGCACCAGCAACTTCAAATATGCTCGACATGAAGATGGCAATCCATCTCCTTCTGCTGCCATATTAATATTTTGTACAAAAAAGGTTAGTTTGTTTCAAAAAGCAGTGCCTCCAGGATGTCATTGTAGTCAGTTCTAAATTAGTGATTTATTGATGCCAGTCAAAGATTTGGGTTAGGCTTAGGGTTATTTCTGAATTCAGACTGTTAGGCAGGTATTAGTTTAAAAATTGCATTACAGCACGTCTTTGCCACCTGACTATGCGAGGCAGATCATTTACTTCTGTTCAAGGAACAATCCATATCTAATACACGTATGTGTGTGGATGACAGTGAATATGTCTGAGGACCAGCAAATCATAACGGACTTTCGTATCTTTTCTACATCATCACAAACTGACTACCTGCAATAACTCTGTCTAAAAGATATTAATAATGTAATCTGTCCGAAATTAAGAAAATATGCCTGTAGTTTTCACAGGATCTGCAATTTTATACTGCAAGATGCTTCCACATTTACAAATGATGCAAAGTGTCAAGGTGACCATGGAAATCATTTGCAGACATGAAAAAATGAGTACGGCCGCAACATAGAGACAAAATTTGCAAACTCATTCCTCCCTCATCTTATAGTGGCAGGAGTGTTGCCTGGCCAACCTTTCTGATTAGTTCTTTATTGCTTAAATATATCTAAAATTAAAATAGTAAACAATAGCAAAGGATGCTGATGGCCTCTCTATCTGAACACCTTAGAGCAATATGCTGCAATGCAAATGAGAATCACACGTCAGATTTTTATTTTGCAACAGACATTTAAAGAAAAGGAATCTGTTTAAATTTGGTGGGAAAGCAACCAAATTAGAGAGTAAGTTAATGTGTTTGCACATACTTGCATTGAAAATCTCCAGGAATGGTGCTTAATTTCTACAATCAGAAGCCTCTTCATGCCCTGTTGCTTTTAATCTATATGCTGTAGTCAGAATGGAAAAACCCACCGCTGAGCTACACGGGCTAGGATGAATAAAGCCATCACGTGACATGGATTGAGGAGAACTCAAAAAAACTTTAAATGTCCTCATGAAACAAGTGATTATTTTAATCAGTGATATAACTCAGTGAAAATAAGATACAACTGTAGCCCCCAACAATAAGCATTGCCTTCACAGTCAAACATACAGTATGGTTAATACCAGAAAGACATCAGATCCTTATTTTTAAAGGATAAACATAAAGGAACAAAGTGTTCTTTGCTTTTTATCAGCTGCAATTTAATACACACTCCCTCATTACTCATCAGAAAAAAAATCAGCATCAGTTGTACAAAGAAAATGTACCTCAAGTCCAAATTCCTTTCCCTGAACAGCTGCAGCTTCTACTGCCCGAAGCTCCGCCAGAGTTAGCCTTTTCGTATAGAAATGTGTCACCAAATGAATGGGTTCTTCCCATATATGGCAGTACATGTGGTCAGACTCTGCAAAATCAAGGGTATAGTCCAGCTCTTCAGACAACTCTCGTTTCAAACCTTCCTCCAAAGTGCGATCACTAAGGTCGACAAACCCTCCTGGAAACCCCAACTGACCATCAAAACGCATCTGCATCTGAAAGTGGAAAAAATAAATAAATAACTGGATAACAGACAAACAGGCTGACAGTAAGTGGGAACACACAATACATCAGCTGTCATAGGTATATAGGGCAATAATGAGGTTTTAAAAAATGTACTGGTATTAGGTTGGCACAGTGGTTAGCACTGCTTCCTCACTGCACCGCTATAGTGTCCTGGCTCCTGGCATTTCAGCTGGGTATTCTAGTTTTTTTTCCACATCCCTGAAAGATATACATATTATTTTAACTGGGCACTTCCAAAGCAGCCACCTGGTTTATGCGAGATCAAAAGAGACAACTGGATGGATGGATGGATGGATGGCTGGATGGATTGATAGATACTTTATTAATCCCCAAGGGGAAATTCACATACTCCAGCAGCAGCATACTGATAAAAACAATATTAATTAAAGAGTGATAAAAATGCAGTGCAAGTTAAAAAAATGCAATGTGGAGGGTGCAAGGCAGGTACAACAGTTAATGACATTGTATAATGTTAATGTTTACCCCCCCCCCCCCCCCCCCCCGGTGGAATTGAAGAGTCGCATAGTGTGGGGGAGGAACGATCTCCTCAGTCTGTCAGTGGAGCAGGACATTGACAGCAGTCTGTCGCTGAAGCTGCTCCTCTGTCTGGAGATGATACTGTTTAGTGGATGCAGTGGATTCTCCATGATTGACAGGAGCCTGCTCAGCGCCCGTCGCTCCACCACAGATGTCAAACTGTCCAGCTCTGTGCCTACAATAGAGCCTGCCTTCCTCACCAGTTTGTCCAGGCATGAGGCGTCCCTCTTCTTTATGCTACCTCCCCAGCACACCACCCTCACCATAACCGTTTGATAGAACATCTGCAACATCTTATTGCAGATGTTGAAAGACGCCAGCCTTCTAAGGAAGTATAGTCAGCTCCGTCCTCTCTTGCACAGAGCATCAGTATTGGCAGTCCAGTCCAGTCCAGTTTATCATCCAGCTGTACTCCCAGGTATTTATAGGTCTGTACCCTCTGCACACAGTCACCTCTGATAATCACGGGGTCCGTGAGGGTCCTGGGCCTCCTAAAATCCACCACCAGTTCTTTGGTTTTGCTGGTGTTCAGTTGTAAGTGTTGAGTCGCACCATTTAACAAAGTCCTTGATTAGGTTCCTATACTCCTCCTCCTGCCCACGATAGCAGTGTTGTCAGCGAACTTTTGCACGTGGCAGGACTCCTGAGTTGTATTGGAAGTACAATATATATAGGCTGAACAGGACTGGAGAAAGCACAGTCCCCTGCGGCGCTCCTGTGATGCTGACGAGAATGTCAGACCTGCAGTTCCCGAGACACACATACAAAGGTCTGTCCGTAAGATAGTCCACGATCCATGCCACCAGGTATGAATCTACTCCCATCTCTGTCAGCTTGTCCGTAAGGAGCAGATGTTGGATGGTGTTGAAGGCGCTAGAGAAGTCTAGAAACATAATTCTTACTGCACCACTGCCTCTGTCCAAGTGGGAGAGGAATCGGTGTAGCACGTAGATGATGGCATTCTCCGCTCCCACCTTCTCCTGGTATGCGAACAATCCACATACTGGGAGAAGGCAGGTAATGTTTTGTCCAGCGTCACACGGTTAAAATCTCCAGCGATTAGCACAAGTTACATAGGAGTATGTAACAGTGCTCTGTCTGGTGGGGCACGGTATAAAATAAAGAGCTTACTCTATGAAAATAGCACCAACTATACAAGTAAGTTGCATACCTGAAAAGGGAAACGCAACATTGTCTGTACTACAGCTTGCTGCTAATGCTACTTAGTGAGTTGCATTGTTATTTAAAATAAAATCATACTTTCAATCACAAGACCCTGAATGCAAATCCATTACTCTGATATAACAGCTGCTGTATACCATGTTTCTATTTAAAAGAAAAACAATCAACTAAACTAATTGTTAAAAGGAAAAAATAATTGCATGATTTAAGTACCGTAGTCATTGCTCATTTCACTATTAAGTTTAAATGGACAGGAAGTTCCAATACACATATAAAAAAAATGCACAAAACTAACAGGAAATAATAAGTATCAATATATAAACCCTTGCATTTTGGAAGCCGCAGATACAACACAGAAGAGATCAATTATCAGTTTCTGAAAAGAGCTGCTTATCAATGCAATCCTAACAGAAAGAAAATATGTTTAAAACTGTGTCTCCTGCAAAGCACTTGTGAAGATGTGACATTGATTACCATCAACTACAGGATAAAATATTTTAAATACAGAGAATCACAGCATAACAAATTAAATACAAAAAAATCGAAATTCACAAGATTACCAGAGAACAGAAAAGAGAGCTGTATCATAGAAACAGCAAAAAGATTCAATCAAACTGCTTGAGAAAACACATATATCTATATCTAGCTATCTATCAATATATATTGTCATAAAAATAGCCAAGAGACATTGGGAAGGCTTGGGGCAGCCACCCGTATAATATTTCCCGGCTGCAAAATCTGTCAAAAGTCAAAGACATGTTCATACAACTCAGTCCAAAACAGAAGATGGTTGCTTTTAAACCATCACGGGGGAAGTGATGTCATCAGGACTGGAACCAGAAGTGACATCATTGGCTACCCCAAAACAGGATGGGATTTCCCCGAGAATGTTCTGCAAGGAATTAAGGGAGAGAATTAGCACACTTCACCACCCCCTGGTCCGACGTGGAATTGCATTTATTCAGGCCCTTTGGTTGTCCTTTAAACATGTGTGTGTAACAATATATAGATATATCTATCTACCTATATCTATATACATATTATAAAAAAAATTTTGGGTCGAGACGTGATAATCTCAGAGAGACACACTGAAGTCCTGCGAGACTACTTGCACGTCACGCCCTACTTACAAACAATTTCAAGGAGACACTTTAATGTCCCATGAGACAAGGAAGTGAGACAAAAGGACAGCTGCTGTACAAATTTTAAATGATCGTTGCGCAGCGCGACATAAAGAATACGCTGCTCAGCAGCAGCAGCTGATCTGTCCGCATCTCCTTAGCATGTGTTCAGCCCCCCTTTCACAACGTGAGCGGCAGAGATGCGAAGTGCTGAGTGTGAAGCGCTCCACCGGTTTCTTGTGGGTGGGCGAGCGAAGCGAGTAGGGGGCAAAGCCCCTAATATATCTATCGATCGATAGATCAATAGATAGATGTACACTAGCTGTGTGATCCAGCTTTGTCCAAGAAATTTCATAAATTACTGGGCCTCAGTTATAGTGCCGTCAGTTAATGGGATGTATCAGAAGTACTATACAAATAATTAAGAACGTTTTTGTATATATATTTTTTAGGTATGTAACCCTGAGCTAAAATTATTGGCAGTGTGATACAATGGCTAACGCTTTGGACCCAGGACTTCAAACCGTGAGGTTGTGGGTTCAGATCCTGCTACTGACACTCTGTGACCTTCAGCACCTCACCTGCCTGTGCTTCAATTGTAAAAAACAAAAGAAATGTAATCACTTGCATTTCAGATGTTGCAAGTTACCTTGGATTAAGGCGTCAAATAATAAGTTATAATAACATTGTTAGGTCGCCAGAGCTGCTTACTTTTGAAAATGCTACATACAAATGTCCTAACATTCCCACATTAGATCAATTCCTGCTTTTCCTGGTGACTTGACTTTTGTTGATGTTATTTGCAAAACAGTTTTACAGGAAACTGTATTCTTTTGAATTGAAACATGTAATCAGTGGGAAGAATGTGAAATTTAAGTATGTATGATTAACATTACTAGATGTTTATGATTTTCTTTTGTTTATGTCATTCACTCAAGTATTTCTTTGTGTGTTTATCGCCAGTTGATGAGTGATCAAGTAAGTGAGTCAAGCGAGTTTATTAAAGTGGAAACCTCATGAAGAACATACACAAGTTTAAGTGGGACCAAGTTAGATGATGAACTGCTGGATCCATTGTCATTTAAATCTCGTTGTTAAATAGTACCTGGGTAAGAAAATAAAAAGCATTTAAAATATAGCTGCTGAAGACTAAAATAAAACAAACAATTAAGGGACAGGAACCTAAACAAGCAAGCTAGTTAGAATTGAGAATAAAAATGTCTCTTAAGCAAAAATGACTCCAGCAGCAGTATTTGACCTTTTCATTTAGGAAATTATTTTGGAACAAAAACCTGCAGCCAAAGCAGCCTTCCAGGACCAAACGAGTAATCATTAAATGTACCCCTTTCGCCATTAACTCTTCACCATGCTACATTAATCAGGTAACAGTAGCCACACTTTCTTTCACCACTCACAATCCTCATTTGCAACACCTAAGTAGGCCTGGGCACAACAGCCATGTAACATTAAAGCTCAGTCTAATAGCTCAATGTTAAAATGCACTCTGAGAAGCTGCCACTTAGTTAAAAAGAATATCTATCAATTTATTTATCCATAAAATTCCTATGTTTTGTTCATACAGAAAAAAAAACTGGAGCTGATTTGTGCAATTACTTCTTCAATATTTCAGCATATCAGTTTTAGATTTGACCTCACTCGTCCTCCCACCAGGGTTCAGATTACTGTATAGCATGTGGTTCAGCGTTTCTGCTATGTTTCTGCTGGACTCCTCTGAATAATCGTTAGGCTGCTTTCTACTGTACAGGGGTGGGCAAAAGTAGGTTTACAGTTGTTTGTATGGAAAAAGACATGTAGGATATGATTATTGCAATAGCTTTATTAACTGTATGAATGTCACAATGATACAATCTAGTAAGAGCTCAAATTGCAGGCCTTCGTTACTTACACTTTCTTGTAGTCTACTTGCTACACTCAAGCACACTTCAATAATAAGAAGAAAACAATTAAGACGACACACAATACCAATAAACAATACAATAATTGATAAATAAATAATAATGCAAGAATAAACTCTGCATTTTGTGTACTCGCAACTGTAAATCTACTTTTGCACACCACTGTATACTGCATTTGAGTGAGCGACTTGAAGCAGTCCAATTTATCATTTGTCACATCTAACACTTTCAGAACTGACATAGTGAAATGCACCAAATAATGGCCGTGAAAATCACAGAGAAGAGTAAAGTGTGATTAGCTACTTGCATGATAAATGGCACCTTGTATAACTCTGCAATAAATACAAAAGCTGTTCCTGTTTGATATGTACTGCAAATTATACTATGCAATGAAAATAATTCTTTTTAGTTCTTTTAGAGATTTCTAAAATTTTCTGGTGTGTGAAATCAGTATAGTAACATGGTGCAGTCAAACCTTGATGACTTTGGCAATATAAAATAAAATAAACTCCAACATCAAGGTGATTATGCACATTCCAGTTCCATCTGGGGAATTATCTGGACTTTCCAAAAGATATAATCATTATCCTGGGTGTGCATCCTCTTGAGTATCCTGACTAGGTGCCCAAGCTACCCGAGCGCTCTCCTCTGGATCTAATGGAGTTGATACTCTGCTTCAAATATGTAGAGCCACTGAATATTAGAGCTGTCACAACCAGCCCAGCCTCACTTTACAGTTATCTGATAAACAGTTTCAGTCTGTCAAGACCAGGACTAATCCATAAGCTGTGAGATAAATGAATGGTGCATTTTTATCTTTAGAGTCTTTTACAGTTTTTGGATAAGTATGTTTAAAGTGTGTATGTTTTTTAATTGGTTGTTTGGGGACTGTTATGGAATGATTTCTATTTACTTTGTGTTGAATATTTGTGTTGATGTTTTGTTGTTATGAACACCTCTGAATCAAATTTAACTGATGTTGTTATAGCAGTAAAGTACAGTACAGAGCTAAGCGAGTTCATCCTAACAATCTGCTCTGAGAGCTCCATCTGGTGGCAATTTCTAGTATGGCATCCACTAGCCCAAATTTCTAACAAAAGGGCCAAGTGCCTTAGCACAGTCCATAGTACCTGCTCGCACCTTTCTGTCTAAACTCCTCAATGCAGGAACTTGGCCTACTAACAATTCCTAATGGCCTCTTCCTTACCTCTTTTGGTGAGAAATAACTTTCAGAACAACCAATAGCCAGCCATACCGCCTGCACTTCAGAAAAGGTAATCCACCTGAAATAAAGCATGTTTGGCCCAGCCAGTACTTGGATAGGAGACCATAAAAGAAAAAGCATAGGTTGCTACTGGAAGAAGTGTTGGCGAGGCCATCAGAGGGTATATAACCTGAAGTCTGTGTGTGGATCCCAATACCTCAGTGCAGTGACAAGGTCGTATCTCTTTCATTCCCTCACCACCTAACAGTGAATGCGTGTTGAGCATACTGGCACAAAATGGCTGCTGTTGCATCATCCAGGTGAATGCTGTGCAATGGTGGTGGTTGAAGTGGCTCCCCACTGTGTATGTAAAGCACTTTGAGTAGCTAGAAAAGCACTTTATTAATGCATTGTTATTAATAATATTTAAACAAATGAATCATGCTAACATTTGTGGACTGTTTAAATGCAGTAAACTTGACAGAAACAGTTAGAAGTGTGACAAGTGAGAGTTCCTCTTTCAAGGTATAGAGCCTGCCAAAACTGCTTCCTGCCAAGTGTTGGCTCAATGCAACTTCCACCCTGGCCAAACCCTGCCAGCTTAAGCAACCTCTTTAGTAAATATATATATATACAGTATATATTTATAGTAGTGACACATAAATAGCTGTGGAATGCACAGAGATCATCAAAGTGTACATAGCTCTTTGAATGAAAAGTGGCATGGTGAAAAAAAGTCTTGTTGGAAATACTTATCTCGTGATAAATTATACAACAACTTCTAAAGTTCTTATAAAGTGTGCATTCTTTCCACTTTAAATGATGTCTAAAGACATGGCTGTACACTGCGTAATACCACTATCTCATGGACCCATCTTACTTAATTCGATTCCAGCCATCAAATGTTGTCATCAGTGCAGAGTTTGCACATTCTCCCTGTATTCATGTGGGTTTTCCATCAGGTACTCTAATTTTCCTCGTACATCCCTAAAGACATGCCGGTTATCCTAACAGGTGAATCCAAATCGGCCTGGCTGAGTGTGTGAGTGATCCTGGCATTTTCCTGCCTTGGTTCCAGCATTGCAGATATACACTCCAGCACACCACTACTCTAAACTGGATAAAGTAAGTCTTAGTATGTTAAGATGCATCTGCACTGGATATTAGATAATTAAAAATTCACCTTTAAAATTATTCACGGACCATGACATAAAAATTAACATGAACTTAGGTAACAAAACTACTTTATACATCATATATGACATGTGAAGGCAGCATTCTTATTTTCTATGTTGTATTTCTGTTTATAATCTCATATGTGAAGACGGAGCTTCAATTTTTCAATCAAGCCCGTGGGCAATTCTTAGAAGTGTACATGGTAATTGATTCCTTACCATACAGGCCCTTAAAATGGAAAGCTGCAACATTATAAAAACAAACTTTAAATACTGCTATTGGAAAATTTTTAAAAATCTTTCATAAATAACTGCCTCTGTAATACAGCTGACTGGAACACGTGTCCTCTATCAGTTTTCTTCTTTTATAGGTAGCTGGGCACTAGTGCTTATTCATTCTACATATTTAGTGTGCATGAAAAACAAGGAGGGAATGTAACAAGTCACAGCTACTGTATGCACATTCACCCCCGATATTAATCAAAGCTAAAGTATAAGACTAAAGTGGGGACTCGGAGGTGGGCTCCCCCATCTCCGGGACTGAGGTCACCGAGGTGGTCAAAAAACTCCTTGGTGGCAGGGACCCAGGGGTGGATGAGGTACGCCCGGAGTTCCTCAAGGCTCTGGATGTTGTAGGACTGTCCTGGTTGACACGCCTCTGCAACATCACATGGACATCAGGGACAGTGCCTCTGGATTGGCAGACCGTGGTGGTCCCCCTATGGGGACCGGAGGGTGTGTTCAAACTACAGAGGGATCACACTCCTCAGCCTCCCTGGAAAAGTCTATTCGGGGGTCCTGGAGAGGAGGGTCCGTTGGATAGTCGAATTCGGATTCAGGAGGAACAGTGTGGTTTTCGTCCTGGTCGTTGAACAGTGGACTAGCTCTACACCCTTAGCAGAGTCCTGGAGGGTGCATGGGAGTTTGCCCAACCAGTCTACATGTGTTTTGTGGACTTGGAAAAGGCGTTTGACCGTGTCCCTCGGGGAATCCTGTGGGGGGTACTCCGAGAGTATGGGGTACCAGACCCCCTGATAAGGGCTGTTCGGTCCCTGTACGATCGGTGTCAGAGCTTGGTCCGTATTGCCGGCAGTAAGTCGAACCCATTTCCAGAGAGAGTTGGACTCTGCCAGGGCTGCCCTTTGTCACCGATTCTGTTCATAACTTTTATGGACAGAATTTCTAGGCGCAGCCAGGGTGTTGAAGGAGTCTGGTTTGGTGGACTCAGGATTGGGTCACTGCTTTTTGCAGATGACGTTGTCCTGTTTGTTTCATCATTCGTCTTCAGCTCTCTCTGGATCGGTTCGCAGCTGAGTGTGAAGCGGCTGGGATGGGAATCAGCTCCTCCAAATCAGAGACCATGGTCCTCAGACGAAAAAGGGTGGAATGCCCTCTCAGGGTTGGGAACGAGATCCTGCCCCAAGTGGAGGAGTTCAAGTATTTCGGGATCTTGTTCACGAGTGAGGGAACAATAGAGCGGGAGATCGATAGGCGGAATAGGTGCGGCATCCGCAGTGATGCGGGCTCTGCATTGGTCTGTTGTGGTGAAAAAGGAGCTGAGCCGTAAGGCAAAGTTCTCAATTTACTAGTCAATCTACGTTCCTACCCTCACCTATGGTCATGAGCTATGGGTAGTGACCGAAAGAACGAGATCGCGAATACAAGCGGCTGAAATGAGTTTCCTCCATATGGTGTCTGGGTTTTCCCTTAAAGATAGGGTGAGAAGCTCAGTCATCCGGGAGGGGCTCAGAGTAGAGCCGCTGCTCCTCCGCATCAAGAGGAGTCAGATGAGGTGGCTCGGGCATCTGATCAGGATGCCTCCAGGACGCCTCCCTGGTGAGGTGTTCCGGGCACGTCTAACCGGGAGGAGGCCCCGGGGAAGACCCAGGACACGCTGGAGAGACTATGTCTCTCGGCTGGCCTGGGAACGCCTTGGGATTCCCCCGGAAGAGCTAGAAGAAGTGGCCGGGGAGAGGGAAGTCTGGGCATCTCTGCTCAAGCTGCTGCCCCCGCGACCCGATCTCGGATAAGCAGAAGAGGATGGATGGATGGATGGATAAAGTGTAAGAGGTCACTGGAATAACTAACCATAGGTGAAGGACGTCTTAAAATTAAAATAACATTTATCTCTAAAGTAAAACTAGCATGATTATTTTTACCTCAATAAAATACCAACAATGATTAGAAATATAGATCTTAGCAGATATAGCAAATGTAAAAATGATTTTTAAAACAACAAGTTACATAAACTGACATCATTGTGCACTGCTTCAGGGATCCAGCATCCTGTGTTTGAAATCAGCAGTCTCCATGGAGTTTGGACATCTTCCTTGCGCATGATTGGATATTCTATGTGTACTTATTTTCGCACAACTATCCAAACATGTGATTGTTGCATTCACTTGCGATTCCATGCGACAATACTTCTACTATTACTACTAAATTGGCCCCATGTGCATAACTGAGCTCTACAATGGACTGCCCCACAATGCAGGGTTGGTTTTTACCTTGTACCTGCTACTACTGGGATAGACTCCAGTTCCCTGTGGCCCTCCCTGAACTGGACTCTGCAAATCTAACAGTGTTATGAGGTTCCATTTACATCACATACATAACTAATAACATAAATGTTTCTTTTTGAGATGCTTTATAGGACATTAATCATTCTTAACTGTGCATAAACGCCAGTGAAACACATACACTGTATATTAAGGTGTATACACTCAGAAGTGACACACATACTGTACATCATATACTCTACAGTGAAACAGATATACTTGATTCTGAAACCCTCAAACACAAGGACCATATGCTGAAACATCTTTAGTCAATAAAAACATTGTGACTGCATTTTGGTGAATATATCATTCATACTGAATGCAAGAAGAGATACAGTAATCCCTTGCTATATCGCGCTTCGCCTTTCACGACTTCACTCCATCGCGGATTTTATATGTAAGCATATTTAAATATATATCGCGGATTTTTCACTGCTTCGCGGGTTTCTGCGGACAATGGGTCTTTTAATTTCTGGTACATGCTTCCTCAGTTGGTTTGCCCAGTTGATTTCATACAAGGGACGCTATTGGCAGATGGCTGAGAAGCTACCCAGCTTACTTTTCTCTTTCTCTTTCTCTGATCCTGACGTAGGGGGATTGAGCAGGGTGGCTGTTCGCACACCTAGACGATACGGACGCTCGTCTAAAAATGCTGAAAGATTATCTTCACGTTGCTATCTTTTGTGCAGCTGCTTCCTGAAACGACATGCTGAACGGTGCTTCGCATACTTAAAAGCACGAAGGGCACATATTGATTTTTGCTTGAAAAACAAACTCTGTCTCTCTCTCTCTCTCTCTGTCTGCTCCTGACGGAGGGGGTGTGAGCTGCTGCCATCAACAGCTTTGTGCCGCGGTGCTTCGCATACTTAAAAGCCAAACAGCCCTATTGATTTGTTTGTTTTACTCTATCTCTGTGACATGATCTGCTCCTGACACGCACTCCTTTGAAGAGGAAGATATGTTTGCATTCTTTTAATTGTGAGACGGAACTGTGATCTCTGCCTTGTCATGGAGCACAGTTTAAACTTTTGAAAAAGAGACAAATGTTTGTTTGCAGTGTTTGAATAACGTTCCTGTCTCTCTACAACCTCCTGTGTTTCTGCGCAAATCTGTGACCCAAGCATGACAATATAAAAATAACCACATAAACATATAGTTTCTACTTCGCGGATTTTCTTATTTCGCGGGTGGCTCTGGAACGCAACCCCCGCGATGGAGGAGGGATTACTGTAGTTGTTTTCCAGAAAATGTATAAGACCATTTCTGCCTTGCATGCAATACCAATTGTTCCCCACTATGGGACGTGGGATTGGGCAGAGATAGGTACTAGACAATACCCCCACAATATCTGCCCCCGTGTTCAGTTATCCTCAGCATGGAGAGGGCCCTCACTGCAGGATGGGGGCAGGGCCTGATGTTGACGGGGTTGTCTGAGTGTTATCATTTAGTGTTCACATTAACCATTTATGCTAAATGCTAAGCACACTAACTATGTTACAGGTGTGTATGTGTGTGGCATATGAACGAGATCTGCTGAGACCACTGTGTGCAGGCCGCAAATTTAGGTGTAAGCCACAGACTTAAAAGAAGTCATTACTAGTGAATGTGTTTACAAAAATACACCTCTGATGTCATACCTTTCTTATATGCTACCACTTGGCACTGTGCAGCAAGGGAACAATTACTGAAAATAGGTAGGATCTGACATCTGACCCCACCCACCTTAATCCCCACCCCATCCTGCTTCCCACCACACGGGGTAGCTGCCTGGCAGCAGGACATGGGATGGGGTGGGGTGGGATTTAATGTGGAACATGAGATAGAGTGGAGAGTGGTGTGGGTGGAGTCAAATATCAGACTCCTCCCCTATTCTGTAATTCTCTCCCTGCTGCAGGATATATAGAAGGTATAACTGTTGATGTTCAAGTACTTATTTCATTAATTATGCATGAATATGCCCTCTGTGCACGGCGGTCTGTGCAAATTACTATCACACATCATATACGCCCCTATTACATGGAGAACAAAAAAAAAAATTGAAAAGCTCAAACTATCAAAACAATTAACACAATGATAAGCCATTAGTACATTTACTAATTTATTAAAAAATCAGAAAGTGATGGTTTCGGTACAATTACAAAAAGTAAACAAATTAAAAAAGGCAAAGTTTTCTGTCATTTAAATATTGATAATAGCCTTTGTGTACTTTTCTATCATTTTGGATTTGTAAATTTGTTAACGTTTTATTGTGAAAAATGAATGGCATTTTACTTGGGAAATATAGCAGTACAGTTAAATCGCTAAAAAAATGAAATTTTTATGGTTCGTCTGCTCAACCCAGCCTTACTGTCAAACTCTGCCCATGAAATTAATATTTGGCATCCTTAAAATTAAGGTGATACGCATACAAAACAATGCTTGAAATGGTGGAGAACTGGTTAAAATTGATGAGGTGCAGCTTCAAAGACTAGAGTTAATTTCAAGCTCCGGTTGTACCCACACTTAATAATTCTGCCTTGACCCAACCTGATACCGCAATGTACCACAGAAAGCAAAACGCCAACAGAATAAATGGAGTTTCAGCACTTCCAAAGACCAGCAACACAAAGTTAAGACGCTTCTTACTTACTGGCTACACTCTGGTAAGTACTCTAACCTTCTGTAAAGAGCTTTGCTATGCTAATTGATCTTAATGTTGCTACGTGAAATACATATTCATTGGTTTATAATCAAAGGAGGAGGAATAAGAATGTTTACAAATGTCCTAAATTAACACCTCCTTGTAAACGTACAACTTAACTTTATCGAGAAATGTTCATATGAATCCAAATGGCTTCTTGGCTTAAATATTTTAAACAGATACACAAAAAGAATAGCTTTTTTCTCACCAAAACAGCGTATTTTACAGGAATATGGCTGAATAGTTTCTCATCCGACGGCGCGTATAGCATAGCATGACACGCGTGTTTGACGGCACTGGGTAATTGGAGCGATTTTTCACGAGATATAAGTTTGCAATTCATTGCTTGTGATGTATTTCAATAACGCCACCGGATGATTCTAAACTTTTCGTTCTGTTTCATCCGCTTCTGAGTGTAACAGCGCTTCCTAAGTCCCGTCCAATCACATCACTAAATTTAACTTCCGTGTTTTTCTTAGGCACCAATCAGCAAAGTCGGGGTGGTAGAGAGAGAGAGAGAAAGGGAGGGGGAGCTCGTGTGTACTTGTGCGCTTGCAAAACAAATAAGATCTGCAACTGTGTTGTTAAGGACGCCTTTGTCCTGTGCACAACAGGGCCTAAGCTGCACTTGGGTTTTAATTAACTTAAAGTACAATTGTTTTGAAATGCATTTCTACAGATAATAAATCATATCAGAAAGCAGGGGCGGATCTACCGTAAAGATGTTGCAGGTGCACACCTAGGGGCCTTTGCAACTTGCACCAACTATACCCGCGACCCACCATCACATAAATGTACTCCGTGAGCAAATTATTAGGATCAAAATACAAACTCCGGGTAGGGCCGGCTTTTGCTCTCAAAACGTCCATTTTCAAATGGACCCAACTGGGGCGAACAATCTTACCACAGTCGAAAACACCGAGATATTTTTTTCCCTATTCTTGGGTACTTCACACTGTTCCACTCCATTCAAATTACTGTGGTAGTTCCAAAGTGTCACCCGTTATATGACTGCACTCGGGTCCTGATTTAGGATCCTGATGTGGCTCATTGTGTGGGGGGTGCAGCAGCGTGCTGAATCAGTGTATGCTCACCACCACCACCACCTCCTCTTCCTCCTCCTGGAGTTTCATGTGAACATTAACTACAGCAGCTTACATGTGTGTGTATGGATAAGCAGGTGTTCAGGAATTCCTCATATATATATATATATATATATATATATACTCACTGAGTAAATTATATGTGTGTGTGTATATTATATATATTGTCACACACAAGCGCATGGGGAGCGGCTTAAGGACCCAACAGGCGCCACAACAAGTCGTGCCAGGGGAGAATGGCGGGGTACTAACCTCTCTTTTTCTAATCCTCCAGAAAAACCAAAGCATCGCCACCATGACCACTCCCGGAAGACTTCTGATTCCACCTGCTTCCGGGTCCCTTTCTTACCTCTAGTCCCCTCCTGATGACATCATCTACCCATCCACCACCACGGCTTCCCCATCATTTCATCACTTCCTGTTCCCCACTATAAGTTGTCCGCCAAGCCATTTTGTCCCCGTCGGTTGTACTGTGCTTGAAAACACTGACTAAACAATATCCTTTTGATTTACTTTACAGTATACGGGGCCTAAACAACCCCAAACCTTTATGATTGTTGTGTCTTTTATTACAGTGACGGAGTCAACAGGATAGAAGCCCGAGAAAAATGTCTGAAGGACAGGATTTGAACACGGTCCTGACAACCATGGCCAACGAGCTCCAGGCCCTGAAGGTGGACCAGGCCGCCACGAAGGCAGAGTTGGTCGAGACGGCTGGCTGCAGCAGAAGCGGTCAAGCCAGAGCCCGCAAGGCCTCTTCCACCTCCTATCGTGCCGCTCTCCGATGCGGACAATATAGAATCATACATGTCGGTCTTCGAGAGGACTGCCTCTCGAAACCAGTGGCCGAAGGCGGAGTGGGCATCCATACTGGCGCCGTACTTGAAGGGGCCCGCACAGCGGGTCTATCATGATCTCCCCGAGGAGGAAGCTGCCCAATACGACCTCCTCAAGACCAAAATATTTAAACGCTACGACGTAACCTCGGGCCAGCAGGCGAGGGAATGGCGGCAATGGAAATTCGACCCCCACAGCCCAGCAAGAGCCCAGGCGTTCGAGTTCTGGGGCAAGCTCAGGCGCTGGCTAAGGCCAGACGTCAACCAGGCCCGGCAGGTGGTGGAACAAGTAGCTTGTGAGGGGTTGGTCAACGCAATGCCAGACGAACTTGCCCAGCAGGTCCGAAGGCACTCCTACAAGGACATGAACGGTCTTTTGGAGGTTCTGGAGCGCCAACTGGCGGTGTCCCGACTCGGGGGGGTCGGAGAAGCCTGTTTGCGGTGTCCGACAAGGATGCGGCGCCACCCTCGAGCCCAGCCGTCGTGCAGCATGGCCTCCGGCAAGACCGAGGGAGAGGGTGCCCTCCTCGCCACGCTGTTACAAGTGCGGGGAGGTGGGACACCTCCTTCCCACCTGTCCTCTCAACATCGTGGAGCCAACGGACTGCACCTGGGTCAAAGGAGAGAGGTACTGTGCCCTGTCTAATCCCTTGGCGGTTCCTAATACGGGAGTGTTGTTGGTAAATGAACACTCTGTGGTGGCACTGTTTGACTCCGGGAGTAAATTTACCATTGTTGCTCACCGTTATGTTCTGCCGCAACAATGGGTGGCCCAGAGAATGAACGTGACTTGTGTACACGGAGAGACCAGATGCTAAGTGTTACATTTCCTGGAAGGGGAGGCTGAAACAACTGCTTGTGGCTGTATTGCCCGAGCCCTACTTTCAGCTTATACTAGGACAAGACTGGTCGGAGAGTAACTGTGGTAGAACAAAGACCACTCCCACACCTAGCCTGGGTATGATTATGGAGGGTCGAGGGGCTCTCCCAACTGCTCCCACGCAATGCACTTCGGCAACTGTTAATGACACAGGCGGCCGAGGAGAGCCCTCTTTGGCGACAGACCCTAACCCGGAAGTGCAACCAGGTGGGGTTCCGGGTTGGACAGGCGCTTCCCCGGACTGCCCACCTGATCCGCTTGCCGGCATAGAATACCAATTTCGCTCTATGCCAACGTCATTTAAACAAGAGCATTTGAACGATGATTCCCTGAAGTTTGCCAGGAATGCCATCGTATCCGTAGACGACGTGCTGTCGACAGATTCCATACCACCAGGACCCTGCTTTATTTTAGAAAACGATCTGTTGTGCAGAGTTGCGGAACACGAAGGTGAGAGGCGGAAACTGTTGTTAGTACCGCGGACCTACCGGCGTGTGGTTTGTGAGCTAGCACATGCCCACGTCTTAGGCGCCCATCTCGGGGCCAAAAAAACACTGAAGCAAGTAAAACTCATGTTTTGTTGGCCCGGAATCAATGAGGAGGTCTGACATTTCTGTCAGTCTTGCCTGGCCTGCCAGCTACATCAGATACCCCGTAGGGTATGTATTCGGCGAGTGGCCATAAATACATATTGGTTATGGCCGATTACGCAACCCAGTACCCAGAAGCGGTTCCCCTGCAAGCCGCTAATACAAAAACTATCGCACGGGAATTGGTAGGGCTTTTTTTCCCCGAGTGGGCATACCCAAAGAAGTCCTTACGGACCAGGGCATACCCTTTACTTTGGATACGTTCAGGGAGGTTGCCAAGTTACTCTGTATTAAGCATCTTAAAACGTCCGTTTACAAACCCCAAATGGGCAGGTTGGTGGAAAGGTTTAACCAAACCCTTAAACAGATGCTCCGCAAGGTAGTCGGCGCGGACGGTAGGAACTGGGACCAGCTATTACCCTTGGTACGTTTCGTATTCGGGAGGTGCCTCAAGCCTCCATGGGGTTTTCCCCTTTTGAGTTGTTATACGGATGCCAGCCCCAGGGCATTTTGGACGTCCTGAAAGAAGGTTGGGAAGGAGAGGCATTTCCCTTCACCAATATTTTAAAGTATATCGCACAGTATCAGTATGCTGCTGCTGAAGAATGTGAATTTCCCATCGGGATTAATAAAGTATCTATCTATCTATCTATCTATCAGTTATGGAATAGATTAGAAAAAATTCGACCTATATTAAAAGATCACATGTCAAAAGCCCAAGCAGCGCAGGCGTGGACTTATAATAGGAACACCACCCTGCAAGGGTTTCAGCCAGGAGACCGAGTGATGGTGCTTGTGCCCACTTCCCATTCCAACTTGTTGGCTCATTGGCTTGGCCCGTACGAGGTGAAGGAACAAAAAGGACTCGTGGACTATTTGGTAAGCCAACCAAATCGTCGACCGAGTGAGAGGGTGTATCATGTCAATGTCCTGAAGCCGTGGAAACAGGGAAGACCGCCCTCTTGCCGGCTCCACTCTCTCCAGATTCTCCAAAACAACTGACCTTAACCTCAGCCGCAATCTGACTTCCCACCAGCGACAGGAGCTCGAGCGAGTAATCCTGTCTGTCCCGGAAATGGTCAGTGAAGCACCAGGCCATACTGCGCTGATTCAGCACGACATAGTGACGGTCCCGGGGGTGGTAGTCAGGGAACGCCCCTACCGCCTCCCAAAGGCGAAACGTGCAGAGGTGGAACTGGACATGGATATCATTGAAGAAAGCAACAGTCCCTGGTCCAGTCCCATCGTCCTCGTCTCTAAGCCAGATGGGTCATGGAGATTTTGCAATGAATTCCAACGTCTCAGCCAAGTCTCCAAATTTGATGCCTACCCCATGCCTCGTGTGGACGAACTCCTCGAACGGCTGGGGACAGCCCGTTATTTGACTACGCTTGACATGACAAAGGGATACTGGCAAATTGCCTTAACGGTAACCGCAAGAGAAAAAATGGCATTTAGCACCCCTAGTGGACACTGGCAATACAAGGTCCTCCCATTTGGGCTGCACGGGGTGCCAGCGCCCTTTCAGCGTCTGGTAGATAAGAGTGCTACGGCCCCATCAGTCCTATTGTGCCGCCTACCTGGATGACATTGTCATCTATTCCGGCACCTGGGAGGAACATGTGTTGCAGGTTTACGCTGTCCTCCTGATGCTAGCGAAGGCCGGGCTTCGGATCAACCCCCGGAAGTTTTATTTTGGGTTGAACGAAGCCAAATATTTGGGCTACCTGGTGGGAGTAGGGCTGGTGAAACCAGAGTTCTAAAATACAAGACATCCTTGAATGGCCCCGTCCGATAGTCAAAAAACAGGTGCAAGCCTTCTTGGGATTAGCGAGTTACTACTGCCAGTTTGTACCTTGGTTTTCTGAGAGAGCAGCCCCTTTGACAGACCTGACAAAGAAACAGGCCCCTTTACATGTGGTATGGACGGATGTTACGGAACGGGCATTCAGTGACCTGAAAACGGCCCTGACAACAGCACCGGTATTGAGAACCCCCGATTTTTCTCTTCCTTTTCTCCTCCAGACCGATGCTTCGGACACAGGTTTAGGTGCCGTGCTGAGCCAAAGCATCGACGGTGTCGAACACCCCGTGCTATACCTAAGCCGGAAACTGTTGGACTGGGAGACCAGGTATGCAGCAGTGGAACGGGAAGCCTTGGCCATCAAGTGGGCAGTAACTCACCTGCGGTACTACCTGCTGGGCCATGAATTCACCCTGGTGTTGGACCATGCCACCCTCCAGTGGACGGCCCTCTACAGGTAGTCGAATCCTCGGGGCACCAGGTGGTTTTTGGACTTGCAGCCATATAAGTTCACTGTCACTTATCGCCGTGGTAACCTTCAGGCCAATGTTGATGCTCTCTCTTGGATTCACGACCTCTCGGTTCAGGCCGACCAACCCGATGGGTCTAGGCTGAATGGGGTTCATGTCACGCACGAGTGCATGGGGAGCTGCATAAGGATCCGACGGGCGCCGCAACAAGTTGTGCCAGGGGAGAATGGCAGGGTACTAACCTCTCTTTTTCTATTCCTCCAGAAAAACCGAAGCATCGCCGCCATGACCACTCCTGGAAGATTTCTGATTCCACCTGCTTCTGGGTCCCTTTCTTACCTCTGGTCCCCTCCTGCTGACATCATCTACCCATCCACCACCACGGCTTCCCCATCATTTCGTCACTTCCTGTTCCCCACTATAAGTTGTCTGCCAAGCCATTTTGTCCCAGTTGGTTGTACTGTGCTTGAAAACACTGACTAAACAGTATCTTTTTGATTTACTTTACAGTATACGGGGCCTAAACAACCCCAAACCTTTAATATTGTTGTCTTTTATTACAATATACATATATACAGTCATATGAAGCCTCAAAATAATTTACGTTCAACAAAAAAGACAACAGTGGTATGTCTTTAATTTCCTAGAAAACATCTGAGTACTGGGGTGTTTTACGAACAAAGATTTTTAGTGAAGCAGTATTTAGTTGTATGAAATTAAATCAAATGTGAAAAACTGGCTGTGCAAAAATTTGGGTACTCTTATAATTTTGCTGATTTGAATGCATGTAACTGCTCAATACTGATTACTTGCAACACCAAATTGGCTGGATTAGCTCATTAAGCCTTGAACTTCATAGACAGACGTGTCCAATCATGAGAAAAGGTATTTAAGGTGGTCAATTGCAAGTTGTGCTTCCCTTTGACTCTCCTCTGAAGAGTAACAGTATGGGATCCGCAAAGCTACTCTCAAAAAATCTGAAAACAAAGATTGTTCAGTATCATGGTTTAGGAGAAGGCTACAAAAAAGCTATCTCAGAGGTTTAAACTGTCAGTTTCAACTGTAAGGAATGTAATCAGGAAATGGAAGGCCACATGCACAGTTGCTGTTAAACCCAGGTCTGGCAGGCCAAGAAAAATGCAGGAGCGGCATATGCGCAGGATTGTGAGAATGGTTACAGACAACCCACAGATCACCTCCAAAGACCTGCAAGAACATCTTGCTGCAGATGGTGTATCTGTACATCGTTCTACAATTCAGTGCAGTTTGCACAAAGAACATCTGTATGGCAGGGTGATGAGAAAGAAGCCCTTTCTGCACTCACGCCACAAACAGAGTCGCTTGTTGTATGCAAATGCTCATTTAGACAAGCCAGATTCATTTTGAAACAAAGTGCTTTGGACTGATGAGACAAAAATTGAGTTATTTGGTCATAACAAAAAGCACTTTGCATGGCGGAAGAAGAACACCGCATTCCAAGAAAAACACCTGCTACCTACTGTCAAATTTGGTGGAGGTTCCATCATGCTGTGGGGCTGTGTGGCTAGTTCAGGGACTGGGGCCCTTGTTAAAGTCGAGGGTCCGATAAATTCAACCCAATATCAACAAATTCTTCAGGATAATGTTCAAGCATCAGTCACAAAGTTGAAGTTACGCAGGGGTGGGATATTCCAACAAGACAATGACCCAAAACACAGTTCGAAATCTACAAAGGCATTCATGCAGAGGGAAAAGTACAATGTTCTGGAATGGCCGTCACAGTCCCCTGACTTGAACATCATTGAAAATCTATGGGATGATTTGAAGCAAGCTGTCCATGCTTGGCAGCCATCAAATTTAACTGGTGAGATTTTGTATGGAAGATCCAGAATCCAGACACTCATCAAAGGCTATAGGAGGCGTCTAGAGGCTGTTATATTTGCAAAAGGAGGCTCAACTAAGTATTGATGTAATATCTCTGTTGTGGTGCCCAAATTTATGCACCGGTCTAATTTTGTTATGATGCATATTGCATATTTTCTGTTAATCCAATAAACTTAATGTCACTGCTGAAATGCTACTGTTTTTATAAGGCATGTCATATATTAAAAGAAAGTTGCTACTTTGAAAGCTCAGCCAATAATAAACAAAAATCCAAAGAATGAAGAGGAGTTCCCAAACTTTTTCATATGACTGTACTGTACATACAGTGGGTATAGAAAAGAATCACCCCCTTCAAAATATTCCCTTTTTTTTTTTTTTGCTTTACAGCCTTAAATGAAAACACACAAACCAATATTTTTTTCAGCTTTACTTACTCAATGCAATCTGTAACATCCAAGTGAAAGATATCACAGCTACAGTTCACACTTTCAGTTGAGCTTCAATCTTCTGACAGATGGTCTCATGTTATCATCAAGCACTCTCTGACACATGGAAGAATTCATACAGATTCTTTTTTGTAATATACATTTTAATTTAATTTCAGAAAAGCAGAATATTACAATGGCATACTACTCAATCAAACAAATAGCAACATAGTATGGTGGACAGCCGGGACGCCCCAACTATGGAATGACCGGGGGAGAGAGTATTGCCAGGACAGTTTCTCCCCCAGACTGACAGAGGGCAGTCCCCTTGGTTTCTAGTGGGGCCATGGGTCATGAGCATAGAAGCTCAACCCTGTTGGGGCTTGTGGCCTCTACCACGGGGCAGATGAATGTTTTCAGGGCCCTTCTTGGCAGCACTTCTGTCACACTCGACAGTGCTACTGGAAGAAGCTCGTTGGGCACCTACAGTCCTTCCGTGTGCCCTATAAAAAGGGGCCAGTTGCCAATATCCAACAGATCAGAGTCAGGAGGAAGAGGACAAGGCTTGTGTGGAGGACTGAAGGCAGCGGCAAAGGGACTGTGCTTTTAGGGCTTTGCTGTACTGTGTTGGTCTGGGGAGCAAGGGAAAGTGCTTCCCAGTTGTAAATGAAGGTGTGTATTGTGTTCTGAACCTGTGTCCTGCCTGTCTGTGTTAGGGTTAGGGGCTGTACGTGCCCAGACATCACAACAGATATATCTATTTACCTCAAACTAAATACAAAGAAAATAGAAATACAAAAGGGGAAAAAAGCAAAAAACGATTCAACCCAAGAAAAAGATAAGAGATGCAAGAAAAAAAAATGAAATCCTGACTTTTTAAATATAGTGGAACAATTAAGAAGTGAGTTAATCACAGGCACAGACAGCATGCTTAAGATTTTCAGTGGAATTATGGAATGCTTGGCGTGTATAGAACTACGAATGTATTTTACAGTGCATCCGCAAAGTATTCACAGCGCATCACTTTTTCCACATTTTGTTATGTTACAGCCTTATTCCAAAATGGATTAAATTCATTTTGTTCCCTCAGAATTCTACACACAACACCCCATAATGACAACATGAAAAAGTTTACTTGAGGTTTTTGCAAATTTATTAAAAACTAGCAAAATACCCGCACTTCGCAGCAGAGAAGTAGTGTGTTAAAGAGATTATGAAAAAGAAAAGAAAACATTTTAAAAATAACGTAACATGATTGTCAATGTAATTGTGTTGTCATTGTTATGAGTGTTGCTGTCATATATATATATATATATACATATATATATATATATATATATATATACACACATACACACACTGACACACATAAACATATATATACACATAAACATATATATACATATCTACATATATATATATATATGACAGCAACACTGTCATACACTTTTTGTGTGTATGTATGTGTGTATATGTATGTGTATATATATGTTGATATGTGTATATATATATATATATATATATGTATATATGTGGATGTGTATATATGTATATACACATAAACATATATATACATATCTACATATATATATATATATATATATATATATATATATATATATATATATATATATATATATATATATACACATCCACATATATACATATATATATATATATACACATACATATACACACATACATACACACACACACACACACACACACACACACACACACACACACACACACACACATATACATATACACATACATACATACACATACATACATACATACAAACATATATATATTTACATATCTACATATATATTATATAGACTATTGATTTACTGTATGCAAACGTTAAAGACGCATACAGCGCCACCCCGCTGCCTGCGCTTGGGAAAGGAGATCATAACCTGGTTCAGCTTCAGCCTCACTATAAACCAAAAGTTAGAGTCCTACCTGTAACCACACGATCATTCAGGAAGTGGACCCCGGAGGCTGAGAATACTCTGAGAGAACTTTTTGGAACTACAGACTGGGATATCCTGCAGGGATCTCATAATGAGAACATTGAGGAAGTTGTTGACTGCACTACTGACTACATCAACTTCTGTATGGACATTGTAGTTCCAGTAAGAACAGTACGCTGCTATGCTAACAACAAGCCATGGATTACAAGTGACATCAAGGGCCTTTTGAATCAGAAGAAAAGGGCTTTTAAAGACGGTGATCAGCATGAGCTCAAGCGCGTGCAGAAGGAACTCCGAGTCCAACTCAGGGCGGTGAAGGAGCAGTACAGGAGAAAGCTGGAGCAGAAGTTGCAGAATAACAGCATGAAGGAAGTGTGGGATGGGATGAAGATCATCACTGGCTGCAGCTCGAAGCGGGGGTACCACCATTGAGAGAGACGTGAAGAGAGCAAACCAAATGAACAACTTTTTTAACAGGTTTGACCACCCTAACCCACTCTCACTCTCACCTCGGAGTACTGCACCCTCCACACATCCTTCTGCTGATACCAGCATAGGAAAAACATCCCCACCCATAATAACAACAGCGCAAGTGAGCAGAGAGCTGAGGAGACTTCGTGCCAGCAAAGCAGCGGGTCCAGATGGAGTATCGCCACAACTGCTGAAGGTCTGTGCATCGGAGCTGGGGGGTCCTCTACAGCGCATCTTCAACCTGAGCCTGGAACAGGGGAAAGTCCCGAGGCTTTGGAAAACATCTTGTATCACCCCAGTCCCAAAGGTATCACGTCCTAGTGAGCTGAATGACTTTCGGCCTGTTGCTCTGACATCACATGTGATGAAGACCATGGAGAGGCTGCTGCTTCACCACCTTAGGCCACAGGTTCAACACGCCCTTGACCCTCTGCAGTTTGCATATCAGGAGAAGGTGGGAGCGGAAGATGCCATCATCTATATGCTACACCGATCCCTCTCTCACTTGGACAGAGGCAGTGGTGCTGTAAGAATTATGTTTCTAGACTTCTCTAGCGCCTTCAACACAATCCAACCTCTGCTCCTTAGGGACAAGCTGACAGAGATGGGATTAGATTCATACCTGGTGGCATGGATCGTGGACTATCTTAAAGACAGACCTCAGTATGTGCGTCTTGGGAACTGCACGTCTGACATTGTGGTCAGCAACACAGGAGCGCCACAAGGGACTGTACTTTCTCCGGTCCTGTTCAGCCTATATACATCGGACTTCCAATACAACTCGGAGTCCTGCCATGTGCAAAAGTTCGCTGATGACACTGCTATCGTGGGCTGTATCAGGAATGGGCTGGAGGAGGAGTATAGGGACCTAATCAATGACTTTGTTAAATGGTGCGACTCAAACCACCTACACCTGAACACCAGCAAAACCAAGGAGCTGGTGGTGGATTTTAGGAGGCCCAGACCCCTCATAGACCCAGTGATCATCAAAGGTGACTGTGTGCAGATGGTGCAGACCTATAAATATCTGGGAGTGCAGCTGGATGATAAATTAGACTGGACTGCCAATACTGATGCGCTGTGCAAGAAAGGACAAAGCCGGTTATACTTCCTTAGAAGGCTGGCTTCCTTCAACATCTGCAATAAGATGCTGCAGATGTTCTATCAAACAGTTGTGGCGAGCGCCCTCTTCTACGCAGTGGTGTGCTGGGGAGGCAGCATTAAGAGGAAAGACGCCTCACGCCTGGACAAACTGGTGAGGAAGGCAGGATCTATTGTTGGCATGGAGCTGGACAGTTTAACATCTGTGGCAGAGCGAAGGGCGCTCAGCAGGCTCCTATCAATTATGGAGAATCCACTGCATCCATTAAATAATGTCATCTCCAGACAGAAGAGCAGCTTTAGCGACAGACTGCTGTCACTGTCCTGCTCCACAGACAGATTGAGGAGATCGTTCCTCCCCCAAACTATGCGACTCTTTAATTCCACCAGGGGGGGTAAACGTTAATATTTAACATTATACATAGTTATTGTCT